>NC_092335.1:164282500-164604500 GCF_046630445.1 Rutidosis leptorrhynchoides | reverse complement strand
ACTTATTAATTATATATATATAGGTGATAATATACTTAGTGTAATTTATGGTGTTACTATATAGTTAGGTTCATAGGTTATAATAATATTATTATTATCTAATTAATCAATCATTATGTAATCTTATCAATACATGTGTCATATATATAAATACACCTATGATATATATATTCTTTATTTATTTTCATACATATATATGTTCATAACTATGTGATATATATATATATATATATATATATATATATAGACACATATATACATATATATATATATATATATATATATATATATATATATATATATATATATATATATATATATATATATATATATATATATATATATATATATATATATATGTATGTATTATGTGTATGTGTTACATATATCTCAAGTTAAAGGTGATACATATATATATATATATATATATATATATGTATATATATATATGTATATATATATGTATATATATATATGTATATATATATATATATATGTATATATATATATGTATATATATATATATGTATATATATATGTGTATATATATATGTGTATATACATATATATATATATATATATGTATATATATATGTGTATATATATATATATGTATATATATATGTGTATATATATATATATATATATATATATATATATTCTTTATTATTATCATCATGTGGGCGTTTATAGCTATATGATATATATATGTATATATTATATGTAAGTGTTACATATATATAAATGAAAAGATGGTACATATATGTACACTTACATTACTTTACTTTTATGTTTTACTAACATAACATACCTACACATGTATACATACACACACGTACATATACATACATATGTACACACGTATGTATATATATACACATATACACAAGCATATACTTACAATATACACATGTACATATGTACGTATGCATGCATGCATATATCATTATCATTATTCTTTAATCAACATCACATAAATCATAACTCTTTATTTGCTAAACCTATTAACATAATACTACATGATTAATCATACAATTACATTAATATTCATCAACCCTAACCATAATTATTATCCAAATCTTTTAACCCTAATCATAATAATTATTCATGTTCATAATATTTAACTTATTAAACTAGTCTTCCAATACAATAATCATAAACTTCTACCATAACTTATTCATAAACATAACTTTTAAATTTAATCATAATCATTAAAGCTTTTAACCATTTAATTATCTAGTTTATATATATCAAGATAAAATCTTTATCCTTATCACTAATAATCATAATACTTATAACATAACTTAAAAGTAATTGATTTAAAAGCAAGATTGAACTAGGGTTTTAGGACTACCTTAATAGGAGATAGAGATCAAGAAAATTGATGAATGAAAACTAAAACAGGAACTAAACTGCAGCAGCAACAACGACCCAATTGAAGGGTTTCTTGGGTCTGATTTGCTCTACAGAAGACAGTAGGAACAGCAGCAATCGATGAGCACTTGAAGGCTGTTTTGGATCACTAATTGTAACAGCAACTCAGGAAGAAACTAGCAGCAACTATGGTTTGATGATGGGGTATTTTGAAGGCGATTAACACAGCATAAGCAGGAGGTTGAATGGCTGTTAAGGTGTCGACTAAAAGGCTGTTTGGATGGCTGATTTGGATGTCGATTGTAGGCTGGTGTGAAGGGTTATTAAGGTCGACTAAAAAGAGGCTGTGATGGAGATCGAATGCGCAGGCTGTTTTGTGGAAGTTTTTGTCGACTGCAGCAACAGGTTTTTGAGGGTTGTTTAGTCGATAGAAAGAGAGGAAAAAGCTGGTAACCCTATCGACTAATGCAGCAAATTAAGGAAGGAAATTGTGATTTGTTTTGTGGTGCAAAATATGGAAAAACATGATGCCTTTTATATATGATTTACAAGAGTTGTAATCCCTTTAGAATAGCTAAGAAACTTGGTGATCAAGGTTTGGATTTGGATTAGGATTGAAAGCATTTGAGATGGACTAGGATTTGTTACCTTAATGATCATGTTTATTTTTCCATTTTCTTTTAATTAAAGCCATACTAGCCGATTTATTTATAAATTTATATGTTTATTTATTATTTTTTATAATTGGCATTTTTATTTATTTATGTATTTTATATTTTTTTATTATTATTAAGGTTACATTTATTTGAAATACATTTTATTAAATCATATAATTATTAGTCCAAGTCTTTTATAAATTTTAATTAATTAGTTCTCATTATTATTTTTAATCTACATAATTTGTCACCATGTAATATTATATATAGTTTATATAATAGAAATAACACACAAATACATAAACTTATATTAACAGGAAATATTGATCAAAAATTACTATTTAATCAAAGTTTTGTTAAACAAAGTTTACGAGTACAATAGTCCTAATAGTGGAACAGTAGAAACAGAAATGGAAAAATTGACGGTCGTCATGTGACAACCCAGAAATTTCCAACCAAATTTAAACTTTAATCTTTATATGTTTCCGACACGATAAGCAATATTTGTTAAGTTAAATTTCAAGAATTTTAAACTATGTTCATACATTCATTCAACCCCGACCAAGTTCCAACGATTCACGAACCATTAAATGAATATGATTATATATGTATATGTGTATATATATTATAACTTGAAACGTAAACAAAATATTAGATTAAATACTTTATATGATTGTATATGTTTCAAAATGTTTATCAATGGAATTAGAAGATAAGATCAAATGATTGAATTATCAGATATATTGAATTATGATTACAAGTCTCTGTTGAAAGGCCCACGTTTATTTGAGAAATCTTTCCATTTTAACAATATTCGGAAAATGGTAAAGTGATTTATAAATAAGAACAAATTGTCAATCATTGAGAACTAGACAAAGGATAGTGGAAGATTGAATCTCATAAAGACTCGATTGATCTATTTAGTTTCAAACGTACAAAAACGTTTTCAGTTTAAAAAGAACTTTATTATTAAAACGTATATAACTTTTATAAATATCTAGAACCACTTTTGACAACTCATTACTTAACTAGTATGATAAAGATAATGATATTTATATTTTATTTTATTAAACGATTTAAATTAATATTATATATATTTATACACGTATTATACGTACATAGTTTTATACTTTTACTATACTTAAATTTAACCTTTACTTTATTTTTACTTTACTTTAACTTTAATAATTCATACTTTAATAATTCACTTTAATAATTTATACTTTAATAATTCACTTTAATAATTCATACTTTAATAATTCACTTTAATAATTCATACTTTAATAATTCACTTTAATAATTCATACTTTAATAATTCACTTTAATAATTCAAAAATCTATTATAAATAGAATTCATTAGGTTTCATTATTTCATAGAAACTTGAAAATATTTTTCTCTAAACTCTCTCAATCGATTTACATATATATATTTACTCCGTATTATTTCAAGATATTATTAGTATACATAAAATATTACGACGGAGTGCTGTCCGAGTGATTTCGAAATTGTTTTTCGAGTAGGATAGGATTAAGGAAATTATGGGTTATAGCTATGGAGGTGATTGAGTATGGTTCATGGGTATGCTCGTGAGGTCAATATAGTGTTTATCATTTCCGTTGCGTCTACGT
Organism: Rutidosis leptorrhynchoides; assembly: GCF_046630445.1. Taxonomy (NCBI): domain Eukaryota; kingdom Viridiplantae; phylum Streptophyta; class Magnoliopsida; order Asterales; family Asteraceae; genus Rutidosis; species Rutidosis leptorrhynchoides. The sequence goes on along the minus strand of NC_092335.1, from coordinate 164,600,841 downwards.
ACCTTTCCTGCAATATTGAATCTCAATATTGATACGTGAGTACTCATAATTTAACTTTTACATACTAATAGTGTATCCCTGACTAGTGCTCGAGTATTTAGGATTATGCATGCTTGTACTTTTGATATTGCCCTTAGACAGGTTAGGTTGAATCTTAAATTAGTTACACTTGCGGTTGAGATAAGGTATAAGATATGCATGTCCTTGGAAAGCTAGCGAAAAATTAAGAACTTTTCCTTTAGATATCGAATGGTTTCGATGAACGGATTAGAAGTTATAATCAATTGAATTTTCGATATTTTTATTAAAAATGATTATTATTATCGTCGTTCTAGTTTTATCTTATTATTATCATTATTATTATCTTTATCAATAAAAGTGATTTATCATTAAAAATTGTTATTTTTTTATTATTACTATCGTTATTATCGTTAAAGTTATAATTAGTATTATTATTATTATCCAATTATTATTATTATTATTATTAGTATTATTATTATTATTATCATTATTAATATATATATCATTATTTAAAAATGGTTATTGTTATTGTTATTATTATTATTACTATATTATCATTAAGATAATTATTAGTATTATCGTTAATAATGTTATAGTAACTATCATTATTAATATTAGTGTAATTAAAACAAATATTTGTAACACCTAATTATTTTGATTACTATTATTATCATTATTATGAACACGATATAAAAGATGATTAAAAGCTATTAAACGAAACGATTAGGAAATAATGAGTAAGAGTATCATGATGAAATTAAAATATTATAAGATATTGATTTAGATAAAATTATCGTTCTTATTATTTTTATCATTACTATTATTATTAAAAGTATCGTTAGTATTAAAACTATCATTTTAACAAAAATTATCATTTTAATAGAAATGTCATTGTTACTATAAAATATTATTATTATTATTATTTTAAATAGAATTATTATTTTAAAGATAATATTAAAAATTATCGTAAATATTAAAGTTATCATAATTAGAATTATCGTTTTATCATAATGTCATCTTAGTAATTATAAATATTGATATTTTTATAATAGTAATTATTATTACAAAATAATACAACTTTTACTTACTATCATTATAGATATTATTTTATCAAATAAATATGTGATACAAACATATTTTACTACGTGTAATAACTTACTTTAATAATACCTATCATATTATCTTTATGATATTAAATGAACCTGGCCTATAAATTTTATTACTTAATATATATAAAAGTATATTTTATTATATAAATTTAATATAAAATTTTATTTATTAATAAATAAATTATATTATTTACTCTAATAAATCTTTTAAAAATATTTAAAAATATAAAATGACGATATTTAAACTATATATTAATCATGTATAGATTTTTGGAAATTATTTTGAGTCAAATTTACTTTTGTTGACTTTTGCATATTAGTCTCGAGCATTAGGATTGTGGTACACTATGACTTGACCTAATTTGTTAGACAAATATTGACCAACACATAAATATATATAATTAATTTAGGTTCGTGAATCCGAGGCCAACCTTGCACTTGTTCAATGACCTTATATGTATTTTTACAACGAAATACAGTATGGTGAGTTTCATTTGCTCCCTTTTTAAATGCTTTTGCAATATATATTTTTGGGACTGAGAATACATGCGCTGCTTTTATAAATGCTTTATGAAATAGACACAAGTAATCGAAACTACATTCTATGGTTGGATTATCTAATCGAATATGCCCTTTTTATTAAGTCTGGTAATCTAAGAATTAGGGAACAGACACCCTAATTGACGCGAATCCTAAAGATAGATCTATTGGGCCTAACAAACCCCATCCAAAGTACCGGATGCTATAGTACTTCGAAATTTATATCATGTCCGAAGGAGGATCCCGGAATGATAGGGGATATTCTTATATGTATCTAGTTAATGTCGGTTACCAGGTGTTCACCATATGAATAATTATTTTTGTCTCTATGCATGGGACGTATATTTATGAGAACTGAAAATGAAATTCTTGTGGTCTATTAAAATGATGGAAATAAATGATTATGATAAACTAATGAACTCACCAACCTTTTGGTTGACACTTTAAAGCATGTTTGTTCTCAGGTGTTAAAGAAATCTTCCGCTGTGCATTTGCTCATTTTAAAGATATTACTTGGAGTCTTTCATAGCATATTTCGAAGAACGTTGCATTCGAGTCATTGAGTTCATCAAAGATTATTATTAAATCAATTTATAGTTGGATAGTGGATATTATGAAATGGTATACATGCTTGTCAATTTTTGATGTAAAGAAAGTTTGTCTTTTAAAAACGAATGCAATGTTTGTAAAATGTATCATATAGAGGTCAAATACCTCGCAATGTAATTAACTATTGTGAATCTTTTATAATGTATATGAACGGGTCCTTTCAGTTGGTATCAGAGCGGTGGTCTTAACGAACCAGGTCTGCATTAGTGTGTCTAACTGATAAGTCGATATGATGCATTAGTGAGTCTGGACTTCGACCGTGTCTGCATGTCAAAAGTTTTGCTTATCATTTTGTGTCGAAAATTAACTACTTATCATCCTCAGGAAATTACCTGCTTATCATTTTTAGTCTAAGACACGTCTTGCTGCATTGATTGCATGAATAGTGTATAGACAAAAATTCATATCTTAGCATATCTGCTAAATCTTATCTTATCGTATCTGTTACTTTAAACTTTGTCTGACATATCCCGCAAAGTCCTCCGTAATCTACGAAATCTTTTGATATATATATATATATATATATATATATATATATATATATATATATATATATATATATATATATATATATATATATATATATATATATATTCTATGTAATTAGAATACCATCCGTTAGCCAAAATCATTTCATATCAAAAAAAAAAAAAAATCCTTTATCCAATCGTACGAAATGGAATTCGTCATCAGTTCAAGTTACTCAGATTCCGAAATGGAATCCCATTCAAGCTCCGAAAGCAGTGTGACCGAAATAGATCAACCAATCAGTCATCACCTATTCTGGATGAATTGGGGATGGGTTCGTAGCCTCCTCAATCATTGGAGACAAGAAGAAGGTGATCCTTTCCATCCACCACATTGCCCTCTTGACGAAGAACCTGAAGCACTTACCGGCGAACCTGTCCGAAATACCATTTTCTTGCTCATTTTCAGAGTATCTCGTCACGATTATATATTACATCAAATTTTAGATTTTATTTATCCGCTCGTCCGAACCGACAATCACCCCGGTGTAATAGAAGAAGTCAACGAGCTTCGCGCTCGGGTAGTGGCTTTGGAGAATATGGTGCAGAGATTACAAACACCAGCAGCAGCATCAGCAGCATAACTAGTACCACCATCATCAACGCCAACAGTACCATTACCACCTCCAACCACAACCGCGTCGTAAACCTCAACTTCACAATCTGTACCACGAGCATCAACGTCATACGCACCATAGATACCAAGGAGTACCAACAACAATAACTGACGAAGTATTAATTCATAAATTCATTGGAGAAACATTCCGCGGCGATTATGTAATCTCTAAAGTCTTAGAGATTATCTAATCTAGCCCTAACCATAAATCAGTTAAGCAAACCAAAATGATAGAAGGAAGAGTAGAAACTCTGACAAAAATGGTGTGTGATTAACAAGCTAAACTTGCTTTACCAACAACATCAACAGTACCGTCAGCGTTACTAGCATCGTCAGTACAGTCAACATCCGAATCAACAACACCGATAACATCACAAACTCCGTCAGTTCAAGAATCACTGTGGACATCATTACGAATCAATAACGTGTATATTGTATCAACGAGTTATGAAGAATTAACTCATTCTCTCTGAAGAAATTATATGTATATTATATATATATATATATATATATATATATATATATATATATATATATATATATATATATATATATATATATATATATATATATATATATATATATATATATATATATATATATATATATATATTGAAATAAATCTTTTCGTGCTAAGCTATTGTGTGTGAATCTTAACTACTCGGTTAATTCATATTACAAATATGCAATAATGTACGTCCTTCGGTCGCAACTTAACCAGCGTTAACTACAATCTCTGTTGCAATTCAATAAATTCCAATTCATAATAAATCAAGTATATATTTGATTTTACACTTTCATCATCGATGTACCCGAAACTTTTCAGATAACATCATTCGTACTTTGCGAAATTCACAAGAATTCCACGAACCGAACATCATACATCAACAAATAACGAAGTATTGATTCATAATTTCAATGTCATTAAAGAAATACTGCGTAAAAGTTATGTACTTTTTAAAGCCTTTAGGGATTATTCAATTCTAGTTTCAACCGTAAATCAAATGAGTTTAATTTAACATTAACTCATTAAATCTATGTTACATCTGAAGAAAATATACATATATATATTTTTATAAAGACTGTAATAAAATTCTTTTGTACAAAATATTAATTGTGAAGTTTTTTTTAACGGGTAGGTAATACCCGAGAGATATATAAATTTACAATTAATATGTTACATTCTTCGAATCTGATTCAGCAAATCATCCATTATACTCCCTACTTTCACAACAATATACATTCTTTTATAGAAATCAAAACAACCATACTCATTCAAAATTTAATTACATATTCTGATTTTGAAATCTCAAAATTCAACTTGAGATATGACCAAAATCATCACTCTTAGATCCTTACATCTTTCACAAGCTATATTTTGACTTTAAAACTGTGTTAGAATATCAAATGTATGTTAATGATTACAATCTGTGTTCAAACCCTTCGAAAATTTCTGAAGACACTTCGAATGATGAGCAATCGAGATGATGATCCAACCACATGTTACCCACAGTTATGTACCCGAAAAACTCTTGAAACCAAAGTAAAAGTTTAAACAACGTATCCGCGTCAGATTCTTTGGCATTTATTAGCAAAAATAACTTTGCGACTCCTATTCAAAGTAGCCAGTTTTGTCACAGCTCCAGCAAGTCAACTTCAACTTTTTAGTCAGACTAACCTTATTATAACCTTGAGATATACACCATCGTTACCAGGGAACCTTTTGCATTCCACCACATTATTAGCAGATGTACCAACAACTTCATTACCCTTTGACTTTAGCCTCTCCAAAAAGTCATTATAATTATTTATTGAAACCCCATCATTTACTCATTCGCATATTGTAATGAGAATTGCCATACAAAACATTGGGAATTAGCAATCAGTATTTTGAAATCTCGCAGCATGTCTACGCCAACAGTTATATGTGTATATATAGCGTCTATCTTCTGGACTTAATTTGAATGTGAAGTTTCCGAAAAACACTCCAAACTACGAATTGGTTCTCCGAAAAAAAATGCTGATGAAGCAGCAAAAACTATAAACGACTTTAAATGGTAAAAGCTGGATGATAATGATGAAGTGTACTGGCAAAGCGCAGAAAAAGAGAAGTTTTGGAACTGGAAAACGGATTGAGCAAAGTAGGAAGGAGGCTGTGGATAAATTATAAAGACTGAACCTGACTTCAAAGGATCCAAATGATTCAGTACCTACTGAAGTCATTAATGAATACCTTGCTCCTGACTCTAAACCCCTACGGACAATATTCTTCATCATCCTCTGATATTAGAAATTCTAAAATATCATCATATCTTTCATTATAAATATCCTCCATATTTCTGAAGATATTTTCTTAATTTTTCTTATTTGAAATCATTTACCTCTTCGCGCTATCTGTATTACATCATAAAAGAAACTATTTTAGTTTCTAAATTCTGAAACATTCAAGTTTAAAATAGGAATATTTTGAAGTAGTGTTGGGAACTGAAGCATGAATTAGTATAATATAATGACACTTGATCAATGTGATTATATTACAGTAAGTCATGCTGAGTTTCTAAATGGAACGTGATGATTCACAGATCATAACATCATCATGTGCCATGTTATACAACTCTTGTATTCTATTTAACCTCTAAAATATCAAGAAAATATTTCTTGATGATTCGGCCTTTTCCAAGGTATTCTAGTAATTTGACAAGTCAAGATCGTGCCATCACAATTTCCTTCCTAGAACATTAACAATGTTCATTCCGAAATTCATATCTGTGAATTCTGGACCATTACAAGCTGTGCTTAATCGCAAGAAGAAGAAACGAAAGGACAAAACTCCGAAATAGAAATTGGGGTATAAATTGCAGCAAATAAAAGAGAGCATTAACTGTGAATGATAATGATTATAGAAGACAGAAGCAGAGACTTTGAAATATAAGGGAACATATAAAGCCCAACGACAAACCAGAAATTATAAACCATATATATCGATGCATATAGCAATATAAAGACACGGGAGAACTAGAAACACTATAAACCCAAGAGTATAGTAGAAGTAAATAGATTCTTCCGGAGGTAGATAAAAAAGAAGAATGACCGATATGAAAGTTAGAAGTATATTGAGAAACAGAACTGGATGGAGCATATTGATAAATACTTTAAAATGAGTTGGGGGGGAAATAATAGAAGGTGATGAAACATGACTAGGAACTTAGAAATCAATAGATTTAACTCACACAATGGCGAAATAAGTGAATCAAACCCTCTAGTGAATAGGTTAAGTTTTTTTTTGATTAATTTAGTCAAACCACAACTAAATCAAGTGTGATTAGATCAACACCTAGAGCTATTATTTACCACCTGGGTGATTTGGACTGAGAGAGAGAATCGGAGGAGCTCACTAGATCTGAGTGTGTGTAACAAATGAGAGGCTTAACCAAAAATGAAGAACATAAGACTTTATATACCCCTGCTGTTGACTCACCCATACGATTCATTCATCACATGTACGAGTTGGGTTCATCAGCCGTACGGGTGATCACTCACTCGTGTCTTCTCATTTAGGTTGTAATTGTGACTTAGCTCAGCATCAACCGTGCGTATGAGCTTGTCAGCTGTACTAGTGAGGCTTCACTCGTACGTTTGACTAAGTCTAACATAGTCAAACATCTAAATCTCGTTCTTGCAGTTCCTGTAACCACATACAAACATGGATAGGATAATAACAAGCAATCATGGTGGCCTGTAAACTATTGTACCTGCAATGGACGTGGGTAGATGTCTAGGGACTTGCATAAAATGCATCAACAGAAGGTGTGAGTTGTAAGGAAACGAAGGAGGTGAATTTATAAGAAAATCTCCGAAAGAACAATTAAAATGGACGATCACATTTAAAGAGGATCCTAATTCCTTTGAGTACCGGAGATTCAAATCTTATTAAGAAGATTTTCTTCAAATCCCTTAAAATCTGGGAATCAATCATATCTACGTCAAATGATAAGATGAATCTACATTTACTCATTTCACTCTTCTATGTTAGCTTCATTCGTACTCTTCATATAAATGGATTGTTTATCCAAATTATTCGCTGATGATAAAACTCTAATTTTTAGCCCGTATGCATCATGAAAACATACTTATTATCATTCACGACCTTTCCACTCAAATTTCGGGACGAAATTTCTTTAACGGGTAGGTACTGTGACAACCCAGAAATTTCCAACCAAATTTAAACTTTAATCTTTATATGTTTCCGACACGACAAGCAATATTTGTTAAGTTAAATTTCAAGAATTTTAAACTATGTTCATACATTCATTCAACCTCGACCAAGTTCCAACGATTCACGAACCATTAAACGAATATGATTATATATATATATATGTGTATATATATTATAACTTGAAACGTAAACAAAATATTAGATTAAATACTTTATATGATTGTATCTGTTTCAAAATGTTTATCAATGGAATTAGAAGATAAGATCAAATGATTGAATTATCAGATATATTGAATTATGATTACAAGTCTCTGTTGAAAGGCCCACGTTGATTTGAGAAATCTTTCCATTTTAACAATATTCGGAAAATGGTAAAGTGATTTATAAATAAGAACAAATTGTCAATCATTGAGAACTAGACAAAGGATAGTGGAAGATTGAATCTCATAAAGACTCTATTGATCTATTTAGTTTCAAACGTACAAAAACGTTTTCAGTTTAAAAAGAACTTTATTATTAAAATGTATATAACTTTTATAACTATCTAGAACCACTTTTGACAACTCATTACTTAATTAGTATGATAAAGATAACGATATTTATATTTTATTTTATTAAACGATTTAAATTAATATTATATATATTTATACGCGTATTATACGTACATAGTTTTATACTTTTACTATACTTAAATTTAACCTTTACTTTATTTTTACTTTACTTTAACTTTAATAATTCACTTTAATAATTCATACTTTAATAATTCACTTTAATAATTCATACTTTAATAATTCATACTTTAATAATTTACTTTAATAATTTATACTTTAATAATTCACTTTAATAATTCATACTTTAATAATTCACTTTAATAATTCAAAAATCTATTATAAATAGAATTCATTAGGTTTCATTATTTCATAGAAACTTGAAAATATTTTTCTCTAAACTCTCTCAATCGATTTACATATATATATTTACTCCGTATTATTTCGAGATATTATTAGTATACATAAAATATTACGACGGAGTGCTGTCCGAGTGATTTCGAAATTGTTTTTCGAGTAGGATAGGATTAAGGAAATTATGGGTTATAGCTATAGAGGTGATTGAGTATGGTTCATGGGTATGCTCGTGAGGTCAATATAGTGTTTATCATTTCCGTTGCGTCTACGTACCTTTCCTGCAATATTGAATCTCAATATTGATACGTGAGCACTCATAATTTAACTTTTACATACTAATAGTGTATCCCTGACTAGTACTCGAGTATTTAGGATTATGCATGCTTGTACTTTTGATATTGCCCTTAGACAGGTTAGGTTGAATCTTGAATTAGTTACACTTGCGGTTGAGATAAGGTATAAGATATGCATGTCCTTGGAAAGCTAGCGAAAAATTAAGAACTTTTCCTTTAGATATCGAATGGTTTCGATGAACGGATTAGAAGTTATAATCAATTGAATTTTTGATATTTTTATTAAAAATGATTATTATTATCGTCGTTCTAGTTTTATCTTATTATTATCATTATTATTATCTTTATCAATAAAAGGGATTTATCATTAAAAATTGTTATTTTTTTTATTATTACTATCGTTATTATCGTTAAAGTTATAATTAGTATTATTATTATTATCCAATTATTATTATTATTTTTATTATTAGTATTATTATTATTATTATCATTATTAATATATATATCATTATTTAAAAATGGTTATTGTTATTGTTATTATTATTATTACTATATTATCATTAAGATAATTATTAGTATTATCGTTAATAATGTTATAGTAACTATCATTATTAATATTAGTGTAATTAAAACAAATATTTGTAACACCTAATTATTTTGATTACTATTATTATCATTATTATGAACACGATATAAAAGACGATTAAAAGCTATTAAACGAAACGATTAGGAAATAATGAGTAAGAGTATCATGATGAAATTAAAATATTATAAGATATTGATTTAGATAAAATTATCGTTCTTATTATTTTTATCATTACTATTATTATTAAAAGTATCGTTAGTATTAAAACTATCATTTTAACAAAAATTATCATTTTAATAGAAATGTCATTGTTACTATAAAATATTATTATTATTATTATTTTAAATAGAATTATTATTTTAAAGATAATATTAAAAATTATCGTAAATATTAAAGTTATCATAATTAGAATTATCGTTTTATCATAATGTCATCTTAGTAATTATAAATATTGATATTTTTATAATAATAATTATTATTACAAAATAATACAACTTTTACTTACTATCATTATAGATATTATTTTATCAAATAAATATGTGATACAAACATATTTTACTACGTGTAATAACTTACTTTAATAATACCTATCATATTATCTTTATGATATTAAATGAACCTGGCCTATAAATTTTATTACTTAATATATATAAAAGTATATTTTATTATATAAATTTAATATAAAATTTTATTTATTAATAAATAAATTATATTATTTACTCTAATAAATCTTTTTAAAATATTTAAAAATATAAAATGATGATATTTAAACTATATATTAATCATGTATAGATTTTTGTCAATTATTTTGAGTCAAATTTACTTTTGTTGACTTTTGCATATTAGTCTCGAGCATTAGGATTGTGGTACACTATGACTTGACCTAATTTGTTAGACAAATATTGACCAACACATAAATATATATAATTAATTTAGGTTCGTGAATCCGAGGCCAACCTTGCACTTGTTCAATGACGTTATATGTATTTTTACTACGAAATACAGTATGGTGAGTTTCATTTGCTCCCTTTTTAAATGCTTTTGCAATATATATTTTTGGGACTGAGAATACATGCGCTACTTTTATAAATGCTTTACGAAATAGACACAAGTAATCGAAACTACATTCTATGGTTGGATTATCTAATCGAATATGCCATTTTTATTAAGTCTGGTAATCTAAGAATTAGGGAACAGACACCCTAATTGACGCGAATCCTAAAGATAGATCTATTGGCCTAACAAACCCCATCCAAAGTACCGGATGCTTTAGTACTTCAAAATTTATATCATGTCCGAAGGAGGATCCCAGAATGATAGGGGATATTCTTATATGTATCTAGTTAATGTCGGTTACCAGGTGTTTACCATATGAATGATTATTTTTGTCTCTATGCATGGGACGTATATTTATGAGAACTGGAAATGAAATTCTTGTGGTCTATTAAAATGATGGAAATAAATGATTATGATAAACTAATGAACTCACCAACCTTTTGGTTGACACTTTAAAGCATGTTTATTCACAGGTGTTAAAGAAATCTTCCGCTGTGCATTTGCTCATTTTAAAGATATTACTTGGAGTCTTTCATAGCATATTTCGAAGAACGTTGCATTCGAGTCATTGAGTTCATCAAAGATTATTATTAAATCAATTTATAGTTGGATAGTAGATATTATGAAATGGTATGCATGCCTGTCAATTTTCGATGTAAAGAAAGTTTGTCTTTTAAAAACGAATGCAATGTTTGTAAAATGTATCATATAGAGGTCAAATACCTCGCAATGTAATCAACTATTGTGAATCGTTTATAATGTATATGAACGGGTCCTTTCACGTCATAGCATCCACAAAACTTGTGAGCAATAGTGAGATGTAGCAATATACTCAGACTCAGCTGTTGACAAAGAAACGCAGTTTTTTTCCCCTGGATGGCCATCCAATCAATCTATTTCCCAACAACTGAACTGATCCGGATGTGCTTTTCCTATCCACATGACAACTGCCATGATCTGCATATGTATAACCGGTAAGATTGGAATCAGATCCATGAGGATACCAAATCCCAAGGTTAGGTGTACCTTTAAGGTATTGAAAATTTCTAACCACCGCTTTGGAGTGAGATTTCTTCGGGTTAGACTGAAACCGAGCACAGACAGCTACAACAAGTGTAATGTCTGGTCTACAGGCAGTCAGGTACATTAGAGAACCAACCATGCTTCGATAAAGAGTACTATCAAAGGGTTCTCCATTTTCATTAGCAGTTAGAAGAGTCCTCAGTGGGGTTGACATCATTTTTAATTCAGTCATTTTTGTAACATCCCGCATTTTTTCGTTAAATTTATTTTAACACTGTCTTTTTTTTTAGATAATATCTTTCATTATCTAAATTCGTATCTTTCGTTAACTAACGTTCGTGATATTTCCATTATTCGATTATAACATCTCCCGTATATTCTAGCATTTTTAAAATATTCGTTCAGTTGATTCACGCACCCGCTTTCAAACTCGAGGGACCGAAGTTGTCAAGGAGCCAAACTAGTTGACTAGGTCAACTAGTTAACCCAGCTTTCTCATCCATTCATTTCATTCATCTCCCACCTCCTCTTTCTCTCTTCTCTATTCCATTTTTGGAACTTAAACACCCAACTCACAAAATCATCATCTAAATCCGGATCAAGAGGTAAACATCAAAACAAATTATATTTTCGTGATCCTCTCTTCATCCTCTACATTTTGGTACCAATTTCATCACATTTGGGTAACATTTCTAAAACACTAGATTTCTCTAAATTCGTTTTATATACTTGAAATGGTGTTAGTTAGTGTCTATGGCTCGTGTATAACATGAATATATGTTTTGTTTGCTCGATTTTGTTGGAATTCAATATACAAACATGTTCTTAATTTTAACATAATTACTAAATCAATTTAGTAAGAAATATAGCAAGCGGAAGCATGATATATTAAGAAAACAAGTGTATGTATTAAACCATTTTAGTTGAATTCCAAGTAGATATCAAGTCTTGATAATATGCTTACAAATGTAATGAGTAAAGAAGAGTGTTTATACCTCCTCAAAGCTAGTTGAGGGTTGTTTCAAATGTGCAAGATGATGATGAAGATGATGAAGAATGGAGCTTCAAAATGATGAAACCTCAAGGAGAAATACCCAAGCTATTAACCCAACACCTTTGTTATTGGTTAGGATTTATGTGACACTTGAAACTAGCTTGCAAAAACCAAATTTTGATCTCTCTTTTGCTCCCCCACAGCCACGGCCTGCAGCTCAGTTTTTGGAGAGGTTTTTCTTGCAATTTTCAAGTGTATTTGCATGTAAGAGTCAAGGTTACTTGGTAGAAGAGACTAGTCTTGCACTTAAGGAAGTGTGTATATAGAAAGTAACAAAAGCAAGCATGAGTTGTCTCCTAGGAGACCCAAAATTCTGCACACTTCTTATAATAATAATAACAATGTTTTAATATTTATATAAACTTGACATAAATATATAAAACCATGTATATTATTAGTTACTTGCATATTTTATAAACTTTTATAAAATATAACACAATATAATTATTCAAACCTATAAATAATTAAATATAAATTATCCAAATAATTTATCTCAAGTGATAATATTTTAGAAAACCGATTTTCTAAAATCCAAGTGTCGCGTATTTATTTAACGACCCAATCGTTAAGATTAAATACATATAAAGTGTCGGTAAGCTTGTTATTGGGTATGACCCGACTTGGATCATAACACATTAGCCACATTAATTTAATATGTCTCTCGGGCATTCGAAATACCTTCAATCTCCCACTTGCACGAGAAACATAAGAAATTAATGCAAGTGATGGATACCACCTAACGACCGTCCATCATCCCCAATATGTTATGACTTTGTGCCATTCAATAACATCATCCCTTTCGAGTTCCATCTCGAATATGAATAGGTGAATCTTTCATTATTTCCTTTCGTCCTAGATGTCATGTTAAATCTAAGAGATACAGAGTGATCACTCTCTTTTAGATTTAACTTTATCAGGCCTTAGACATCTGACTCTCAACGAATAAGAGGGACAAATTCCATCTTGACTACATACGTCCCAAATATGTACCTTGCATTATACCTGATCTCTTCCTTGTGAGCTACCATATTTCAGAATAGCGAAGGAAAGAATCAAGGCACAATACTTGGTAAATATCCGAACCCAATATGTATCTCAGGTCAGAGGATACAATGATATTCGCCTTTACTCAAGACTACATGTGATCAACCACAAAGGCTCCATTTAGTAAATCTTGAGGGCGGGTCTTCCAATATTTGTATCCCACAAATATCTATGAACCTTGGTTGCAACCTTGCCCCACATTCAGTCCGTGAATGTATACCAATCCAAGTTCATAATAGTCTAAACCTCACACTTGTTCCCACAAATGTGATCAACTACGGAATTTAGAATAATTGCTTATTCATGGATAAAATATGCAAAATAGGAACTTAACTCAAAATAAATTAAACCATAATTATATTAATGAGTTTGAACAATTTCGTTCCGTTACAATACTTAAAACAGATCATGACCAATCACTAGAATATCGAAGCCCTAATGCACAAACATGCCCTGCATGTTTTGATCCATGTAAGAGCTTCGTGAGAGGATCCGCTATATTTAGATCTGTGTGAACTTTGCGAATACATATCTTTCCCTTTTCAACTTCATCCCTTATGTAGTTGAATCTCCGCTCAATGTGACGGGTCTTTTGATGAGCACGAGGTTCCTTGATTTGAGCAATCGCACCCTCGTTGTCACAAAAGATCTCAAGAGGGTCCTGAATGGAAGGGACTACTCCTAAGTCGTCGATGAATTTCTTCATCCATGCAGCTTCCTGAGCTGCTAATGATGCGGCGATGTACTCCGACTCTGTAGTGGATAGAGCAACAACATCCTGTTTTGAACTCTTCCAAGAGACCGCACCTCCATTTAATGTGAAGACATAACCGGATTGTGATCGAGAATCATCACGATCAGTTTGGAAACTCGCATCCACGTAACCTTTTACAGCGAGTTCCTCCTCACCAGACCCATATATCAGAAACATATCCTTAGTCCTCCTAAGGTATTTCAATATACTTTTAACAGCAATCCAATGACTGTTTCCTGGGTTATTCTGGTATCTACTTGTTAGGCTAAGAGCGCATGACACATCCGGTCTAGTGCATATCATTGCATACATGATAGACCCAATGGCAGAAGCATATGGGACTTTCTTCATTCTCTCCTGTTCATCTTTCGTGGTGGGGCACTGAGATGAACTGAGAAGTGTTCCCTTTTGAATAGGTACCAAACCTTTCTTAGAGTTCTCCATCTTGAACCTTTTCAAGATCTTTTCAATGTATGCACTTTGATTCAAACCTATCAGTTTCTTGGATCTATCCCTGTAGATCCCAATCCCCAAAACGTATTGTGCTTCTCCAAGATCCTTAATGGAGAAGCATTTACTTAACTAAGTTTTAACACCTTGCATTGCCGGAATATCATTTCCAAATAACAATATATCATCCACATATAGTACAAGGAAGATGATAGTGCTCCCACTAGCTTTCTTGTATACACAAGCTTCATCACCATTTTTAATGAAGCCAAATTCCTTGGCCTCCTTATTAAAACGATGATTCCACATTCTTGATGCTTGTTTCAATCCGTAGATTGACTTCTTTAACTTGCATACCTTTTTAGGATATTTCGGATCAACAAAACCCTCAGGCTGAACCATATAGACATCTTCCTCAAGATGTCCATTTAGGAAAGCGGTCTTGACATCCATTTGCCATATTTCATAATCATAATGAGCAGCAATGGAAAGTAATATCCTAATAGACTTTAGCATTGCCACAGGCGAAAAAGTTTCATCATAGTCAACCCCTTGAGTTTGAGTGAAACCTTTTGCTACAAGTCTAGCTTTATATGTATCCAAGTTTCCATGTATGTCGGTTTTCATTTTGAAAAGCCATTTACAATCAACTAGCCTTGAGCCAGCAGGTTGTGTAACAAGTTCCCAAACTTGGTTGTCATACATGGATTGCATCTCAGCGTTCATGGCTTCCTGCCATTTATCTTTATCAATCCTTGATAAAGCATCTTGGTAGTTTATTGGTTCATCCAAATCAACCACATAGCAACCATCCATGAGAAACCCATATCTCTCAGGAGGATTACTAATCCTGCCAGATCTGTGAACGTCTTGTGTATTTTGATCATCCATTTGATCATTCTCAACATTTTCATGTTGAGTGCTAGTGTCAACCAATTGTGTATCATCAACTTGATTTTGAACCTCCTCAAGATCTATCTTCCTTTCACTATTTCCTTCCATTAGGAACTTAGTTTCAAGGAATTCCGCCTTCCGAGCAACAAACACATTCTGCTCGGATGGATCATAGAAATAATACCCCATATCATTCTTGGGATATCCTATGAAGATACACTTCGTGGATCGAGCATTCAACTTATTAGGGACGTAACGCTTAGGGTAAGCTTCACATCCCCATACCTTTAAGTATGATAGAGATGGAGGTTTTCCAAACCACATCTCATGAGGTGTTCGTTCCACTTTCTTGGTTGGGGCCATATTTAAAATACGAGCCGCGGAGCATAGACAATAACCCCAAAATGATAGAGGTAACGAGCTTCTAGCCATCATAGATCGAACCATATGCATTAGGGTTCGGTTCCTCCTTTCGGAAACTCCATTCAGTTGGGGTGTTCCAGGAGGAGTGAGTTGTGAGATAATCCCACAACTTCTAAGATGATCTTGGAAGGCATCGCTTAGGTATTCACCTCCTCTATCGGTACGCAGTACCTTGATTGTCTTGTTGAGTTGATTTTGTACTTCGTTTTGATATTTTTGAATGCTTCAAAAGTTTCATCCTTATGCCTTAACAAGTAGACATATCCGAAACGACTGAAGTCATCAATGAATGTAACAAAGTATCTTTCACCATTCCTAGTCATGGGCTTAAAGGGACCACACACATCCGAATGTATTAATCCCAATAAGTCTTTAGCCCTTTCATAGGTCCCTTTGAAAGGTGCTTTAGTCATTTTGCCTTGTAAACAAGATTCACATACATCAAACGAGTCCATCTCATTTGATTTTAAAAGTCCATTCTTTTGAAGTGTATGCATTCGGTTCTTGTTTATGTGACCAAGGCGACAATGCCATAAGTAGGAATCACTCAAATCCTTTTTGAGTTTCTTGGTGCTTGTATGTTACATTGAGCTACTAGATGATGTGTCATCATGAACCAATTCATAAATTCCATTTGAAGGCGAAGCCTTGAAATAGAATACATTATCTAAACAAACATGGATATCATCATTAATAAAATTAACATTAAAACCATATTGTTTCAAACGGGAAACAGAAATAATGTTTCGACACAAGTCGGGTGCATACAAAACATCATTCAAAATAAGTTCCATGCTACTTGGAAGTTTTAACACAAAGTCTCCTTGAGCTTTCACTTGCACTTTAGCTCCATTCCCCATGAAGAGACTTGATGTTCCCGTTTGTTTGTTACTTCTTTTGAACCCCTGCAAAGAATTGCAAATGTGAGTTCCACATCCAGTGTCTAATACCAATGTATTAGAAGAAGTAATACTAAGCTCTATATATACCATATATATATTACCTGAGGATTGCCCCGCATCCCTCTTTTCCTTCAACTCCTTAAGGTAGACCGGACAGTTCCGTTTCCAATGACCCATCTCACCGCAACCGAAACATGGGTCTTCCTTGGGGTTTGCCTTTTCCGCAACCTTTTGCTTTTTGTTCTTGTTCTTGGTTGGGGTAACCATCTTCACCTTTCCCTTTCCTTGATAGGCGGGTCCTTTTCTCTTAGCCACCTTAGGCTTAGAGGTGTTGTTACGTTTTGACCCCCCATCATTGATCATTAGCACGGGTGAAGCCCTTTTACCCATGCTTGTTTCGGCCATCCTTAACATGCCATGAAGCTCACCGATGGTCTTATCCATCCCATTCATATTGTAATTAATTACAAATTGGTCAAACCTCTTTGACAAGGAGTTTAGGATAAGATCGGTGGCTAGCGCATTGGAAATGTTGAGGTTAAGACGGTTTGCGCGATCAATGAGGCTTTTCATTTTGAGGACATAGGAGGAGACGGATTGGGTGTCATCCATACGACATGCATGTAGCGCTCGAACCGTTTCGAAGCGCTCGACACGTGCTTGTTGAAGGAACATCTCCTTCAATTGCGTTATCATGTCATATGCACTATGATGTTCGAAATCCTTTTGGAGTTCGGGTATCATAGTCCCAAGCATTAGGCAACCAACTTGCACCGAATCGGCACAATATTTGTCATAGTAAGCCATGCCCTCCGTATCATCCATGTCGGGTTGATCGGGAATGGGGTCCTCCAACACATACGCTTTATCCTCGAGTTTGAGGACAATCCTAAGATTACAAAACCAATCCATAAAGTTCGTATGGTTGAGTTTGTCTTTCTCGAGGAGAGACCTTAACGATAGGTTTTTTAGGTTAAGTGGTGCGTTTTGCATGTTGTTGTTGTTATTAGCGGCCATCTACAAAATTAACAAAGTTCATTTAAGTATTGATTTCAAATTTAATAAACAATACCCTTTTATATTATAATTGTCTTATTAAATATTAGAATCCAACGGTAAATCAAATTTCGGTTAGGTGACCTTTATCCCGTTATTTGATTTAGCTAGGTAGTCATTTATATGACAATTGCAATCCTTTTGCAACTTTTAAATTATGGGATCATGCAATCCTTTTGCATGACATACTTATCCCATCAACGCCTATTTGTTCCTCATGCTTCGGTGACCCTAAGTTCATGATTCCCAAATCAAGTCGCCCTACTTGTGTAAACATGTAAAATTAATATACAAGTGGTTAGATGACCTTTATCCCACAAGCATGCGAATTTTACCTTAACCATATTGGTTAGCTCATAACGGTTAGGTGACCTTTATCCCATTATGAGTTCCCTACTATGTTTAAGTGTCCCACAAAAGGATGGCGTTAAACTTGCTTACCTTGTCGATTAAGGGATTTTAAGTTTTCGTTAATTCTAGTTTAAGAAAACATTTATGCCATACACCAACATGCATTTAGTGTATGGTTCATTTGAAATCCATTTTCAAGTCTTGTAATTTGCCAATTACTTGATATAAACCATTTTATATTATGTAATCCTTTTCTTGTTCTTAATAACCATTTATTAAGGTTTTTAGTTGCTTTTAATTTAACCAATTAAATTGTCGTCTTGCATGTTATTAATACGTCTAATTTAACCAATTAAATTGTCGTTTTGCTTGTTGTTATCTTGTGATTAATTGTATCAACCAAACATACAATACAATAAACAAACAAACAACCACACATGCAAAACAAGTATGTTCACAATCTAGCCATTTTGGTGGACATTTGTTTAGCCGAAAACAAATGTCACCGGGTTAAGGGGTAATAATACAAAGTAGGAGATTTCAAATCTCCCACTTAACCTTGCATCCATATGTTCCTTGTGTTCTTCAAGTCTTCATCATCTTGTATCTTCATTTTACAAAATATGTATCCTAATACATTTTTATCTAGAAAATGAAAATACAACCTATTCTATTTTACATACCAAATGTAAAACAAATTACATAGCCAAAATAAATATTACATCCAATTGAATGAATTAATATTACATACCAAATGAACATTACAAACATTCAACCAAACAAATATCCATTCAAACACACATGCATACATCATAAGGTCAAGGCATTGATTGTGAACTACAATATACAACAAATATGACCAATTTGCAAGTTCCAAACCCACTTTTGGAACTCTTTAAAATTCGGCCAAAATCAAGCAACCCTCCAAACCCGAAAAGTTTTTGTAATCTACTTTCATGCATGTTTATAGATTACAAAATTCATGGGTTTATAAACCATATAAGAAGCATATTCCAAAGACCTCGGCTCTAGATACCAATGTTGGAATTCAATATACAAACATGTTCTTAATTTTAACATAATTACTAAATCAATTTAGTAAGAAATATAGCAAGCGGAAGCATGATATATTAAGAAAACAAGTGTATGTATTAAACCATTTTAGTTGAATTCCAAGTAGATATCAAGTCTTGATAATATGCTTACAAATGTAATGAGTAAAGAAGAGTGTTTATACCTCCTCAAAGCTAGTTGAGGGTTGTTTCAAATGTGCAAGATGATGATGAAGATGATGAAGAATGGAGCTTCAAAATGATGAAACCTCAAGGAGAAATACCCAAGCTATTAACCCAACACCTTTGTTATTGGTTAGGATTTATGTGACACTTGAAACTAGCTTGCAAAAACCAAATTTTGATCTCTCTTTTGCTCCCCCACAGCCACGGCCTGCAGCTCAGTTTTTGGAGAGGTTTTTCTTGCAATTTTCAAGTGTATTTGCATGTAAGAGTCAAGGTTACTTGGTAGAAGAGACTAGTCTTGCACTTAAGGAAGTGTGTATATAGAAAGTAACAAAAGCAAACATGAGTTGTCTCCTAGGAGACCCAAAATTCTGCACACTTCTTATAATAATAATAACAATGTTTTAATATTTATATAAACTTGACATAAATATATAAAACCATGTATATTATTAGTTACTTGCATATTTTATAAACTTTTATAAAATATAACACAATATAATTATTCAAACCTATAAATAATTAAATATAAATTATCCAAATAATTTATCTCAAGTGATAATATTTTAGAAAACCGATTTTCTAAAATCCAAGTGTCGCGTATTTATTTAACGACCCAATCGTTAAGATTAAATACATATAAAGTGTCGGTAAGCTTGTTATTGGGTATGACCCGACTTGGATCATAACACATTAGCCACATTAATTTAATATGTCTCTCGGGCATTCGAAATACCTTCAGATTTGTTGTTTTGGAGTAACTAGCATGAACTTGAAAATGGGTGTGCTTAATCTTTGATTTTGGATGAGTTAATGTTGTTAAATTGTTAAAGTTCATGTTTTAATTGTGTTACTAGTATCACTAGCTTCGTTTTGATGCGTAGGTTGATTAAGAAAACTTCAAGCACATGATTATTGATTTTTATGAATTTTGGTTAGGGTTTGATAGACTTAAAACAAACTTTCGATGTTTTGAATGCTATGAAATGTTATTAGTAAGTGTTTAGTTGTAATGTATGTTTCATTACCTTCAAAACGGAATATCATATGTGTGAATTGGATTCTCAAATCTTAAAATGCAATTTGTGAACTTGAAACTTTGAAAATAAACCTTTAATGATCACTTGACGAGATTTCGGTTATTGCAATTGATGTTTTTGCTTGATGAAAAGTGGTTAGTTGTGTTCCTCGTCAAAATACCTTTCCAATGATATAAGATACGTGTTCTAAGTGCTTACGATTTGTGTTTTATGCTAAATTGAAGTTTGGTTAAGACTTGAACTTTTGTAACAGACCAGGCACCAGGCCACGCCTATTGGCGCGGCACGATACCAGGGGCCGCGGCGCGGCATTTGCCGTGTTTGGCTTATGACCTACTTTGTCAAATTTTAAAAAATGTTTGCTATGCTACGCACCTCCGATTCACATGTAACTTGTTCTAACATGCTTATATATGATTAAAAACCTCAGAAAAATAGTTCGGGACCCGACCCGAACGTGTTGACTTTTTCGTTGACTTTAACTTGACCGAGTTTGACTTTTAGTCAAATTTAACCAAACACTTATGCAATCGTTCAAATCTTATTTTATACTTGATTCTTGCATGAAACTTGACAACGTGATTCACATGCTATATTTAATCGAGTCGTAACGAGCCATAGGACTAATTGAGCACATTTCCTCCGACCTTATGACGTGACCGGTTAATTGATACAACTTACTTGTTTAGTTCAAGGCTAAGCAACTTTCATGCACACGTTTACTTTGTGAAGTACATTTATACTCGTGCACTCGAGGTGAGATCATAGTCCCACCTTTTCAACAACTTTTATACTTTTAAATAGTGGGCTGAGAAACATATACTTTGTTACATCTTGTACTACTTACTTTTATGTTTTGAACACAAGTCCAATGAAACAAACATTCTACAGCGAGTTTAGAACAAAATCCTCAATTCGATTATCATTAGTTACACTTGCCGGGTGTAAGCGAGAACTTATGTTGTATGGATCCATATGGGTTTGACAAAGCCTCATTCAAATGGTTTGCTACCGTTTACGAATGAAATATATTTTTGAGAAACAGTGCATGTTCTAACACTATTGTTATGGGGTTCTATGGAAGGAATGTTAAGCATTGATAATTGGGTGCTCGCGAACAAACTTTTGGAATGCAACATTTGGATGATCAATTTTATGGAAATACTAAATCTTGTGATTCAAAAATAACGTTTATTACTACATCTATGATTTCACCAACATTTTTCGTTGACAGTTTTCTATATGTTTCTCAGGTTCATACATGGCTATTTGATACATGCTTCTGCGTACACTTTGATTACTTGCTTGGGGTCAAGCATACATGCATACACTAGTGATAGCATCTTTGGATTCAAACTTAAAGCATACATACTTACGCTATTTATAGCAACCGTGACTTTCAACTTATATTATGTCGCAAGTTTATTTCATTTATACATTATACTTTTGTAAACTTAAACTTGTTGTCGAACTGTTTGGTAAACTAAACTTTGCAAGTCTTGTACTTTTCAAATGAATGCGACATAATTTTGGTTAAATGAGTCTCATATAGGGACTACGATCACGTTATGGGACCTAAGTTGCGCCGTCAATGACGATTTTGTCAGGTCGTTACAGATGGTATCAGAGCGTTGGTTGTAGGGAACTAGGATATGCATTAGTGTGTCTAACAGAGTCGTTAGGACGCATTAGTGAATCTAGACTACAATCGGATAGTTAGCCATTGCATTCTGACATACATTTGCTATAGATAGCACTTACTTGACTGCTTGTGCATTATACTTGAATCATTCTTAGGCAAACTTTTTAATGGTACCAAGTTTTCATCATACGAATTTGTAATCTACCACTTTCGAGTAACACTCGTAAACTTAAGATTCATACGTGTAAGGACGACGACGACTTCATTAGTCATACTTGTTCGGGAACTCTGTTTCCCAGATTGATATTTGCCACCGTTTCAACTTACTATCGGTGTCACACCGGTGTTCCTTACTATCTACCACTTCTTGTTACTACCATCACTACTCTAGGTGAGTATCGTCATCGCTAATTATCACTACGGTTATGTACTATTCATTATCATGATTCGTTACACTTCTCGTACCGGAATACATTATTTTTTGACTTGACCTGCATTGACGTGAACAATCATTTATACACTTCCCTCGGGGAACGCTTCTTTAGAGTTGCACTAATTCTTTTGATTCAATACAAGTCACGTTAGAGACGTCGTTACACTTTGTTCATTTTAAAACTTCACGATTACGCGAACTTGAATCTATGGAGTGATGTGGGAATGGAGGTATGAGTTAGCGTAATATAACGACACTCGATCAACGTGGTTATATTACGGTAAGTCGTACCAAAGTTCTAATGACATGGTGGTTGGACTCGATCAACCTAATCACCACCATGTGCCATGTACATGACTTTATTTTTCTTGTTTGGATATTCGAAGACTCTGAGAATATTGATAACAACTGTACCCAGGACACATCGTCGATTATTGTTGAACCATATTTATGCTTCTAAATGAATGACAAATTCTTTCAACTTCAAACATATGTTATACGTGTATGCTATCTCGTTTTTGCACCGTTTTATAGACGAACTACAAAATGCTTGGTATGCTCACATCGAGGCGGAAACTTCTCTCGCCTTACACTCGTATTTTCGTTTAAGGAAATATTTTATCAAAATTCTCAATGGAGAGAGAGACTCTTCACACTATACTAGTATTCGCCTCGAGGGTGAATATTCCTAATGAATGTTATCGGAAACCGATAAATCTTCCGCTGCGCGAGATTCTTGAGAAACAAAAACTTGTTCAAAATATATCTTGAAGAGATATACTTCGTTTCGGATCGAGATCCTTGTTTCACTTCTAGATTTCGGGGTGCCTTACAAAAAGCCTCGGGACCACGTTTAAACATGAGTACAACACATCAACCATAACCCGACGGACCGAGCAAACATACGATTCAAACCTTGGAAACCGTAATACGAATTTGCGTTATCAACTTCAAATTTACTTGAGAAAAGTAGTTGCCTTTAGTCGAATTCTCTTACTATAATAATTTTCATTCGAGTATTAACGTCACACTTTTCGAGGACCCGTTTACCCGCAATTGTCATTTTCTTAAATTGTTGAATCGAAGTAGGTGACACGCGAACCACCGAACCCGAACTCATTCATGAAACAACCGGAAAATTATTCAATTCCAAGAAAGGCTCAAGATTGCCCATAGTCGCCAAAAGAGCTACACCGATGTTAGACGTAAACATTTCAAATTCCAAGTGGGAAACCGCGTGACGTTAAAAGTCGCACCTTGGGGAGGTGTAATCTGTTTCGGGAAATGTAGAAAGCTAACTCCGCGATATTTGACCCTTTTAAAAATCTTGGGGTGTTTTGGACCCGTTGCTAGCCATTTAGATTTTCCGACTCGTTTGAGTCTCCGTTCATCCTACATTCCATGTATCAAACCCGAAAAGTGTCTTGCCGAACAAGAACTTGTTATTCTTTTCGATGAGCTTACTATCGATGATAAACTTCACTTCCTAGGAAGACCGGTTGAAACTATGAATTGTGAAACCAAATTTTGAAACAAAGTAAAACCCCGATTTTCGAAGTTTGTTGAAATGCCCAAGGAAGTACCTTCACTTATCCGTAGAATTGACTACACAAGATCTCGAGGAAGAAACAACGACGACTACTTCCAACTAAATTTCGGGACAAAATTTCTTTTAAGGTGTAGGTAATGTAACATCCCGCATTTTTTCGTTAAATTTATTTTAACACCGTCTTTTTTTAGATAATATCTTTCGTTATCTAAATTCGTATCTTTCGTTAACTAACATTCGTGATATTTCCATTATTCGATTATAACATCTCCCGTATATTCTAGCATTTTTAAAATATTCGTTCGGTTAATTCACGCACCCGCTTTCAAACTCGAGGGACCGAAGTTGCCAAGGGGCCAAACTAGTTGACTAGGTCAACTAGTCAACCCACCTTTCTCATCCATTCATTTCATTCATCTCCCACCTTCTCTTTCTCTCTTCTCTACTTCCATTTTTGGAACTTAAACGCCCAACTCACAAAATCATCATCTAAATCCGGATCAAGAGGCAAACATCAAAACAAATTATATTTTCGTGATCCTCTCTTCATCCTCTACATTTTGGTACCAATTTCATCACATTTGGGTAACATTTCTAAAACACTAGATTTCTCTAAATTCGTTTTATATACTTGAAATGGTGTTAGTTAGTGTCTATGGCTCGTGTATAACATGAATATATGTTTTGTTTGCTCGATTTGTTGTTTTAGAGTAACTAGCATGAACTTGAAAATGGGTGTGCTTAATCTTTGATTTTGGATGAGTTAATGTTGTTAAATTGTTAAAGTTCATGTTTTAATTGTGTTACTAGTATCACTAGCTTCGTTTTGATGCGTAGGTTGATTAAGAAAACTTCAAGTACATGATTATTGATTTTTGTGAATTTTGGTTAGGGTTTGATAGACTTAAAACAAACTTTCGATATTTTGAATGCTATGAAATGTTATTAGTAAGTGTTTAGTTGTAATGTATGTTTCATTACCTTCAAAACGGCATATCATATGTGTGAATTGGATTCCCGAATCTTAAAATGCAATTTGTGAACTTGAAACTTTGAAAATAAACCTTTCATGATCACTTGACGAGATTTCAGTTATTGCAATGATGTTTTTGTTTGATGAAAAGTGGTTAGTTGTGTTTCTCGTCAAAATACCTTACCAACGATATAAGATACGTGTTCTAAGTGCTTACGATTTGTGTTTTGTGCTAAATTGAAGTTTGGTTGAGACTTGAACTTTTGAAACAGACCAAGCACCAGGCCACGTCTATTGGCACGGCGCGACACCAGGGGCCACGGCACGGCATTTTCCGTGTTTGGCTTCTAACCTACTTTGTCAAATTTTGAAATATGTTTGCTATGCTACGCACCTCCGATTCACATGTAACTTGTTCTAACATGCTTATATATGATTAAAAACCTCAGAAAAATAGTTCGGGACCCGACCCGAACATGTTGACTTTTTCGTTGACTTTGACTTGACCGAGTTTGACTTTTAGTCAAACTTAACCAAACACTTATGCAATGGTTCAAATCTTATTTTATACTTGATTCTTGCATGAAACTTGACAACGTGATTCACATGCTATATTTAATCGAGTCGTAACGAGCCATAGGACTAATTGAGCACATTTCCCCTGACCTTGTGACGTAACAGGTTAATTGATACAACTTACTTGTTTAGTTCAAGGCTAAGCAACTTTCATGCACACATTTACTTTGTGAAGTACATTTATACTCGTACACTCGAGGTGAGATCATAGTCCCACCTTTTCAACAACTTTTATACTTTTAAATAGTGGGCTGAGAAACATATACTTTGTTACATCTTGTACTACTTACTTTTATGTTTTGAACACAAGTCCGATGAAACAAACATTCTACAGCGAGTTTAGAACAAAATCCTCAATTCGATTATCATTAGTTACACTTGTCGGGTGTAAGCGAGAACTTATGTTGTATGGATCCATATGGGTTTGACAAACCCTCATTCAAACCGTTCGCTACCGTTTACGAATGAAATATATTTTCAAGAAACAGTGTATGTTCTAACAGTATTGTGATGAGGTTCTATGGAAGGAATGTTAAGCATTGATAATTGGGTGCTCGCGAACAAACTTTTGGAATGCAACATTTGGATGATCAATTTTATGGAAATACTAAATCTTGTGATTTAAAAATAACGTTTATTACTACATCTATGATTTTACCAACGTTTTTCGTTGACAGTTTTCTATATGTTTCTCAGGTTCATACATGGCTATTTGATACATGCTTCCGCGTACACTTTGATTACTTGCTTGGGGTCAAGCATACATGCATACACTAGTGATAGCATCTTTGGATTCAAACTTAAAGCATACATACTTACGCTATTTATAGCAACCGTGACTTTCAACTTATATTATGTCGCAAGTTTATTTCATTTATACATTATACTTTTGTAAACTTAAACTTGTTGTCGAACCGTTTGGTAAAATAAACTTTGCAAGTCTTGTACTTTTTGAATGCGACATAATTTTGGTCAAACGAGTCTCATATAGGGACTACGATCACGTTACGGGACCTAAGTTAGCGGCGCCGTCAATGACGATTTTGTCGGGTCGTTACAATTTTAAAACGTTTTAGCATATCGTGAATGTATTTTGTTTGACTAATAAAAATATCGCTTGGTAATTGTTTTACTTGTAACCCCGAGAAGAAATTGAGCTCATCTAACATGCTCATTTAGAATTGGCTGCCCATAATGTCACTAAATTCTTTGCAAAGAGCCTGGGGTGTGGAACCAAAAATAATATCATCAACCTAAATCTGAACTAAAGGATGTGATTGTGGTGTTTGCGGATGAACATTGTTGTATCAATTGTTCTACAGGAGTAGTCATTATCCAGTAGATACTTTGTCAAGGTCTCGTACCATGCACGAGGTGCTTGCTTCAGACCATACAAAGCTTTCTCAATGTAATAGACGTGGTTTGGATTAATTGGATCTAGAAAACCTTCAGTTTAATCAACATAAACTTTTTCTTGAAGAGTACCATTTAGAAATGCCGTCTTGACGTCCATTTGAAACATCGTAAACTTCTTTTGAGAAGCATAGAAATGAAATAGACAAATAGGCTCAATCCTTGCTACCAGAGCAAATGTCTCGTCATAATCTGAAATGTCCCGTTCTTATTGATTAAAAACGTTCCATATTAATTGATTTTATTGCGAGGTTTTGACCTCTATATGAGACGTTTTTCAAAGACTGCATTCATTTTAAAACAAACCATAACCTTTATTTCATCAATAAAGGTTAAAAAAACTTTACGTAGATTATCAAATAATGATAATCTAAATTATCCTGTTTACACACGACCATTACATAATGGTTTACAATACAAATATGTTACAACAAAATAAGTTTCTTGAATGCAGTTTTTACACAATATCATACAAGCATGGACTCCAAATCTCGTCCTTATTTTAGTATGCGATAGCGGAAGCTCTTAATAATCACCTGAGAATAAACATGCATAAAACGTCAACAAAAATGTTGGTGAGTTATAGGTTTAACCTATATATATCAAATCATAATAATAGACCACAAGATTTCATATTTCAATACACATCCCATACATAGAGATAAAAATCATTCATATGGTGAACACCTGGTAACCGACATTAACAAGATGCATATATAAGAATATCCCCATCATTCCGGGACACCCTTCGGATATGATATAAATTTCGAAGTACTAAAGCATCCGGTACTTTGGATGGGGTTTGTTAGACCCAATAGATCTATCTTTAGGATTCGCATCAATTAGGGTGTCTGTTCTCTAATTCTTAGATTACCAGACTTAATAAAAAGGGGCATATTCGATTTCGATAATTCAACCATAGAATGTAGTTTCACGTACTTGTGTCTATTTTGTAAATCATTTATAAAACCTGCATGTATTCTCATCCCAAAAATATTAGATTTTAAAAGTGGGACTATAACTCACTTTCACAGATTTTTACTTCGTCGGGAAGTAAGACTTGGCCACTGGTTGATTCACGAACCTATAACAATATATACATATATATCAAAGTATGTTCAAAATATATTTACAACACTTTTAATATATTTTGATGTTTTAAGTTTATTAAGTCAGCTGTCCTCGTTAGTAACCTACAACTAGTTGTCCACAGTTAGATGTACAGGAATAAATCGATAAATATTATCTTGAATCAATCCACGACCCAGTGTATACGTATCTCAGTATTGATCACAACTCAAACTATATATATTTTGGAATCAACCTCAACCCTGTATAGCTAACTCCAACATTCACATATAGAGTGTCTATGGTTGTTCCGAAATATATATAGATGTGTCGACATGATAGGTCGAAATATTGTATACGTGTCTATGGTATCTCAAGATTACATAATATACAATACAAGTTGATTAAGTTATGGTTGAAATAGATTTGTTACCAATTTTTACGTAGCTAAAATGAGAAAAATTATCCAATCTTGTTTTACCCATAACTTCTTCATTTTAAATCCGTTTTGAGTTAATCAAATTGCTATGGTTTCATATTGAACTCTATTTTATGAATCTAAACAGAAAAAGTATAGGTTTATAGTCGAAAAAATAAGTTACAAGTCGTTTTTGTAAAGGTAGTCATTTCAGTCGAAAGAACGACGTCTAGATGACCATTTTAGAAAACATACTTCCACTTTGAGTTTAACCATAATTTTTGGATATAGTTTCATGTTCATACTAAAAATCATTTTCTGAGAATAACAACTTTTAAATCAAAGTTTATCATAGTTTTTAATTAACTAACCCAAAACAGCCCGCGGTGTTACTACGACGGCGTAAATCCGGTTTTACGGTATTTTTCGTGTTTCCAGGTTTTAAATCATTAAGTTAGCATATCATATAGATATAGAACATGTATTTAGTTGATTTTAAAAGTCAAGTTAGAAGGATTAACTTTTGTTTGCGAACAAGTTTAGAATTAACTAAACTATGTTCTAGTGATTACAAGTTTAAACCTTCGAATAAGATAGCTTTATATGTATGAATCGAATGATGTTATGAACATCATTAATACCTTAAGTTCCTTGGATAAACCTACTGGAAAAGAGAAAAATGGATCTAGCTTCAACGGATCCTTGGATGGCTCGAAGTTCTTGAAGCAGAATCATGACACGAAAACAAGTTCAAGTAAGATCATCACTTGAAATAAGATTGTTATAGTTATAGAAATTGAATCAACGTTTGAATATGAGTATTAACTTGTATTAGAAAGATATCTTACTGTAAATAAGGAAGATTTCTTGAGGTTGGATGATCACTCTACAAGATTGGAAGTAAGCTAGCAAACTTGGAAGTATTCTTGATTTTATGAAACTATAACTTGTAGAATTTATGAAGAACACTTAGAACTTGAAGATAGAACTTGAGAGAGATCAATTAGATGAAGAAAATTGAAGAATGAAAGTGTTTGTAGGTGTTTTTGGTCGTTGGTGTATGGATTAGATATAAAGGATATGTAATTTTGTTTTCATGTAAATAAGTCATGAATGATTACTCATATTTTTATAATTTTATGAGATATTTCATGCTAGTTGCCAAATGATGGTTCCCACATGTGTTAGGTGACTCACATGGGCTGCTAAGAGCTGATCATTGGAGTGTATATACCAATAGTACATACATCTAAAAGCTGTGTATTGTACGAGTACGAATACGGGTGCATACGAGTAGAATTGTTGATGAAACTGAACGAGGATGTAATTGTAAGCATTTTTGTTAAGTAGAAGTATTTTGATAAGTGTATTGAAGTCTTTCAAAAGTGTATAAATACATATTAAAACACTACATGTATATACATTTTAACTGAGTCGTTAAGTCATCGTTAGTCGTTACATGTAAGTGTTGTTTTGAAACCTTTAGGTTAACGATCTTGTTAAATGTTGTTAACCCAATGTTTATAAAATCAAATGAGATTTTAAATTATTATATTATCATGATATTATCATGTATGAATATCTCTTAATATTATATATATACATTAAATGTCTTTACAACGATAATCGTTACATATATGTCTCGTTTAAAAATCATTAAGTTAGTAGTCTTGTTTTTACATATGTAGTTCATTGTTAATATACTTAATGATATGTTTACTTATCATAGTATCATGTTAACTATATATATATCCATATATATGTCATCATATAGTTTTTACAAGTTTTAACGTTCGTGAATCACCGGTCAACTTGGGTGGTCAATTGTTTATATGAAACACATTTCAATTAATCAAGTCTTAACAAGTTTGATTGCTTAACATGTTGGAAATATTTAATCATGTAAATATCAATCTCAATTAATATATATAAACATGGAAAAGTTCGGGTCACTACAGTACCTACCCGTTAAATAAATTTCGTCCCGAAATTTTAAGTTGTTGAAGGTGTTGATGAATCTTCTGGAAATAGATGCGGGTATTTCTTCTTCATCTGATCTTCACGCACCCAGGTGAACTCGGGTCCTCTACGAGCATTCCATCGAACATTAACAATTGGTATCTTGTTTTGCTTAAGTCTTTTAACTTCACGATCCATTATTTCGACGGGTTCTTCGATGAATTGAAGTTTTTCGTTGATTTGGATTTCATCTAACGGAATAGTGAGATCTTCTTTAGCAAAATATTTCTTAAAATTCGAGACGTGGAAAGTGTTATGTACAGCCGCGAGTTGTTGAGGTAACTCAAGTCGGTAAGCTACTGGTCCGACACGATCAATAATCTTGAATGGTCCAATATACCTTGGATTTAATTTCCCTCGTTTACCAAATCGAACAACGCCTTTCCAAGGTGCAACTTTAAGCATGACCATCTCTCCAATTTCAAATTCTATATCTTTTCTTTTAATGTCAGCGTAGCTCTTTTGTCGACTTTGGGCGGTTTTCAACCGTTGTTGAATTTGGATGATCTTCTCGGTAGTTTCTTGTATAATCTCCGGACCCGTAATCTGTCTATCCCCCACTTCACTCCAACAAATCGGAGACCTGCACTTTCTACCATAAAGTGCTTCAAACGGCGCCATCTCAATGCTTGAATGGTAGCTGTTGTTGTAGCAAAATTCTGCTAATGGTAGATGTCGATCCCAACTGTTTCCGAAATCAATAACACATGCTCGTAGCATGTCTTCAAGCGTTTGTATCGTCCTTTCGCTCTGCCCATCAGTTTGTGGATGATAGGCAGTACTCATGTCTAGACGAGTTCCTAATGCTTGATGTAATGTCTGCCAGAATCTTGAAATAAATCTGCCATCCCTATCAGAGATAATAGAGATTGGTATTCCATGTCTGGAGACGACTTCCTTCAAATACAGTCGTGCTAACTTCTCCATCTTGTCATCTTCTCTTATTGGCAGGAAGTGTGCTGATTTGGTAAGAGATCAACTATTACCCAAATAGTATCAAAACCACTTGCAGTCCTTGGCAATTTAGTGATGAAATCCATGGTAATGTTTTCCCATTTCCATTCCGGGATTTCGGGTTGTTGAAGTAGACCTGATGGTTTCTGATGCTCAGCTTTGACCTTAGAACACGTCAAACATTCTCCTACATATTTAGCAACATCGGCTTTCATACCCGGCCACCAAAAATGTTTCTTGAGATCTTTGTACATCTTCCCCATTCCAGGATGTATTGAGTATCTGGTTTTATGAGCTTCTCTAAGTACCATTTCTCTCATATCTCCAAATTTTGGTACCCAAATCCTTTCAGCCCTATACCGGATTCCGTCTTCCCGAATATTAAGATGCTTCTCCGATCCTTTGGGTATTTCATCCTTTAAATTTCCCTCTTTTAAAACTCCTTGTTGCGCCTCCTTTATTTGAGTAGTAAGGTTATTATGAATCATTATATTCATAGATTTTACTCGAATAGGTTCTCTGTCCTTCCTGCTCAAGGAATCAGCTACCACATTTACCTTCCCCGGGTGGTAACGAATCTCAAAGTCGTAATCATTCAATAATTCAATCCACCTACGCTGCCTCATATTCAGTTGTTTCTGATTAAATATGTGTTGAAGACTTTTGTGGTCGGTATATATAATACTTTTGATCCCATACAAGTAGTGCCTCCAAGTCTTTAATGCAAAAACAACCGCGCCTAATTCCAAATCATGCGTCGTATAATTTTGTTCGTGAATCTTCAATTATCTAGACGCATAAGCAATCACCTTCATTCGTTGCATTAATACACAACCGAGACCTTGCTTTGATGCATCACAATAAATCACAAAATCATCATTCCCTTCAGGCAATGACAATATAGGTGCCGTAGTTAGCTTTTTCTTCAATAACTGAAACGCTTTCTCTTGTTCATCATTCCATTCAAATTTCTCCCCTTTATGCGTTAATGCAGTCAAGGGTTTTGCTATTCTGGAAAAGTCTTGGATGAACCTTCTGTAGTAACCAGCTAGTCCTAAAAACTGGCGCATGTGTTTCGGAGTTTTCGGGGTCTCCCACTTTTCAACAGTTTCTATCTTTGCCAGATCCACCTTAATACCTTCTTTGTTCACTATGTGACCGAGGAATTGAACTTCTTCCAACCAAAATGCACACTTGGAAAACTTAGCGTACAATTCTTCCTTCCTCAATACTTCTAACACCTTTCTCAAATGTTCACCGTGTTCTTGGTCATTCTTTGAGTAAATAAGTATGTCATCAATGAAAACAATGACAAACTTGTCAAGGTATGGTCCACACACTCGGTTCATATGGTCCATGAACACAGTTGGTGCATTAGTTAAACCAAATGGCATGACCATAAACTCGTAATGACCGTAACGTGTTCTGAAAGCAGTCTTTGGAATATCATCTTCTTTCACCCGCATTTGATGATACCCGGAATGTAAGTCAATCTTTGAATAAACAGGCGAGCCTTGTAGTTGATCAAATAAGTCGTCGATTCTCGGTAGTGGGTAGCGGTTCTTGATGGTAAGTTTGTTCAACTCTCGGTAGTCGATACACAACCTGAATGTACCATCTTTCTTCTTGACAAACAAAACAGGAGCTCCCCACGGTGATGTGCTTGGTCGAATCAAACCACGCTCTAAAAGTTCTTGTAATTGGCTTTGCAGTTCTTTCATCTCGCTGGGTGCGACTCTTTAAGGAGCACGAGCTATTGGTGCAGCTCCTGGTACAAGATCTATTTGAAATTCAACGGATCGATGTGGGGGTAATCCCGGTAATTCTTTCGGAAATACATCGGGAAATTCTTTTGCAATGGGAACATCATTGATGCTCTTTTCTTCAGTTTGTACTTTCTCGACGTGTGCTAGAACAGCATAGCAACCTTTTCTTATTAGTTTTTGTGCCTTCAAATTACTAATAAGATGTAGCTTCGTGTTGCCCTTTTCTCCGTACACCATTAAGGGTTTTCCTTTTTCTCGTATAATGCGAATTGCATTTTTGTAACAAACAATCTCTGCTTTCACTTCTTTCAACCAGTCCATACCGATTATCACATCAAAACTCCCTAACTCTACTGGTATCAAATCAATCTTAAATGTTTCGCTAACCAGTTTAATTTCTCGATTCCGACATATATTATCTGCTGAAATTAATTTACCATTTGCTAATTCGAGTAAAAATTTACTATCCAAAGGCGTCAATGGACAACTTAATTTAGCACAAAAATCTCTACTCATATAGCTTCTATCCGCACCCGAATCAAATAAAACGTAAGCAGATTTATTGTCAATAAGAAACGTACCCGTAACAAGCTCCGGGTCTTCCTGTGCCTCTACCGCATTAATATTGAAAACTCTTCCGCGGCCTTGTCCATTCGTGTTCTCCTGGTTTGGGCAATTTCTAATAATGTGGCCCGGTTTTCCACATTTATAACAAACTACATTGGCATAACTTGCTCCGACACTACTTGCTCTGCCATTACTCGTTCCGACACCATTTGTTCCTTTCGTTCTATTAACCCCTGGTCCATAGACCTCACACTTCGCCGCGCTATGACCATTTCTTTTACACTTGTTGCAAAATTTGGTGCAGAACCCCGAGTGATACTTTTCACACCTTTGGCATAGCTGCTTCTGATTGTTGTTGTTGCAGTTATTATTGTTGTTGGGATGATTGTTGTAGTTGCTGTTGTTGTTGTTGTTGTTGTTGTTGTTGTTGTTGTTGGGCCGTTTGTTGTAGTTGCGATTGATGTTGCGATTGTTGGGATAATTGTTGCGATTATTGTTGTAATTGCTGTTGTTGTTGTATTGGTGATTCTTATCACCGTTTTCCTCCCACTTTCTTTTGACTTGCTTCACATTGGCCTCTTCAGCAGTCTATTCTTTAATTCTTTCTTCAATCTGGTTAACTAGTTTGTGAGCCATTCTACATGCCTGTTGTATGGAGGTGGGCTCGTGTGAACTTATATCTTCTTGGATTCTTTCCAGTAATCCTTTCACAAACGCGTCGATCTTCTCTTCCTCATCTTCGAATGCTCCCGGACACAATAGGCACAATTCTGTGAATCGTCTTTCGTACGTGGTAGTATCAAATCCTTGGGTTCGTAACCCTCTAAGTTCTGTCTTGAGCTTATTGACCTCGGTTCTGGGACGGTACTTCTCGTTCATCAAGTGCTTGAATGCTGACCACGGTAGTGCGTACGCATCGTCTTGTCCCACTTGCTCTAGATAGGTATTCCACCATGTTAACACAGAACCTGTGAAGGTATGCGTAGCGTACTTCACTTTGTCCTCTTCAGTACACTTACTTATGGCAAACACCGATTCGACCTTCTCGGTCCACCGTTTCAATCCGATCGGTCCTTCGGTTCCATCAAATTCCAAAGGTTTGCAGGCAGTGAATTCTTTGTAGGTGCATCCTACACGATTTCCTGTACTGCTAGATCCAAGGTTATTGTTGGTATGTAGCGCAGCCTGTACTGCAGCTATGTTTGAAGCTAGAAAAGTACGGAATTCCTCTTCATTCATATTCACGGTGTGTTGAGTAGTCGGTGCCATTTCTTTCAAAATAGTCAAATGGAACAAGTTAATCATACAGAATATTAAGAGTAGTTAATAGTATTTCGTAGTATAATATGAACTCATTTATAAAAGCTTTTTCTTCATATTAGCGTTTTATAAGTTTTAATTCGGGTAGTACCTACCCCTTAAGTTCATACTTAGTAGCTAATATACAATTCAACTACTACAATTCTATATGAAAAACTGATTATAATAATATTTCGCGTTCAAACTTTTACACAATATTTTACAAACTTACAATACCGCTTATTTTACATATAGCATGAAATATAGCACACAATAAATTTGATACAAGATGGTTGTGAAGATAATTCTAGCTAGTACACAAGTCGTTCAGCAAAGACAATAAAGACACGTAATTCATACGTCCAGAAACAAGTCATGCATTCTGGTTTTACTAGGATTACTTCCCATCCTTGGTCTTGTGGAACATAACTGTTATGGCCGTTGATAAGACAGCGTGTTGTAACGTCGTCAAATGGATGAGGGTTACATAATGTCCAACAGTCCCGTAACAATCTAAAAACCTCATTTCTTACCCCAATTACCGACTCTGTCACTTGTGGGAACGTTTTGTTTAATAGTTGTAGCCCGATGTTCTTGTTCTCACTTTGGTGAGAAGCGAACATTACTAATCCGTAAGCATAACATGCTTCTTTATGTTGCATGTTAGCCGATTTTTCTAAATCACGAAGTCCAATATTCGGAAATATTGAGTCAAAATAATTTCTTAACCCATTGCGTAAAATAGCATTTGGGTTCCCCGCAATATATGCGTCAAAGTAAACACATCGTAACTTATGGATTTCCCAATGTGATATCCCCCATCTTTCGAACGAAAGCCTTTTATAAACCAAGGCATTCTTGGAACGTTCTTCGAATGTCTTACAAACTGATCTCGCCTTAAATAGTTGTGCCGAAGAATTCTGACCGACTCTAGACAAGATTTCATCAATCATGTCTCCGGGTAGGTCTCTTAAAATATTGGGTTGTCTATCCATTTTGTGTTTTTATACTGTAAAGTAGACAAGAGTTAGATTCATAAAAAATAAAAATAAAAATATACTTATTAATACAAGCAATTTTTTTTTACATATATCATAAAGCATAAGCACACTATATTACATATATTACACCACACGAATACAACTATCTTATTCCGACTCGCTCGTTTCTTCTTCTTCAGTTTTGGTTCGTTTTGCCAAGTTTCTAGGGATATATGATGTTCCCCTAATACGAGCCGTCGTTTTCCACATTGGTTTAGAAAAACCTGGTGGTTTAGAGGTTCCCGGGTCATTGTTACAACTTAAGGACTTCGGGGGTTGACGATACATATAAAGTTCATCGGGGTTGGAATTAGATTTCTCTATTTTTATGCCCTTTCCCTTATTATTTTCTTTTGCCTTTTTAAATTCAGTTGGGGTAATTTCTATAACATCATCGGAATTCTCGTCGGAATCCGATTCATCGGAGAAATGGTGATCCTCCCAATATTTTGCTTCCTTGGCGGAAACACCATTGACCATAATTAACCTTGGTCGGTTGGTTGAGGATTTTCTTTTACTTAACCGTTTTATTATTTACACCCCCACCGGTTCTATTTCTTCATCCGGTTCCGATTCTTCTTCCGGTTCCGATTCTTCTTCCGGTTCCGACTCTTCTTCCGGTTCCTCTTCGGGAACTTGTGAATCAGTCCACGAATCATTCCAATTTACATTTGACTCTTCATTATTATTAGGTGAGTCAATGGGACTTGTTCTAGAGATAGACATCTATCACATAATATCAAACATGTTAAGAGATTAATATATCACATAATATTCACATGTTAAAAATATATAGTTTCCAACAAATTTTGTTAAGCAATCATTTTTCAAGTAAACACGGTCGAAGTCCAGACTCACTAATGCATCCTAACAAACTCGATAAGACACACTAATGCAAAATTCTGGTTCTCTAAGACCAACGCTCGGATACCAACTGAAATGTCCCGTTCTTATTGATTAAAAACGTTCCATATTAATTGATTTCGTTGCGAGGTTTTGACCTCTATATGAGACGTTCAAAGACTGCATTCATTTTAAAACAAAGACTGTTTACAAACCATAACCTTTATTTCATCAATAAAGGTTTAAAAAACTTTACGTAGATTATCAAATAATGATAATCTAAATTATCCTGTTTACACACGACCATTACATAATGGTTTACAACACAAATATGTTACAACAAAATAAGTTTCTTGAATGCAGTTTTTACACAATATCATACAAGCATGGACTCCAAATCTCGTCCTTATTTAAGTATGCGATAGCGGAAGCTCTTAATAATCACCTGAGAATAAACATGCTTAAAACGTCAACAAAAATGTTGGTGAGTTATAGGTTTAACCTATATATATCAAATCATAATAATAGACCACAAGATTTCATATTTCAATACACATCCCATACATAGAGATAAAAATCATTCATATGGTGAACACCTGGTAACCGATATTAACAAGATGCATATATAAGAATATCCCCATCATTCCGGGACACCCTTCGGATATGATATAAATTTCGAAGTACTAAAGCATCCGGTACTTTGGATGGGGTTTGTTAGACCCAATAGATCTATCTTTAGGATTCGCGTCAATTAGGGTGTCTGTTCCCTAATTCTTAGATTACCAGACTTAATAAAAAGGGGCATATTCGATTTCGATAATTCAACCATAGAATGTAGTTTCACGTACTTGTGTCTATTTTGTAAATCATTTATAAAACCTGCATGTATTCTCATCCCAAAAATATTAGATTTTAAA
Organism: Rutidosis leptorrhynchoides; assembly: GCF_046630445.1. NCBI lineage: Eukaryota > Viridiplantae > Streptophyta > Magnoliopsida > Asterales > Asteraceae > Rutidosis > Rutidosis leptorrhynchoides. The sequence goes on along the minus strand of NC_092335.1, from coordinate 164,562,657 downwards.
AGTGGGACTATAACTCACTTTCACAGATTTTTACTTCGTCGGGAAGTAAGACTTGGCCACTGGTTGATTCACGAACCTATAACAATATATACATATATATCAAAGTATGTTCAAAATATATTTACAACACTTTTAATATATTTTGATGTTTTAAGTTTATTAAGTCAGCTGTCCTCGTTAGTAACCTACAACTAGTTGTCCACAGTTAGATGTACAGAAATAAATCGATAAATATTATCTTGAATCAATCCACGACCCAGTGTATACGTATCTCAGTATTGATCACAACTCAAACTATATATATTTTGGAATCAACCTCAACCCTGTATAGCTAACTCCAACATTCACATATAGAGTGTCTATGGTTGTTCCGAAATATATATAGATGTGTCGACATGATAGGTCGAAATATTGTATACGTGTCTATGGTATCTCAAGATTACATAATATACAATACAAGTTGATTAAGTTATGGTTGGAATAGATTTGTTACCAATTTTCACGTAGCTAAAATGAGAAAAATTATCCAATCTTGTTTTACCCATAACTTCTTCATTTTAAATCCGTTTTGAGTGAATCAAATTGCTATGGTTTTATATTGAACTCTATTTTATGAATCTAAACAGAAAAAGTATAGGTTTATAGTCAAAAAAAATAAGTTACAAGTCGTTTTTGTAAAGGTAGTCATTTCAGTCGAAAGAACGACGTCTAGATGACCATTTTAGAAAACATACTTCCACTTTGAGTTTAACCATAATTTTTGGATATAGTTTCATGTTCATAATAAAAATCATTTTCTGAGAATAACAACTTTTAAATCAAAGTTTATCATAGTTTTTAATTAACTAACCCAAAACAGCCCGCGGTGTTACTACGACGGCGTAAATCCGGTTTTACGGTATTTTTCGTGTTTCCAGGTTTTAAATCATTAAGTTAGCATATCATATAGATATAGAACATGTGTTTAGTTGATTTTAAAAGTCAAGTTAGAAGGATTAACTTTTGTTTGCGAACAAGTTTAGAATTAACTAAACTATGTTCTAGTGATTACAAGTTTAAACCTTCGAATAAGATAGCTTTATATGTATGAATCGAATGATGTTATGAACATCATTACTACCTTAAGTTCCTTGGATAAACCTTCTGGAAAAGAGAAAAATGGATCTAGCTTCAACGGATCCTTGGATGGCTCGAAGTTCTTGAAGCAGAATCATGACACGAAAACAAGTTCAAGTAAGATCATCACTTGAAATAAGATTGTTATAGTTATAGAAATTGAATCAACGTTTGAATATGAGTATTACCTTGTATTAGAAAGATATCTTACTGTAAATAAGAAAGATTTCTTGAGGTTGGATGATCACTCTACAAGATTGGAAGTAAGCTAGCAAACTTGGAAGTATTCTTGATTTTATGAAACTATAACTTGTAGAATTTATGAAGAACACTTAGAACTTGAAGATAGAACTTGAGAGAGATCAATTAGATGAATAAAATTGAAGAATGAAAGTGTTTGTAGGTGTTTTTGGTCGTTGGTGTATGGATTAGATATAAAGGATATGTAATTTTGTTTTCATGTAAATAAGTCATGAATGATTACTCATATTTTTATAATTTTATGAGATATTTCATGCTAGTTGCCAAATGATGGTTCCCACATGTGTTAGGTGACTCACATGGGCTGCTAAGAGCTAATCATTGGAGTGTATATACCAATAGTACATACATCTAAAAGCTGTGTATTGTACGAGTACGAATACGGGTGCATACGAGTAGAATTGTTGATGAAACTGAACGAGGATGTAATTGTAAGCATTTTTGTTAAGTAGAAGTATTTTGATAAGTGTATTGAAGTCTTTCAAAAGTGTATAAATACATATTAAAACACTACATGTATATACATTTTAACTGAGTCGTTAAGTCATCGTTAGTCGTTACATGTAAGTGTTGTTTTGAAACCTTTAGGTTAACGATCTTGTTAAATGTTGTTAACCCAATGTTTATAAAATCAAATGAGATTTTAAATTATTATATTATCATGATATTATCATGTATTAATATCTCTTAATATGATATATATACATTAAATGTCTTTACAACGATAATCGTTACATATATGTCTCGTTTAAAAATCATTAAGTTAGTAGTCTTGTTTTTACATATGTAGTTCATTGTTAATATACTTAATGATATGTTTACTTATCATAGTATCATGTTAACTATATATATATTCATATATATGTCATCATATAGTTTTTACAAGTTTTAACGTTTGTGAATCACCGGTCAACTTGGGTGGTCAATTGTTTATATGAAACATATTTCAATTAATCAAGTCTTAACAAGTTTGATTGCTTAACATGTTGGAAATATTTAATCATGTAAATATCAATCTCAATTAATATATATAAACATGGAAAAGTTCGGGTCACTACATAATCAATACCCTCTTGTTGTCTATATCATTTTTCCATGAGTCGTGCCTTGTTTCGAACCATAATCCCCTCAGAATCTTTCTTGTTCTTGAAAATCCACTTAACCCTAATTAGTTGCTGACATCTTGGTCTTGGAGCTAATCGCCATACTTTCAAACGATATAATTGACTAATCTCTTCTTGCATTGACATCACCCAGTTAGGATCAAGTAAAGCTTGAGCTACTGAAGTTGGCTCAATCTTACTAAGAAATGCAACATACAAACATAGATTGCAAGTATCCATTCGAGTTCTAATCGTATCATTAGCATCACTAATAATGAGATCCGTTGGATGAGTTTTAGTCCATCGGCTTGTATGTGGAAGAGGTTCATGGACAACAGAATAAAGGGAAACATCAATAGTTGTTGAAGTTGAGCCATGATCCTCATTTTCTGAATTAACATTTGCCAAAGACTCCATAGAAATTGATTGAATCGGTGTCTCTGGTACGGTAGTAACAGTTAAATCTTGTTGATGAGTATAAATCGTATAAAACAAGTTGATGAGATCCTCCGTTGTCACCGTAGGAATACCCTTCTTCTAGAAAATAGAGTTATGTGCAGAGAAATGGAAGCCAAGTTTGGATCGGGTATTGAACTGAGTTGTTCAAAAGTGTAACGACCCGCACTTTTTCGATCGTTCTATACTTATAAGATTAATATTTACATAAATTAAACCTTACCAACATGATAAGCAATCCAAATTGTTGAGACTTATGTTTTCGAAAAGAGTTTTACACAACGTTTGACCGTCTAGTTTGACCGATGATATCACGAACTATACAATATATGATAATTATACGTTTGTGTATATATATGTATATATACATATTTAACATGATCTAAGAATGTTTTAATATCTCATTTTGTATTAATAACAATAAGTTATAAGTATATTTTGAAACTACTAACTTAAGTTTTCAAAACGATAACCATACGTAACGTTATTTGACTTAAATACTTATGACCTATAATGTTTATACATATATCGTATAAATAATGTATTTAATCACTTTTAAAGACTTAAATACATAAAACAATATAAGTATATTTACAAAAGATAGCTATATTTGAATCCTCGTTCCGTTTTCTCAAAGATTTCTATACGTATACCTAGGGTATATGTACCCGTATCATACGCAGCTTCTAGATGTATTTACTATTGGTATATACCAATAAAAATCTGCTCCTTAGCAGCCTTAAATGATTAAGAAACATGTGGAACCAACCATTTGTCAAGTAGCATGAATTATTTAGCAAGAAAACAAAGTTAGGTATATTTTTTTCCTTTATAACCTAAAAACGTTTTTATGCATGCACACCATTTCTTCACCCCATTTTCTCATACTTACACTTCCATTTCTCTCTCAAAATACTCTTAACTTCATACTTGATCATCTCCAAGCATTTTCCCCATCATTTAGCTTCAAAAACAACACTTAAACCTCATAAGAAAACCTTACAAAAACACTTCAAGAAATCCTTCCAAGAACACAAACTTACTTCCAATCTTTCATCCAATTCCATCACCCTTTTGGTTCTAGCTTTTTACTTCCCTTTTACAGCAACCTTGTCCAAGGAACTTGAGGTAGAATCTATGTTCATAACCTTATTCGATTCATATATATATAGCTATCTTATTTTGTGGTATAAAATTTTAACAACAAGAACATAGTTTGAATGTTTTCAAACTTGTTTGCAAACTAAATAGATCCTTCTAACTTAACTTTTAAAATACTTCAAGACCTGTAATATAACTTAAATATATGCTAACTTAACAAGGTTTAACTTGGTTTTTCAAAGAATATCTTAAAAACTGTTTTTACGACGTCGGAGTGCCACCGGGGACTGTTTTGGGTTGGATAATTAAAAACCATCTTAAACTTTGAATTGGAGGTTTATTTTCTGGAAAAATGATTTTTACTATGAATATGATAACACCTAAAAATTTCATGATCTAATTCAAAGTATAAGTATTTTTAGAAAAATAATCATTTAAGGTTGTTTACATAAAGGAAAATGTTTAACTTCATAAGTTTTACTAAAGTTTCACCTATGCCGTGTGATTTTGAATACAAACTAAGGTATTTACAGTTCATGGTCTTAAAGAGGGACTCGATCCAAGGAGATGGCAAGTTGAATCAACGAAAATGGAGTTGTAACGAAGAAACTATGACCGAAACAAAATTGGTTATCTAAGACTAGTTTAACTTCGGGATTAATTGGGAAAAATTAAATAAAATCACATCTTTCTAAGATAACATGATATTTTATATATATGTACTTATAATTCAATTTTATATGGTTCAGGATCACCCGTAAACAACACGAGAAGATTAATCATAAGATCCCATGATTGTACGCAACACGTCATTTGACAACACCGGTACTTTATGTACGCAACACGTCATTTGACAACACCGGTACCGTGGGTCAAGATTAATCTCGACCAATACATATACGATGGGGTTTTATTTATTTCGTTGGGGGTTTTATTTATTTCATTGCGGGTATATTAAACATCTACAAATGAACCATTAAAATTGAATTACTAACAACGAACTGCTAACTACGGACTAAGGAATTATTCAAAGTATTAAAAGTATAACAAGTATATATATGAGACGTTTGTTTAAAAAGAAAAGGTATTGATATATTATATATGGATAGGTTCGTGATATCAACCGGAGACCAAGTCAAATTATATATATCTTCAAGACGAAAGTGAGTATATAGTCCCACTTTTAAACTCTAAATATTTCGGGATGAGAATACATGTATTTTATGTTTTACGTTATGGACACAAGTAACTGAAAAATATATTCTACGTTGAGTTGTACCACTGGCATACTTCCCTGTAGCTTGGTAACTAATATTTACAGCGGTATTGTAAACGCGAATCCTGTTGATAGATCTATCGGGCCTGACAACCCCAACCGGACTGGACGACCAGTATTCAACGGTTGCACAGTACTTCGTTTCGTGACTACACTTGGTACAGTGTAGTAAGATTTCATATTAAAGGGAATATGCGACGTGATTAATTGTTAAGTATGGTTACCAAGTGCTCAACCACTTAGAATATTTTTATTAAACTGTTTATATACGAAATCTTGTGGTCTATATATATATTGCTGCCGGCATTAAACCTATATCTCACCAACTTTATGTTGACGTTTTAAACATGTTTATTCTCAGGTGATAATTAAAAGCTTCCGCTGCATTATGTTGAATTTGAGCAAGATCTTGCGTACGCATATATGTGTCAAAAACAAAACTGCATATCCAAGAACTTGTGTTGTAAAATATGCTAGAAATCGGGTTGTTATTATCATTTGTAAAGTTTGTAAGTCGAAGATTATCGCTAAACGATAATCATCTTTATTTTGTCCAAAGCTTGTATCAAAAATAAGGATCATGGTTTGTAATGTATAATATATGCAGTTTTTCTTTTAAAAATGTCGTATATAGAGGTCAATACCTCGCAATGAAATCATACGTTATCTAACACGTTCTTATGGTTAAGGACGGGTTATGACATGTGGTATCAGAGCGGTGGTCTTAGCGAACCAGGTTTGCATTAGTGTGTCTAACTGATAAGTCGTTAGGATACATTAGTAAGTCTGGACTTTGACCGGGTCTGATTTAAAAACCATTGCTTATCATTGTTGGTTAAAATTTATATGTAAATATTATGTAGTACTAATGGGTTAGTTGTTGTGTGATAGATGTCGGGCTCAAAACTTGTTATCACATTCAGCGACTCCGAACCAGAATCTTCAGATGGTGTTCCAGTCATTAACCTATCCGATGATGAAAATAATATCTTTGGGGAAGACTCACAAATTCCGGATGAACCGACTATAGAGAACCCGGAAAGTGAACCCGAGGAGGAAAGTGAACCCGAGGAGGAAAGTGAACCCGAGGATGAAAGTGAACCCGAGGAGGAAAGTGAACTCGAGGAAGAAATACAGGAAATTACAAAAGAAGAGTTCGAACTAGGAAAGAAACGAAAGGCTAATGAATTAGAAAATTCAAATCCTGAGTTTAATAAGGATGATGTGGCACCAACTCCACTAGACACTACCACCCCTATTCCCGCTATTCCTATTCGTTCTATCCCGGCATCCAGTTCTTCAGTCCCATAGCCAAAATATAGGCAGACAGCCAGGATAAGCGTTAAGCGATTCTTTGAACCTAAACGTCCTAGAAAATAGACCAAACGATGCGCTGCCGTATTAAACCATGGGATCATATAATGTTTTGTATAATATTATTAGTGTGGTTTGCTTAATGTTCGATGTAAGATAAGCATATGTAAAATAGTGAAGTGTGAAATGCAATAATTTTCCATGGTTAAGTATTATTTAGATGGTAGTAATTGATTCTGTACTAAGCTATTAAGTATGGACATTAACGGGTAGGTACTACCCTAGATATAATTATAAAACGCTAATAAGAAGAAAAGGCTTTTATAATAATACCTGGTTCATATTATTAATAAGCTATAATGTACTGTAAATATACACTACATCTATAATATTCCATGTGAATAATTATTTTCTTTTCATTCTTATAGAAGAATATGGCGCGATTGAACCGAATGACGGAACAAGAAATCCAGGAACTCATCAATCAGCGAGTGAACGACAGAATGTTATGGGTCGAGGCTGCAAGAGGTGCTGCAGTTAACCCAAATCCTTGTGTGGGGTGCACTTACAAAACTTTTCAAGCTTGCAAGCCCTCATCATTCAGTGGAACAGAAGGACCGATCGGTTTAACCCGGTGGATAGAAAAGATGGAGACTGTGTTTAAAATCAGTGGTTGTGTTGAAAAGGACATGACCAAGTATGCATCGTGCACTTTACAAGATAGTGCACTCACGTGGTGGAAAAATTATGTGAAGGCTGTAGGAGGAGATGTAGCTTATGATACTCCGTGGGAAGAATTCAAAACAATGTTAATCAATGAATATTAACCAAGGAACGAGGTTAGGAAGTTGGAAGATGAGTTACGAAGTCTGAAGGTTATTGGTACTGAAATCACCAACTACAATCAGCGATTCATGGAATTAGTTTTGCTATGTCCTGAATTGGTTCCAACCGAAGAACGGAAGATTGAAATGTACAAAGATGGTTTGCCCAAAAAGGTCAAAGCAAATGTTACAGCATCGAAACCTAAGACAATTCATGAAGCTATAACCATGGCAAACGAGCTAATGGATCAGGTCATCATGGATAAGAAAGTATCCAATACTGATGTGAAGGTATCAGGTAACAAAAGAAAGTGGAATGGAAATTATGATCGAGGTAACCAACAACAATCTTTTAAGAAACAAGAAATCACGCAAGGTGCGGGTAGTGGTTTAAGCTTTGGTTATAAAGGACAAAATCCTTTATGCAACCGATGCCACAAACATCACTCTGGTTACTGTAATGTGGTATGCAACAAATGTAATCGAAAGGCTCATCTTGCTGAAGATTGTAGGGCTCTCGTTACAAATACAAATGGTACCAAGACTCCTGCCACCAATGCAAATAGAACTGCTTTGGCTACCATTACTTGTTTTGGGTGTGGAAAACAAGGTCACTATAAGAGCCAGTGCCCGAATCCAGAGAAGAATATCGGACCTGCACGTGGGAGAGCATTTGTTATTAATGCTAGAGAGGCATGTGAAGACCCGGAGCTTGTTACGGGTACGTTTACCATTAATAACTTATCCGCATCTATTATATTTGATACTGGTGCTGATAGAAGTTACGTGTGTATAGACTTTCACGCTAAATTGAATTGTTCATCATTACCTCTAGATGCTAAGTACATGATTGAGTTAGCTAATGGTAAACTAATTAAAGCCGATAAAATTTGCCGTGATTGTAAAATAAATTTAGCCGGAGAAACATTTAAGATTGATTTGATACCCGTAGAATTAGGAAGTTTTGATGTAATAATCGGCATGGACTGGATGTCCAAAATAGGAGCTGAAGTTGTGTGCGCCAAGAAGGCAATTCGCATTCCTCGTAAGGATAAAACGCCAGTAATGATTTATGGAGAGAAGGGTAACTCAAAGCTAAAACTCATTAGTTATTTGAAAGCTCAAAAGTACTTGAAGAAAGGGTGCTATGCTATCTTAGCACATGTTAATAAAGTCGAAAAGAAAGAAAAAGAGAAGTGCATCAATGACATGCCTGTGGCAAGAGATTTTCCTGAAGTATTTCCGGAAGAGTTGCCGGGATTACCTCCATTTAGATCTGTAGAATTTCAAATAGATCTTGTACCAGGAGCTGCACCGGTTGCCCGTGCTCCATATAGACTTGCACCGTCCGAGTTAAAAGAACTTCAGAGTCAGTTAAAAGAATTACTGGATCGTGGATTCATACGACCAAGTACTTCACCGTGGGGAGCTCCAATTTTATTCGTCAAGAAGAAAGACGGATCTTTCCGAATGTGTATAGATTATCGTGAATTAAATAAGTTAACTATCAAGAATCGGTATCCACTACCGAGAATTGACGAATTATTTGATCAACTCCAAGGATCATGTGTTTATTCGAAAATCGACCTAAGATCGGGTTATCATCAATTACGTGTCAAAGAAGAAGATATACCGAAAACTGCTTTTCGGACACGTTACGGTCATTACGAATTTTTGGTCATGCCGTTTGGATTGACGAATGCGCCAGCTGTATTCATGGACCTCATGAATCGAGTTTGTAGTCCATATTTAGATAAGTTTGTTATCGTTTTCATTGATGATATTCTTATCTATTCCAAGAGTGAGCAAGAGCATGAACAGCATTTAAGGTTGATATTAGAGTTGTTAAGAAAAGAACAGCTATATGCTAAATTTTCTAAATGTGCTTTCTGGTTGAAAGAAGTGCAATTTCTTGGCCACGTTGTTAGTAGCAAAGGAATTCAGGTTGATCCAGCAAAAATTGAATCCATTGAAAAATGGGAGACTCCTAAGACACCAATGCAGATACGCCAATTTTTGGGTTTAGCCGGTTATTATAGAAGGTTTATTCAAGATTTTTCCCGAATAGCTAAGCCGTTGACAGCGTTAACACAAAAAGGGAAGAAATATGAATGGATTTCTGAGCAGGAGAGTGCATTTCAATTACTGAAAAAGAAGTTAACTACGGCGTCTATCTTATCGTTACCTGAAGGGAACGATGATTTTGAAATATATTGTGATGCTTCGCGACAAGGTTTTGGTTGTGTTCTTATGCAACGAAAGAAAGTTATTGCATACGCATCCCGACAATTAAAGATTCACGAGCGGAATTATACGACGCATGATCTAGAACTGGGAGCAGTCGTGTTTGCATTGAAGATATGGAGACACTACTTGTATGGGGTTAAATGCACTGTGTTTACTGATCATAAAAGCCTTCAACATATTTTTGATCAGAAACAGCTGAACATGAGGCAATGTAGGTGGGTCGAGTTAATAAACGACTATGACTGTGAAATTCGTTATCATCCCGGGAAAGCGAATGTGGTGGCTGACGCTTTAAGCAGAAAGGAACGAGAACCAATTCGAGTACGAGCAATGAACATAAAAATTCGCATGAATCTCAACTCACAAATCAAAGAGGCTCAACGAGAAGCACTTACTAAAGAAAATATAGGAAATGAAATAATGAAGAAGTATGAGAAGCAACTCGTTATACGGGAAGACGGAATTCGATATTTTGCAAATCGTATTTGGGTACCGAAGTTGGGTGGATTAAGGAAGTTGATATTGAATGAGGCACATAAGACAAGATACTCGATACATCCTGGAGTTGGAAAGATGTATCAAGATCTTAAGACACGTTATTGGTGGCCTAATTTAAAGACAGACGTAGCAACATATGTTGGGGAGTGTTTAACTTGTTCCAAGGTCAAAGCAGAACACCAAAAGCCGTCAGGGTTACTTCAACAACCAGAAATCCCAGAATGGAAATGGGATGGTATTACCATGGATTTCATCACGAAGTTACCAAAGACTGCCTAGGGTTACGACACCATTTGGGTGATTGTTGATCGTCTCACCAAGTCTGCACATTTCTTGCCTATAAAGGAAACGGATAGAATGGAGAAACTATTACGATTGTATATAAAGGAAGTTGTTTCAAGGCATGGAATACCTATTTCCATTATATCTGATCGTGATAGTAGATTTACCTCAAAGTTCTGGCAAGCACTACAGGAGGCACTAGGAACTCGTTTAGATATGAGTACCGCATATCATCCGCAAACGGACGGGCAGAGTGAAAGAACAATTCAGACTCTTGAAGATATGCTCAGGGCATGTGTGATCGATTTTGGAAACGGATGGGATAAGTATTTACCGTTAGCAGAATTCTCGTATAATAATAGTTATCATGCGAGCATTGGAGCTGCGCCATTCGAAGCATTGTATGGAAGGAAGTGTAGATCTCCTATCTGTTGGAATGAAGTAGGAGATCGACAATTAACTGGTCCCGAGATCATACACGAAACGACTGAGAAGATAGTACAAATCAAGGAGAGATTGAAAACAGGCCGTAGCCGCCAAAAGAGCTACGCTGATGTCCGAAGGAAACCATTAGAGTTTCAGATCGGGGACATGGTTATGTTAAAGGTGTCACTGTGGAAAGGTGTAATACGCTTCGGAAAAAGGAGTAAACTGAACCCAAGATATGTAGGCCCGTTCAAGATCATCGAACGCATTGGACCGGTAGCTTATCGACTCGAGTTACCGCAACAACTCGCCGGAGTACATAATACCTTTCACGTCTCAAACCTTAAAAAGTGTCTTGCAAAGGAAGACCTCACCATTCCTCTTGAAGAAATCCATGTCGACGAGAAACTACAATTCATCGAAGAACCAATCGAAATCATGGACCGTGAAGTTAAACAGCTCAAGCAGAGCAACATACCGATCATTAAGGTTTGTTGGAATGATCGAAGAGGTCCTGAGTTTACTTGGGAACGAGAGGATCAGATGAAACAAAAGTATCCACACTTGTTTCTCGATGACGCAAAATAGGTACAATTTTAAAATTTCGGGACGAAATTTATTTAACGGGGAGGTAATGTAACGACCCGCACTTTTTCGATCGTTCTATACTTATAAGATTAATATTTACATAAATTAAACCTTACCAACATGATAAGCAATCCAAATTGTTGAGACTTATGTTTTCGAAAAGAGTTTTACACAACGTTTGACCGTCTAGTTTGACCGATGATATCACGAACTATACAATATATGATAATTATACGTTTGTGTATATATATGTATATATACATATTTAACATGATCTAAGAATGTTTTAATATCTCATTTTGTATTAATAACAATAAGTTATAAGTATATTTTGAAACTACTAACTTAAGTTTTCAAAACGATAACCATACGTAACGTTATTTGACTTAAATACTTATGACCTATAATGTTTATACATATATCGTATAAATAATGTATTTAATCACTTTTAAAGACTTAAATACATAAAACAATATAAGTATATTTACAAAAGATAGCTATATTTGAATCCTCGTTCCGTTTTCTCAAAGATTTCTATACGTATACCTAGGGTATATGTACCCGTATCATATGCAGCTTCTAGATGTATTTACTATTGGTATATACCAATAAAAATCTGCTCCTTAGCAGCCTTAAATGATTAAGAAACATGTGGAACCAACCATTTGTCAAGTAGCATGAATTATTTAGCAAGAAAACAAAGTTAGGTATATTTTTTTCCTTTATAACCTAAAAACGTTTTTATGCATGCACACCATTTCTTCACCCCATTTTCTCATACTTACACTTCCATTTCTCTCTCAAAATACTCTTAACTTCATACTTGATCATCTCCAAGCATTTTCCCCATCATTTAGCTTCAAAAACAACACTTAAACCTCATAAGAAAACCTTACAAAAACACTTCAAGAAATCCTTCCAAGAACACAAACTTACTTCCAATCTTTCATCCAATTCCATCACCCTTTTGGTTCTAGCTTTTTACTTCTCTTTTACAGCAACCTTGTCCAAGGAACTTGAGGTAGAATCTATGTTCATAACCTTATTCGATTCATATATATATAGCTATCTTATTTTGTGGTATAAAATTTTAACAACAAGAACATAGTTTGAATGTTTTCAAACTTGTTTGCATACTAAATAGATCCTTCTAACTTAAATTTTAAAATACTTCAAGACCTGTAATATAACTTAAATATATGCTAACTTAACAAGGTTTAACTTGGTTTTTCAAAGAATATCTTAAAAACTGTTTTTACGACGTCGGAGTGCCACCGGGGACTGTTTTGGGTTGCATAATTAAAAACCATCTTAAACTTTGAATTGGAGGTTTATTTTCTGGAAAAATGATTTTTACTATGAATATGATAACACCTAAAAATTTCATGATCTAATTCAAAGTATAAGTATTTTTAGAAAAATAATCATTTAAGGTTGTTTACATAAAGGAAAATGTTTAACTTCATAAGTTTCACTAAAGTTTCACCTATGCCGTGTGATTTTGAATACAAACTAAGGTATTTACAGTTCATGGTCTTAAAGAGGGACTCGATCCAAGGAGATGGCAAGTTGAATCAACGAAAATGGAGTTGTAACGAAGAAACTATGACCGAAACAAAATTGGTTATCCAAGACTAGTTTAACTTCGGGATTAATTGGGAAAAATTAAATAAAATCACATCTTTCTAAGATAACATGATATTTTATATATATGTACTTATAATTCAATTTTATATGGTTCAGGATCACCCGTAAACAACACGAGAAGATTAATCATAAGATCTCATGATTGTACGCAACACGTCATTTGACAACACCGGTACTTTATGTACGCAACACGTCATTTGACAACACCGGTACCGTGGGTCAAGATTAATCTCGACCAATACATATACGATGGGGTTTTATTTATTTCGTTGGGGGTTTTATTTATTTCATTGCGGGTATATTAAACATCTACAAATGAACCATTAAAATTGAATTACTAACAACGAACTGCTAACTACGGACTAAGGAATTATTCAAAGTATTAAAAGTATAACAAGTATATATATGAGACGTTTGTTTAAAAAGAAAAGGTATTGATATATTATATATGGATAGGTTCGTGATATCAACCGGAGACCAAGTCAAATTATATATATCTTCAAGACGAAAGTGAGTATATAGTCCCACTTTTAAACTCTAAATATTTCGGGATGAGAATACATGTATTTTATGTTTTACGTTATGGACACAAGTAACTGAAAAATATATTCTACGTTGAGTTGTACCACTGGCATACTTCCCTGTAGCTTGGTAACTAATATTTACAGCGGTATTGTAAACGCGAATCCTGTTGATAGATCTATCGGGCCTGACAACCCCAACCGGACTGGACGACCAGTATTCAACGGTTGCACAATACTTCGTTTCGTGACTACACTTGGTACAGTGTAGTAAGATTTCATATTAAAGGGAATATGCGACGTGATTAATTGTTAAGTATGGTTACCAAGTGCTCAACCACTTAGAATATTTTTATTAAACTGTTTATATACGAAATCTTGTGGTCTATATATATATTGCTGCCGGCATTAAACCTATATCTCACCAACTTTATGTTGACGTTTTAAACATGTTTATTCTCAGGTGATAATTAAAAGCTTCCGCTGCATTATGTTGAATTTGAGCAAGATCTTGCGTACGCATATATGTGTCAAAAACAAAACTGCATATCCAAGAACTTGTGTTGTAAAATATGCTAGAAATCGGGTTGTTATTATCATTTGTAAAGTTTGTAAGTCGAAGATTATCGCTAAACGATAATCATCTTTATTTTGTCCAAAGCTTGTATCAAAAATAAGGATCATGGTTTGTAATGTATAATATATGCAGTTTTTCTTTTAAAAATGTCGTATATAGAGGTCAATACCTCGCAATGAAATCATACGTTATCTAACACGTTCTTATGGTTAAGGACGGGTTATGACAAAAAGCCATTCCCGAAAACTCGTCAAATCCAACATTGATACTTTCTTTTATCATCCTTGTTCTTTTATGGCGAGTATCCGAGAAATATGGCTTGATCACCATGAGCATCAAACTTTCTGAGGCTGTCAAAATTGTGAAGAACATAGCATATACAATCAAAAACATGAAAATATTTAACGTTTGGGCGTCTGCCATTTAATATCTCATAAGGCGTTTTGTCAAATCTTTTGTTAATAATTGAACGATTTTGGGTATATCATGCAGTTGAAATGGCCTTACCCCACATTTTTGGAGGTTGTTTGGAGGTAGTTTGGAGTAGACAAGCATGGTATGTGCTGCCTCACACAATGTACGGTTACGTCGTTCTACCACTCCATTTTTCTGAGGTGTTCTTACAGTAGAGAACTGGTGTTCAATGCCTTGGTCTCTTAAGAAACTATCAAGAAGGTTGTTTTTAAACTCCGTCCCATTATCAGTTCATATACTTTTAACATCTTTATAAAAAGAACGTTAATTTTTATTGATGAACTCAATGATATGGGGAGGTGTTTTTGAATTTGATCGTAAAAGAAAAATCTATGTATATCAGGAATAGTCATAAACTATAATAAGCACATATTTCCAGCCTCCGAGGCTAGAGACTCTCATGGGTCCATACAAATCCATATGCAAAATTTGCATTGAGGATGTAGTACTGAACATTAGCTTAGAAGGAAGAGAAGTCCGGATAAGGTTACCCATATCACATGATGGACACACATGATGATTATTGTAGTGAAAACTAGGTATACCGTTGACTAAGTCTTTAGAGACCAGACAGTTAATTCCCTTATAGTTCAGGTGCGACATCCGGTGATGCCATAACCATGAATTTTCTTTTATAGATTTTGCAACCAAACACAAATTACCATTTTTTGGTGCATCATCTAGGTTTATGGTGTAAAGTGAAGCACTAAGTTTACCAACTAAGAGATCTTTTCCTTCGGTGGATTGTACCGTGCATTGAAGACGATAAAATACGACTTTGAGATCTCTGTCACAAAATTGTCTTACACTAAACAAACTACAACCCTTATAGTCGATGAGGCACAAATATACTTAGTCTTTTCACCCTTATAGTCAGTGTATTGAGTGATTCATTGTACCCACCGATAATATTGTCCTTCAAATATGAGGTTTGAAATCGGATCCAATGATCAAAGTGTCTTGTGTAACGACCCGACCTTTTCGACTTATATTTATACTTTTTGTTTTCACGAAACTGTGTATTTGTGCATACTGAGCTATATTATATTCTGGGATGATTATTTATGTTAATTACTTTCATTAATACCTTACAATGTGTTATTAAGTGTTTAATCACTTAACTTGATCCCCAAATGCTTTTACGACCGTTAATGTCACTTGTCATCTAAAACGAGCTACGTACTTTGTACACGTTAAACTTTGGTCATAATTGGAATATTATGACTACTTGAAACTTATTGTTATTTTCTAATGACAATTACTTGGCCTATTGGTTGCTTAATTACACTTAGTAATTTACTAGTGCACACTAGTTAGTCTTATTGGACTTTTTACCTTAATGGACTTAGACCCACCCTACTCTAGTTAATGGACCATTAAATTATCCCAACTTTAATGAGTTTATGACCCGTTAAGATGTAGGACAAAAACCCATTATGATGAGCTAACATGCTAGCATTTTTGTTAACCATTACTATAAATGTTGCATGGGGTCCCAATAATAAGCACCACCTTTAGACCACCACCATGCCAAAAGCAAAGTTTGTCCCCCTTTGTCCCCCTTAGGCCGTCGGCCATACCAACCCACCACCACTATAAATATTGTAACACCCCATTTTTCCCGTACATATTTAAAGGTACAAACTGTAACGACCCGGAAATTTCCGACCAAATTTAAACTCTAATCTCTATATGGTTCCGACACGATAAGCAAAAACCCTAAAGTTGACCCGCACTTTTTCGATCGTTCTATACTTATAAGATTAATATTTACATAAATTAAACCTTACCAACATGATAAGCAATCCAAATTGTTGAGACTTATGTTTTCGAAAAGAGTTTTACACAACGTTTGACCGTCTAGTTTGACTGATGATATCACGAACTATATAACATATGATAATTATACGTTTGTGTATATATATGTATATATACATATTTAACATGGTTTATGGATGTTTTAATATCTCATTTTGTATTAATAACAATAAGTTATAAGTATATTTTGAAACTACTGACTTAAGTTTTCAAAACAATAACCATACATAACGTTATTTGATATAAATACTTATGACTTATAATGTTTATACATATAACGTATAAGTAATGTATTTAATCACTTTTAAGGACTTAAATACATAAAACAATATAAGTATATTCATAAAAGATAGCTATATTTGAATCCTCGTTCCGTTTTCTCAAAGATTTCTACACGTATATTTAGGGTATATGTACCCGTATCATACGCAGCTTCTAGATGTATTTACTATTGGTATATACCAATAAAAATATGCTCCTTAGCAGCCTTAAATGATTAAGAAACATGTAGAACCAACCATTTGTCAAGTAGCATGAATTATTTAGCAAGAAAACAAAGTTAGGTATCATTTTTTTTTTCTTTATATACTAAAAACGTTTTTATGCATGCACACCATTTCTTCACCCCATTTTCTCATACTTACACTCCCATTTCTCTCTCAAAATACTCTTAACTTCATACTTGATCATCTACAAGCATTTTCCCCATCATTTAGCTTCAAAAACCTTACTTAATCACCATAAGAAAACCATACAAAAACACTTCAAGAAATCCTTCCAAGAACACAAACTTACTTCCAATCTTTCATCCACTTCCATCACCCTTTTGGTTCTAGGTTCTTACTCCTCTTTTACAGCAACCTTGTCCAAGGAACTTGAGGTAGTAACTATGTTCATAACCTTATTCGATTCATATATATATATAGCTATCTTATTTTGTGGTATAAAATTTTAACAACAAGAACATAGTTTGAAAGTTTTCAAACTTGTTTGCAAACTAAATAGATCCTTCTAACTTAACTTTTAAAATACTTCAAGACCTGTAATATAACTTAAATATATGCTAATTTAACAAGGTAAAACTTGGTTTTTCAAAGAATACCTTAAAAACTGTTTTTTACGACGTCGGAGTGCAACCGGGGACTGTTTTGGGTTGGATAATTAAAAACCATCTTAAACTTTGAATTGGAGGTTTATTTTCTGGAAAAATGATTTTTACTATAAATATGTTAACACATAAAAATTTCATGATTTAATTCAAAGTATAGGTATTTTTAGAAAAATGGTCATTAAATGATATTTTTGTAACAAAAATGTTTAACTTCATAAGTTTCACTAAAGTTTCACCTATGCCGTGTGATTTTGAATACAAACTAAGGTATTTACAGTTCATAGTCTTAAAGAGGGACTCGATCCAAGGAGATGGCAAGTTGAATCAACAAAAACGGAGTTGTAACGAAGAAACTATGACCGAAACAAAATCGGATATCCAAGACTAGTTTAGCCACGAAAATAATTGGGAGAAATTAAATAAATCACATCTTTCTAAGATAACATGATATTTTATATATATGTACTCATAATTCAATTTTATATGGTTCAGGATCACCCGTAAATAATACGAGAAGATTAATCATAAGATCCCATGATTGTACGCAACACGTCATTTGACAACACCGGTACTTTATGTACGCAACACGTCATTTGACAACACCGGTACCGTGGGTCAAGATTAATCTCGACCAATACATATACGATGGGGGTTTTATTCATTTCATTGGGGGTTTATTAAACACCTAAAAATGAACCATTAAAATTGAATTACTAACATCGGACTGCTAACTACGGACTAAGGAATTATTAAAAGTATTAAAAGTATAACAAGTATATATATGTGACGATTGTTTAAAAATGAAAATATATTGATATATTATATATGGATAGGTTCGTGATATCAACCGGAAGACCAAGTCAAAATATTTATATCTTCAAGACAACAGTGAGTTTCATTTGCTCCCTTTTTAATTGCTTTTGCAATATATATTTTTGGGCTGAGAATACATGCTCTGCTTTTATAAATATTTACGAAATAGACACAAGTACTTAAAAATATATTCTACGTTGAGTTGTACCACTGGCATATTTCCCTGTAGCTTGGTAACTACTATTTACATGGGTATTGTAAACGCGAATCCTGTTGATAGATCTATCGGGCCTGACAACCCCAACCGGACTGGACGACCAGTATTCAACGGTTGCACAGTACTTCGTTTTGTGACTACACTTGGTACGGTGTAGTAAAATTTCATATTAAAGGGAATATGCGACGTGATTGAATGTTAAGTATGGTTACCAAGTGCTCAACCACTTAGAATATTTTTATGAAAATGTTTATATATGAAATCTTGTGGTATATATATATATATATATCGCTGCCGGCATTAAACCTATATCTCACCAACTTTATGTTGACATTTTAAAGCATGTTATTCTCAGGTATGAATTAAGTCTTCCGCTGTGCATTAGCTCGTACTAAGGATACTACTTGAGGCTATTAAGGACTTATATCATAAGGCGTTGCATTCGAGTCATTGAAGTTCATAGAGACTATTATTAAGTAAATGGCGGTTTAGGTCATTTGAATATTATGAAATGTCAGGCGATTATGTCAATTCTGGATGTAACTATAGATTGCCTTTTAAGAATAAATGCAACGTTTGTAAGATGTATCATATAGAGGGCAAGTACCTCGCAATGTTATCAACTATTGTAATTCGTTTGTAATCAATATGGACAACGTCCGGATGATTAGTTTCGGATCCTTTCAGTTGGTATCAGAGCGTTGGTCTTAGCAAACCAGGCCTTGCATTAGTGTGTCTAACTAGTAGTTGTTAGGATACATTAAGTGAGTCTGGACTTTGACCGTGTCTGCCTGTCAAAAGTTTTGCTTATCAATCCTAGTCGGAAATCATCTGCTTATCATCCTTAGGGAACTGCCTGCTTATCATTCTTAAGTCTAGACACGTCTTACTGCATTTAGTGCATCGATAGTGTATAGACAAAATTCATATCCTAGCGTATCTGTTACTATAGACATTGCCTGACGTATTTCAAAGATTCTCCGTAATTCATGGGATTTTGATATTATATATACATATGTAAATTATGTATTGAAGAGTACCAAACCCAACTCCTATAATCTATTCCAAACCAAAAATTCATTTCTCCGACCATACAAGATGGATTCTTCATCCAGCTCAAATTCCTCCGACTTCGATAGCTTCGCCGATATGGATTTCCATTCGACCTCCGAGAACAGCGTTACCGGAATGGATCAACCAATTTCCCATCATCTATTCTGGATGAATTGGGGATGGGTTCGTAATATACTAAATTTCTGGAGGCAAGAAGAAGGTGATCCATTCCATCCACCAAATTGTCCTCTTAACGATGAACCTGAAGCACTTACCGGCGAACCTATTCGAAACACCATTTTCTCGCTCATTTCTAGAGTATCTCGTCATGACTACATACTATACCATATTTCGAATCTTG
Organism: Rutidosis leptorrhynchoides; assembly: GCF_046630445.1. NCBI lineage: Eukaryota > Viridiplantae > Streptophyta > Magnoliopsida > Asterales > Asteraceae > Rutidosis > Rutidosis leptorrhynchoides. The sequence continues at coordinate 164,542,573 of NC_092335.1, read as the reverse complement.
TTCATTCGCTCGTTCCAACTGTCAATCATCCCGGTATAATAGAAGAAGTCAACGAGCTTCGCGCTCGGGTAGTGGCTTTAGAAAATACGGTGCGAAGGTTACAAACAGCAGCAGCAGCACCAGCATCATAATCTGTATCACTATCAACAACGCCGACAGTACTCTTGTCACCCCCAAAATCTCAACATCACAAACTGTATCTCGGATATCAACATCACATACCTCAAAAACCTCATCGAAACTTCGAGTATGATCTTCGTTCTATATATCGTTCTACATCGATTATCTTCGCTTTACGTATCGTTTTACCTCATTTATCTTCGTTCGACCTGGCGATTATGTAATCTCTAATGCTTTAGAAGTTATGTAATCTAGTATTAACGATAAATCAAATGAGTTTAATACTTCATTGACTCATTGAATCTATGATTACATCTGAAGAAAATATATATGCAAGTATATTTTTATAAAGATTGTAATTAAAAATTCTTTCGTACAAACTGTTAATGATGAAAATATTTTAACGGGTGGGTAGTACCCGAGGAATATTTAGAATTCACATTAATAAGTTACGTTGTACATTCTCTAAATCTGATTCAACGGTCATTTACTATCCTACTTACAACTACCGATATACGTATCCGTTCACCACAGAATAACCATTTCTATTCAAATTTCATATTTGGATTTTGATCTATCAGAATCCAACAAGTGGCATAATGAAGAAAACATTGGACAAAAATAAAAAGTGTTAGAAACAAACGAATTAATTAATTGAAATTGTGATAGGATTTCACGCTAACTGTTCCGGCTAACTGTTCCCAGTTAACTGATTAACATTTAATTTATCGCAATTTACATTCTCGCAATTTTATTTATCATCATTTAATTTCTGTTATTTACTTTTACGCACTTTAAATAACGGGACACGTATGCAAGGTTTCGACTTATCATATCGACCCATCTATATATATATATTTCGGAACAACCGTAGACACTCTATATGTGAAGGCGGGAGTTGGCTATACAGGGTCGGAGTTGATTTCAAAATATATATATACTTTGAGTTGTGATCGACACCGAGACCGGTATACAGGTCACGATACGTATTATTTAATTCGAATATTATATATTAAATTATATATGAATCATTGAACCATCGGACTATTGGACTGCTAACTTTGGACAATTAAAATGAATTAAATTAAAATATTGATTATAACATATGAAACTAAATAATTCTTCAAGTTTGCCACTTGATTTCATCCTAAACCTCATTTGTACTTTGACAATTATAATCCTCGTTCAAATCTTTTCATGATTCTGGAAAACACTTCAATCGAGAAGTTGAACCAGCCGCACCTCGTTTACGGAAGAAAGATTTATGCATACAGTTATACACCTGAAACTTTCAAAACCGAAGTTATCGTTAAAACTTATCCGCGTCAAATTCCTTATCATTCATTGGCAAAAACAACCTTACATTTCTCTTTTTAATATAAGTCAATTTTGTCACAGCTCCACTTTGATTTCTCAGTAGGACCACTCTTATTATAACCTCGATATATATACCTTGTCCTTTCACCATTGTTACCGGAGAACCTTTCATATTCCACGACATCATGTACCAGCAGCTTGTCATCTTTTTGGCAGAATCCGCAATTAGTATTTTAAAAATCTCGCAAAACTTCTCAGTCATACCTATAACGTCTATTCCTAAGGATTTCATACTCCGAAGGTGAAGTTTCTGAAAAACACCCTGAATTATGAAGTAGTTCTTTAAATGCTAATGAAGCAGCGAAAATTGTAAACGATTTTAAACAGTCAAAAGTTTGATGATGAAGCACAGTGTGTCGATAAAACTCAGAAAAAGAGAAGAGTTGGAACCGGAAAACGGTTTGAGCAAAGTATGAAAGAGGTTGTGGATAAATAACAAGAACTGAATCTGCTTTCAAAGGATTCAAACGATTCAGTGCCTGCTGAAACCATTAGTAAAAACCCTACCCCTTATTCTAAACCTCTCCCGATGATATTCTTCATCATCATCTTATCTTAGATATTATAAGATATCTTCATATCTTCCGTTATACATATTCTCCATATTTCTGGAGATATTTTCACAACTATTCTTATTTGAGAATATTTATCTCTCCGTAATATCTTCATTACAACATAAAAGAAACTGTGTCAATTTCTAAATTTTGAAACCTCCAAGTTTAAAATATGAATGTTTTAAAGTAGTGTTGGGAACTGATGCATGAATTAGTATAATATAATGAAACTTGATCAACTTCATTATATTACAGTAAGTCATGTTAAGTTTCTAATGGAATGTGATGATTCACAGTACCGTCATCATGTGCCATGTTACACGGCTCTTACCTTCTATCAAGTCTCCAAACATATTAGAACGTATCACCTTGATAGTTCTATTTTTTTTGGAATATTCGAGTAATTTAACGAATCAAGATCGTGCCATTACAATTTCATTCTAAAACCAATAGCTAGGTTCATTCCAAATTTCCTACCTACGAATTTCGGACCATTGTTCGCTTGGCTCGAGGACGGGAAGAAGAAATGAAGGGACAAAACCTCAGAATAGAAATAGGAACATAAACCACAGCAAATAAGAGAGAGCATTAACTGTGGATGACAATGATTTTAAGGGACGGGAGTAGGAACATCGAAATATAAGGGAAGGTATAAAACCTAACAACAACCCCGAAACTACAAACCGTGCATATCAATACGTATTGCAACGTAAAGGCACGGGAGAATTAAAAACATTATAATTCCAAGGAAAGGATAAAAGAGAATAGATTCTTCTAGTGATAGATGAAAAATAAGAATGAAAGATATGAAAGTTAGAAATATAACAAGGGTTAGAATGGGATGGAGCATATTAGCGAATGTCTTAAAGTAGGAACTAAAGAGAAAGAATAGAAGATGTGGGAAGAAAGAAAGGGAAGGAGGTAAATTTATAGTGAAATATTCGACAAAGAAATCAAAACAGATTGCCGCGTTAAATCAAAGAAGATCCTGATCGCCGCAAAACTAAATCTTATTACATAAGATTTTCTTTAAAACCCTTAAATCCCGGAAATCGATCATAATCACATCATCGGTTACAACAATTCTATATTTACTCATTTCACTCTTTTGTGATAGCTTCGCTCGTACGTCTCACATAACCAAATCGTTTTATCTAAATCTTTCAATAATGATAAAATTTCATTATTACCTCATATTCGTCATGAAAACATTCCTATTGTTATTTATGACAACCTCTACTAAATTTCGAGGACGAAATTTCTTTAACGGATGGGTACTGTAACGACTCGGAAATTTCCGACCAAATTTAAACTCTAATCTCTATATGGTTCGACACGATAAGCAAAAACCCTAAAGTTGACCCGCACTTTTTCGATCGTTCTATACTTATAAGATTAATATTTACATAAATTAAACCTTACCAACATGATAAGCAATCCAAATTGTTGAGACTTATGTTTTCGAAAAGAGTTTTACACAACGTTTGACCGTCTAGTTTGACCGATGATATCACGAACTATATAACATATGATAATTATACGTTTGTGTATATATATGTATATATACATATTTAACATGGTTTATGGATGTTTTAATATCTCATTTTGTATTAATAACAATAAGTTATAAGTATATTTTGAAACTACTAACTTAAGTTTTCAAAACAATAACCATACATAACGTTATTTGATATAAATACTTATGACTTATAATGTTTATACATATAACGTATAAGTAATGTATTTAATCACTTTTAAGGACTTAAATACATAAAACAATATAAGTATATTCACAAAAGATAGCTATATTTGAATCCTCGTTCCGTTTTCTCAAAGATTTCTACACGTATATTTAGGGTATATGTACCCGTATCATACGCAGCTTCTAGATGTATTTACTATTGGTATATACCAATAAAAATATGCTCCTTAGCAGCCTTAAATGATTAAGAAATATGTGGAACCAACCATTTGTCAAGTAGCATGAATTATTTAGCAAGAAAACAAAGTTAGGTATCATTTTTTTTTCTTTATATACTAAAAACGTTTTTATGCATGCACACCATTTCTTCACCCCATTTTCTCATACTTACACTCCCATTTCTCTCTCAAAATACTCTTAACTTCATACTTGATCATCTACAAGCATTTTCCCCATCATTTAGCTTCAAAAACCTTACTTAATCACCATAAGAAAACCATACAAAAACACTTCAAGAAATCCTTCCAAGAACACAAACTTACTTCCAATCTTTCATCCACTTCCATCACCCTTTTGGTTCTAGGTTCTTACTCCTCTTTTACAGCAACCTTGTCCAAGGAACTTGAGGTAGTAACTATGTTCATAACCTTATTCAATTCATATATATATAGCTATCTTATTTTGTGGTATAAAATTTTAACAACAAGAACATAGTTTGAAAGTTTTCAAACTTGTTTGCAAACTAAATAGATCCTTCTAACTTAACTTTTAAAATACTTCAAGACCTGTAATATAACTTAAATATATGCTAATTTAACAAGGTAAAACTTGGTTTTTCAAAGAATACCTTAAAAACTGTTTTTACGACGTCGGAGTGCAACCGGGGACTGTTTTGGGTTGGATAATTAAAAACCATCTAAAACTTTGAATTGGAGGTTTATTTTCTGGAAAAATGATTTTTACTATAAATATGTTAACACATAAAAATTTCATGATTTAATTCAAAGTATAGGTATTTTTAGAAAAATGGTCATTAAATGATATTTTTGTAACAAAAATGTTTAACTTCATAAGTTTCACTAAAGTTTCACCTATGCCGTATGATTTTGAATACAAACTAAGGTATTTACAGTTCATAGTCTTAAAGAGGGACTCGATCCAAGGAGATGGCAAGTTGAATCAACAAAAACGGAGTTGTAACGAAGAAACTATGACCGAAACAAAATCGGATATCCAAGACTAGTTTAGCCACGAAAATAATTGGGAGAAATTAAATAAATCACATCTTTCTAAGATAACATGATATTTTATATATATGTACTCATAATTCAATTTTATATGGTTCAGGATCACCCGTAAACAATACGAGAAGATTAATCATAAGATCCCATGATTGTACGCAACACGTCATTTGACAACACCGGTACTTTATGTACGCAACACGTCATTTGACAACACCGGTACCGTGGGTCAAGATTAATCTCGACCAATACATATACGATGGGGGTTTTATTCATTTCATTGGGGGTTTATTAAACACCTAAAAATGAACCATTAAAATTGAATTACTAACATCAGACTGCTAACTACGGACTAAGGAATTATTAAAAGTATTAAAAGTATAACAAGTATATATATGTGACGATTGTTTAAAAATGAAAATATATTGATATATTATATATGGATAGGTTCGTGATATCAACCGGAAGACCAAGTCAAAATATTTATATCTTCAAGACAACAGTGAGTTTCATTTGCTCCCTTTTTAATTGCTTTTGCAATATATATTTTTGGGCTGAGAATACATGCGCTGCTTTTATAAATATTTACGAAATAGACACAAGTACTTAAAAATATATTCTACGTTGAGTTGTACCACTGGCATATTTCCCTGTAGCTTGGTAACTACTATTTACATGGGTATTGTAAACGCGAATCTTGTTGATAGATCTATCGGGCCTGACAACCCCAACCGGACTGGACGACCAGTATTCAACGGTTGCACAGTACTTCGTTTTGTGACTACACTTGGTACGGTGTAGTAAAATTTCATATTAAAGGGAATATGCGACGTGATTGAATGTTAAGTATGGTTACCAAGTGCTCAACCACTTAGAATATTTTTATGAAAATGTTTATATATGAAATCTTGTGGTCTATATATATATATATATATCGCTGCCGGCATTAAACCTATATCTCACCAACTTTATGTTGACATTTTAAAGCATGTTATTCTCAGGTATGAATTAAGTCTTCCGCTGTGCATTAGCTCGTACTAAGGATACTACTTGAGGCTATTAAGGACTTATATCATAAGGCATTGCATTCGAGTCATTGAAGTTCATAGAGACTATTATTAAGTAAATGGCGGTTTAGGTCATTTGAATATTATGAAATGTCAGGCGATTATGTCAATTCTGGATGTAACTATAGATTGCCTTTTAAGAATAAATGCAACGTTTGTAAGATGTATCATATAGAGGGCAAGTACCTCGCAATGTTATCAACTATTGTAATTCGTTTGTAATCAATATGGACAACGTCCGGATGATTAGTTTCGGATCCTTTCACAAACTTAATTATTAGCACGATTATATCTTGTTCGTTTATGTGATTAAATGAGCCAAAGTGTTAGTTTATGAGTGGGTGCATGTATGTGAGTGTATATATATATGTATATATATATATATATATATATATATATATATATATATATATATATATATATATATATATATATATATATATATATATATATATATATATATATATTTGAGAATACATGTGTGGACGTGTATATGTACGTGTCGCAAAGGAGTTGAGTCATGCGGGACTTAAGGTTGAAGCTTAGGCTTGCATATGAAGAGTGAATGAGGTGTGCTAGTTGTTTGAACCATCATTTTGTGTTAAATGGTCGAAGTGACCAGGCTCAGGCAAACGCCGCGCCGCGACGGGCGGGACCGCGCCGCGACAAACAAAGCAAACCTGGATCAGATATTGGGTTAAGAAGGGCCTATTTTCCCTTTATGTGTCGCGCCATGACGATTAAGGCCGCGCCGCGACAGTTCTGCTGAACTGGTGTCGGACTTAGCTCATTTTAAGGGATTTTAAGGGGCAAAATGGTAAATTGACATATGGATCTGATTGGGGCATTAACTCTCCACCACATATCCATTTAATTCATTTTCCTTTTCTCTTTTCTTCCCATTTTCTCTCCCAAAACACAAAACCCACTTAGTTTAATCTTGAGATTTGAAGGTGAAGATTTGTGAATCAAACCTAGGAGCAAGAATTAAAGTTGTTCCTTGTGTCTCTAGCTACGCGTTGATAGTCTCGGTAAGTTCCAACTCTAAGTTTTTGAGTTTTAATTGGTTAATGGCTAGGGTTTTGGTTACTATGGATTTGTAAGACCCAATTGGTGGTAAAATGGGTGAGTTTGGGTTATGTTGTTGTAATGAAACCCTAATAGCCACAATCTAGGGTTTTGGCCTTGTGATTTGAGGTTGTAAGTGTCAATTGTTGTTGTTAGTCACTAATACACTTTAAGAATTATGAAAGAAGTGTTAATGGGTAAGTTTGACTTGATTGTGAGTTTAAGTGATATAAAATGGGTCAAAATGTACTAGTTGACCCAATTAGATGAAATGGGTATGGATTACCCTAAGTTTTGTGTTAGTTGAAGTTAATAGACTTTAATTCACTAGTCTTAGTGATTAAAGTCGAGTCTTGGCCATTTATGGGCGGTTGTGAGTAGTTGAGTCATTTAATGCAAATTGGGTCATTAAATGCTCAAGTGGGAGTATTGTGGTTAATCCCACTAGTTGTCAAATTGAATGTGCACTTAATGATTTAGGTACATTGTGTTGAAGCTTGGAAGTGCTAAATCATCATCCTTGTGACAAGGTGAGTGGAATAATTATGCGTTCATGTATATGGCGTGTTTATTTGTGAATGTTATGGTATGAACCACGTGCCGGTAGTGCCATAACATGTGTGGGATGGAGTGTGAACCACGAGCCGGTAGCACTATAAACTAAGATGTGAACCACGAGCCGGTAGCATCTAGTGTGAACCACGAGCCGGTAGCACTATAAACTAAGATGTGAACCACGAGCCGGTAGCACTATAAACGAGTATAACTCAAAAGCGTATGGTGTGAACCACGAGCCGGTAACACCTTAGCGTTATTGGTGAACCATATTGAGATTGTTGTTTTTGTTTAGTATATTATATATATACTGAGTTGAGTATATGCTAATGAAGTGGTGTGATAATGTACGACTTGTTAGTGTTACGGGTATGTTGACATGCTATTTGAGTTACAAGTTCGTATGAGGTATTTGGTATTGTGATTGCAAATGGATAGGTTATATATATGTATGTATAATTGTTGCACTCACTAAGCATTTCTTACCCTCTCGTTGTTTATCATTTTATAGGTTCCGGTTTGGACAAGGGTAAGGGCATACGGTTGGATTAGTTGTCTCCCGTTTATGTTGACAAGGGGTGCTTTTGGCATAGATTTTGAAGTTTGGCCTAACGTTTTGGGTAGTTTAGCCCCAAACCGTGCTCGAGTGTCATTTGGATTATAAACTATCATTGTAGTGGGTCAAACTTGTATAAAACTTAATTAATGGCCTTCGTGCCTTTTGTAAACATTTAAATTGATGTACGTCTAAATGTAACTTGTGGAATGGTTTACATATTTAATTGGCGCGTAAATGTGTATTATATATAAAAAAAAATTATCGTATGGAATACAGGTTGGGTTGTTTTAAGTGGTATCAGAGCATGGTCTAAGGGATTTAGGCGACTTGAGATAGGTGCCTAGACTTGGGCTTTATTGTGTGAGCGCTTTATGCGGGACTTGTAGGACTTTGGGTCTAATCGGAATTGTTAGTGCTTTGGTTTATGTGAACTAACCTTGTGCTAATTGTTTTTGTATTGTGTTTAGCAATCATCAGGCAAGACGGACGTTGTACTAGCGAGTTAATGCGACCTGCTCGCGTAACAACGATTAGCTACCGTCGTTACGGGTGCAAATCGTGTCAAACGAGTATTGTACGACGATTGTTGAGCAAGATGGGGTAGTGTGGTACGCATGTATATACTTACGTGTTATGCTTTTCGTTCATGGTTTAACCCTTTCTGTTTTATAGAATGAAGACGAGAAACGGACACGATAATGATATCGGTGGTACAAGCGAGGACCCCGAATTTTCGGCCAAGGTTGAGGCCGTCTTTAAAAAGTTAAAAGCGGATTTTCTTACGGACGTTCGAAAGGTCTTCCAAGATTCGATCGATTGACAAGTGACCGATTTGATAAACGAACGAATGAAGGCCACTATCGAAGAGGCTCTTGAAGCTAGAAACATTTATCCTCGTGGTGAAGGAGGTGAAGGAAGATGGGATTTCCACTACAAAAACTTCAAGGATACTCAACCTTCGATGTTTAATGAGGTAAGGGATCCATTGAAAAGCACTTGTTGGATTTCCGATATCGAGGGGGCGTTCCGTACCGCGGAGTGTCCTCCCAAGAAGAAGACGAGATATGGGTCTAGCATGCTACGTGAAGAAGGCAAGTTGTGGTGGGACGACAAAATCAATTTATATGGTGAAGAGCAATGCATGAGCTTGACATGGGAGGAGTTTAAGAAGGAATTCTTCCAAGAATACCGAACTTCTTCCGACCTTGATAGAATCCAGGACGAGTTGCATCATTTGCAACAAGGTTCGATGGACTTGGTTACTCTCAAGTCTACCTTTTTGGCAAAGACTCGCTTTTGCCCGGAATACGTTGGTGACGATCACAAATTAATGAAACATTTCTACCGTACTTTAAATGATGAGTTGAAGGGTAAGATTAGTCGGGGTATGGCTAAGTCTTTTGAGGAGTTGTTTAAGTTGGCTCGGGGTTTTGAGCCAGAGGTTCCAAGGAAAAGCGATTTCACTTTTTCTAAAAGGAAGTTTGAAGGTTCGAGTCATTCGAACTTTTCCAATAAAAAGAACAAGAAAGGCTCCGGAAGCATTAATAGTGTGAAGAAGGGTGCTTACGGGGGTTTCGGGACCACATGTTATAATTTTAATCAAAGAGGACACATGGCCCATGATTGCACCAAGGCGTCGACCAAAATCACTTGTTTTAATTGCAATAAAGAAGGACACCGAAAGTCAGAGTGTCCCGATTTGAACAACGATAATGTTAAAAGGCTAGAGAAGGTGGCGGGTACGGCTCGAGGGCAAAACTATTTGATGACTAACGACGAAGCCAAACAATCCAATGAAGTTGTCTCAGGTACTTTCTTGGTTAATTCCAATCCGGCAAGGATTCTTTTTGATAGCAGTGCAAATTTGTCGTTTGTGTCTCCAAAATTTGTGCCAAAACTTGATAGACCGTTAGCTAAGTTAAGTCGTCCGGTAGAAGTCGAAATAGCATACGACAAGACAGTGCTAGTGGTTGATGTATGTAAGAATTGTGACGTTGCTTTTGGTGCCGAAAACTTTAAAATTGATCTCATCCCGATGACTTTAGGCGACTTTGATATTGTTGTGGGCATGGATTGGCTCGATCATAATAGAGCCGATATTGCATGCCATGAGAAGTTTATTCGTGTGAAGACCCCTAGTGGGGGAGAGTTAATTATTCACGGTGATAAACGAAGAAGACTTGTGCCGATATGTTCTTTTGCACGGGCACGTCGTTTTCTTGTTAGTGGTGGCATGGCTTTTCTTGCCCATGTTGTTGATACTCGTGATGAGCCACCACCTATTCGTGAAATTTCGGTGGTTAGTGAATTCGAAGACGTTTTTCCGGACGAGTTACCAGGTGTTCCGGCGGAAAGACAAGTTGAATTTCGCATTGAGTTGGTTCCGGGAGCTACTCCCATTGCTAAAACTCCTTATCGTTTAGCACCGACGGAAATGCAAGAGTTGTTAAATCAAACCCAAGAGCTGCTCGAGAAGGGTTTTATTCGACCGAGTGCTTCGCTATGGGGCGCTCCGGTTTTATTCGTGAAAAAGAAGGATGGTAGTATGCGGATGTGCATCGACTACAGGGAGTTGAATAAAGTGACAATCAAGAATCGTTATCCACTGCCTAGGATCGACGATTTGTTTGACCAACTCCAAGGTGCGACGTATTTCTCTAAGATCGACCTACGGTCCGGCTATCACCAAATGCGGGTCCGTGAGGAAGATTTTGAGAAAACGGCCTTTCGAACACGTTATGGGCATTTTGAGTTCATAGTTATGCCTTTTGGTCTTACGAATGCACCGGCGGCATTCATGGATCTTATGAACCGAGTGTGCCAACCTATGTTGGACAAGTCGGTAATTGTGTTCATTGACGACATACTTGTTTATTCAAAGAGTATGAACGAACATGAACGTCATTTGCGTGAAGTATTGAAGACGTTACGAAAGGAGAAGTTGTATGCTAAGTTCTCCAAATGCGAATTTTGGCTAAGGAAAGTTCAATTCCTTGGTCATATTGTGAACAAGGAGGGTATTCAAGTGGATCCGGGGAAGATGGAGACGGTGAAGAGTTGGAGACAACCGACTACGTATACGGAGGTCCGAAGTTTTCTCGGATTGGCCGGTTATTATCATCGGTTTAACCAAGACTTTTCTAAGATCTCTTCTTCATTGACGAAATTGATGAGGAAGAACGCGAGGTTTGTTTGGGAGAACGAGCAAGAAGTTGCCTTTCAATTGTTAAAGGAGAAGTTATGTCAAGCTCCGGTGTTAGTTTTGCCGGAAGGGGTGGAAGACATGACAGTTTATTGTGATGCCTCGTTAATTGGACTCGGGTGTGTTCTAATGCAAAGAGGTAAAGTCATTGCTTATGCCTCTCGACAATTAAAGGAACACGAGATGAGATATCCGACTCATGATCTTGAGTTGGCGGCGGTTGTGCATGCGTTGAAAATTTGGCGCCATTACTTGTATGGTGTCAAGTGTACGATTTATTCGGATCATAAGAGTTTGAAACACCTTTTAATCAACGAGATTTGAATTATCGTCAACGTAGGTGGATGGATGTGGTGAAAGATTATGATTGTGAAATACTTTATCATCCGGGCAAGGCGAATGTGGTCGCGGATGCGTTAAGTCGAAAAGTCATCACCCGGCGTTACGATTGGGATTGTTACGTATGATTATTACTAACGATTTTCTTGAAAAACTCGTAGTGATTCAAATAGAGGCTTACGTTCACAACAAGCATGCGGAGCGAATTGTGGGATAATCAGAGTTCATTACTATGGGCTCGCGTGGTTTGTTGTCTTTTCAAGGAAGAGTGTGGGTGCCTAAGATGGGTGATTACCGACAAGTGCTACTCGATGAAGCACATAAGTCAAAGTATTCCGTTCATCCGGGCGCGACGAAAATGTATCTTGATTTAAGGAAAGATTATTGGTGGCCGGGCATGAAACGTGATGTTGTCAAGTATGTTGAGCAATGCGTCACATGTTTGCAAGTTAAAGCTGAGCACCAAAAGCCGTATGGTAAGTTACAACCGTTAGAAATCCTGAAATGGAAATGGGAGCACATTACCTTGGATTTCATCACAAAGTTACCTAAAACGGCGAGAACCCAATTTGATTCGATTTGGGTTATAGTAGATCGATTGACGAAAAGCGCTTTGTTTCTTCCCATTAAGGAAGCGATATCGTCGGAGACCTTGGCTAAGTTGTTTATCAAGGAAGTCATCTCTCGACACGGCGTTCCTATATCGATTGTTTCGGATCGAGATACTCGTTTTACATCTCGATTTTGGGAAAAGTTTCATGAGGATATGGGTACACAATTGAAATTGAGCACGGCGTATCATCCTCAAACGGACGGTCAAACCGAACGTATGAATCAAACTTTGGAAGATATGTTACGTGCGTGCATTATCGATTTTGGTGGTAGTTGGGACGAGCACTTACCTTTGGTGGAATTCTCGTACAATAATAGTTATCATACTAGTATTGGGATGCCACCTTATGAGATGCTTTATGGGCGTAGGTGTCGAACCCCGATTTGTTGAGGTGAAGTGGGACAAAAGGAAATTGCGAGTACCGATTTGGTTTTAGAGACGAATAGCAAGATTGATGTGATTCGAGAGCATTTGAAAAAGGCTCAAGATAGGCAAAAATCTTATGCCGATAAACGTAGACGAACGATCGAATTTCAAGAAGGTGACATGGTGATGCTCAAAGTTTCGCCATGGAAGGGTATTATTCGGTTTCGGAAACGAGGAAAGTTAGCTCCTCAGGTTATTGGGCCGTTTAAGGTTTTAGCTCGTGTTGGTGAAGTCGCGTATCATTTGGAATTACCTGAAGAGCTTGCGGGGGTCCATAATACATTTCATGTTTCCCACCTCCGTAAGTGTCTTGCGGATGATTCATCTTGGGTGCCATTAGACGAGATTGAGCTAAATAATAAGTTAGAGTATATCGAGGAACCGATTGCCATACTCGATGAGAAGGTCAAAAGGTTGAGACATAAAGAGGTTAGGACTTTTAAAGTTCAATGGCGTCGTAGTAAGGGTTCCGAGTTTACTTGGGAGCCCGAAGAGTTTGTGTTGGTTTATCTTCTCTCTTGTCATGCAGCTTGGATCGCGAGGACGCGCTCCGATTCAAGTGGGGGAGAGTTGTAATACCCCGTTTTTCCCGTACATATTTAAAGGTACAAACTTAATTATTAGCACGATTATATCTTGTTCGTTTATGTGATTAAATGAGCCAAAGTGTTAGTTTATGAGTGGGTGCATGTATGTGAGTGTATATATATATGTATATATATATATATTGGAGAATACATGTGTGGACGTGTATATGTACGTGTCGCGATGGAGTTGAGTCGTGCGGGACTTAAGGTTGAAGCTTAGGCGTGCATAGGAAGAGTGAATGAGGTGTGCTAGTTGTTTGAACCATCGTTTTGTGTTAAATGGTCGAAGTGACCAGGCTCAGACAAACGCCGCGCCGCGATAGTTCTGCTGAACTGGTGTCGGAATTAGCTCATTTTAAGGGATTTTAAGGGGCAAAATTGTAAATTGACATATGGATCTGATGGGGGCATTAACTCTCCACCACATATCCATTTAATTCATTTTCCTTTTCTCTTTTCTTCCCATTTTCTCTCCCAAAACACAAAACCCACTTAGTTTAATCTTGAGATTTGAAGGTGAAAATTTGTGAATCAAACCTAGGAGCAAGAATTAAAGTTGTTCCTTGTGTCTCTAGCTACGCGTTGATAGTCTCGGTAAGTTCTAACTCTAAGTTTTTGAGTTTTAATTGGTTAATGGCTAGGGTTTTGGTTACTAGAGATTTGTAAGACCCAATTGGTGGTAAAATGGGTGAGTTTGGGTTATGTAGTTGTAATGAAACCCTAATAGCCACAATCTAGGGTTTTGGCCTTGTGATTTGAGGTTGTAAGTGTCAATTGGTGTTGTTAGTCACTAATACACTTTAAGAATTATGAAAGAAGTGTTAATGGGTAAGTTTGACTTGATTTTGAGTTTAAGTGATATAAAATGGGTCAAAATGTACTAGTTGACCCAATTAGATGAAATGGGTATGGATTACCCTAAGTTTTATGTTAGTTGAAGTTAATAGACTTTAATTCACTAGTCTTAGTGATTAAAGTCGAGTCTTGGCCATTTATGGGCGGTTGTGAGTAGTTGAGTCATTTAATGCAAATTAGGTCATTAAATGCTCAAGTGGGAATATTGTGGTTAATCCCACTAGTTGTGAAATTGAATGTGCACTTAATGATTTAGGTACATTACGTTGAAGCTTGGAAGTGCTAAATCATCATCCTTGTGACAAGGTGAGTGGAATAATTATGCGTTCATGTATATGGCGTGTTTATTTGTGAATGTTATGGTATGAACCACGTGCCGGTAGTGCCATAACATGTGTGGGATGGAGTGTGAACCACGAGCCGGTAGCACTATAAACTAAGATGTGAACCACGAGCTGGTAGCATCTAGGGTGAACCACGAGCCGATAGCACTATAAACTAAGATGTGAACCATGAGCCGGTAGCATCGAGTGTGAACCACGAGCCGGTAGCACTATAAACGAGTATGACTCAAAAGCGTATGGTGTGAACCACGAGCCGGTAGCACCATAGCGTTATTGGTGAACCATATTGAGATTGTTGTTTTTGTTTAGCATATTATATATATACTGAGTTGAGTATATGCTAATGAAATGGTGTGATAATGTACGACTTGTTAGTGTTACGGGTATGTTGACATGCTATTTGAGTTACAAGTTCGTATGAGGTATTTGGTATTGTGATTGCAAATGGATAGGTTATATATATGTATGTATAATTGTTCCACTCACTAAGCATTGCTTACCCTCTCATTGTTTATCATTTTATAGGTTCCGGCTTGGACAAGGGTAAGGGCATACGGTTGGATTAGTTGTCTCCCGTTTATGTTGACAGGGGGTGCTTTTGGCATAGCTTTTGAAGTTTGGCCTAACGTTTTGGGTAGTTTAGCCCCAAACCATGCTCGAGTGTCGTTTGGATTATAAACTATCATTGTAGTGGGTCAAACTTGTATAAAACTTAATTAATGGCCTTCGTGCCTTTTGTAAACATTTAAATTGATGTACGTTTAAATGGAACTTGTGGAATGGTTTACATATTTAATTGGCGCGTAAATATATATTATATAAAAAAAAATTATCGTATGGAATACGGGTTGGGTTGTTTCAAATATCAAGCCTATTTCACCCATTTCACACTTGATCTCATTCTCATTTTACACACACTTGCTCTCTAATATTCTCTCTACTCTTTCACACTTCTTGTTTTTCTCTTCATAAACACGATATCATCATCATCTTAAGATCAAGCGTTCTAGCTTTTTGATCTTGTTATATCTTGTAGATTCCAACTTTGATTTGAATCCTTCAAGAACATGAAAGATTCAAGCTTTCTAACTTTGAATCTTCATTACTTTGTTGGATCTAAGTTTTCTAACTTAGGATCTCTTTATTTTTCTTAAAAGATCAAAACTTGTGTTTATGATCTTCATGAAACTTGAAGATCTAACCTTTTGCTTTAAAGATCTTCAAGAACATAAAAGATTCAAGCTTTCTAGCTTTAGATCTTCATTACTTTGATGGATCTAAGCTTTATAGCTTAAGATCACTTTGTTTTTGCTAAAAGATAAAAACTTGTGTTTGTGATCTTCATGAAACTTGAAGATCTAGCTTTTTGCTTTGAAGATCTTCAAGAACATAAAAGATTCAAGCTTTCTAGCTTTGAAATCTCATAATTATTTGTTAAGGGATCTAAACTATCTAGCTTAGGGTTTCATTACCTTGATTGATCAAATTTATGTAACTTAAGATCTTGCTTGTTTGATTGAATCAAAGTTTGTAGCTTTAATCTTGAATAGAACTTGTATTTGTGTTGAGACTAAGAACATGATGTAACCTTGGTTCATCATCATTCTAAAACTCTTAAATGAGTTATTTATCTCCTTAGTCTTGACATGGTGTGTTGATGGTTGAACCTTGGTCAAAGTGATGCTAAAACATCAAAGAGTTGTACACTTGAAGCTTACATGCATCAAGGATGAGAACCGTGATGAGCATTAAGCACCAAGAAACCCACCGGAGCACTTGTTTTCTGTTTTTCAGGGTCTGATCAGACCCCGGGTGAAATGTCCTGTTCATATTGATTATAAACGTTCCATATTAATTGATTTCGTTGCGAGGTTTTGACCTCTATATGAGACGTTTTTCAAAGACTGCATTCATTTTTTAAAACAACCATAACCTTTATTTTATCTATAAAGGTTTAAAAAGCATTACGTAGATTATCAAATAATGATAATCTAAAATATACGGTTACACATGACCATTACATAATGGTTTACAATAAGAATATATTACATCAAAAATAAGTTTCTTGAATGCAGTTTTTACATAATATCATCCAAGCATGGACTCCAAATCTTGTCCTTATTTTAGTATGCAACAGCAGAAGCTCTTCATAATCACCTGAGAATAAACATGCTTAAAACGTCAACAAAAACGTTGATGAGTTATAGGTTTAACCTATATATTATCAAATCATAATAATAGACCACAAGATTTCATATTTCAATATACATCCCATACATAGAGATAAAAATAATTCATATGGTGAACACCTGGTAACCGACATTAACAAGATGTATATAAGAATATCCCCTATCATTTCGGGAAATCCTTCGGACATGATAAAAATGAATTCGAAGTACTAAAGCATCTGGTACTTTGGATGAGGTTCGTTAGGCCCAATAGATCTATCTTTAGGATTCACGTCAATTAGTAGATCAGTTTACTAATTCTTAGGTTACCAAGCAAAAGGGGCATATTCGGCTTCGATCATTCACCCATATAATGTAGTTTCATTTACTTGTGTCTATTTCGTAAAACATTTATAAAACTGCATGTATTCTCATCCCAAAATATTAGATTTTAAAAGTGGGACTATAACTCACTTTCACAGATTTTTACTTCGTCGGGAAGTAAGACTTGGTCACTGGTCGATTCACGAACCTAAAACAAATATGTACATATATATCAAAGTATGTTCAAAATATATTTACAACATTTTTAATACGTTTTAATGTTTTAAGTTTATTAAGTCAGCTGTCCTCGTTAGTAACCTACAACTAGTTGTCCACAATTACATGTACAGAAATAAATCGATATATATTATCTTGAATCAATCCACGACCCAGTGTATACATGTCTCAGGATAGATCACAACTTAAAGTATATATATTTTTGGAATCAACCTCAACCCTGTATAGCTAACTCCAACATTACTGCATATAGAGTGTCTATGGTTGTTCCAAATAATATGTATACATGGGTCGATATGATATGTCAAAACATTTGCATATGTGTCTATGGTATCCCAAGATTACATAATATATTAGAATACATATATAATACAATATAAGTTAGCTAGGATATGATTTGTATAGAATTGTTACAATATTTCCCGTAGCTACAACAATCAAAAAATATCCAATCTTGTTTTACCCATAACTTCTTCGTTTTAAATCCGTTTTGAGTGAATCAAATTGCTATGGTTTCATATTGAACTTTATTTTATGAATCTAAATATAAAAAGTATAGTTTTATAGTCAGAAATATAGTTTTATTTTGAGAATATTTTTCTGGATGACTCGGTCTTCTCCAGGGTATTCTGGTAATTTAACAAATCAAAATCGTTCTATTACCATTTTCTTCTTAGAGCATTAGCTATGTTCATTTTGAATTTCATATCTACGAATTTCGGACCATTACTCGCTTGACTCGAAGTCGGAAAGAGAAAACGAAAGCATGAAGCTCTGAAAAATAATGAAGAATATAAACTCCGATAATAACCCCGAAATTACAAACTGTGTATATCGATGCAGATAGCAATATAGAGACACGGGAGAATTAGAAACACTGTAAACACAAGAGTATAGTAGAAGTAAATAGATTCTTCTGGTGGTAGATGAAAAAGAAGAATGACAGATATAAAAGTTAGGAGTATATCAAAAATCAGGACTGGATGGAGCATATTGATGAATGCTTTAAAGTAAGAATCAAGGGAGAAAGAATAGAAGGTGTGAGTCGTGGAAAATAAGGAAACGAAGGGGTGAATTTATAGTGAAATATCCGACAGAGCAATCGAAACAGATTATTGCATATAATCAAAGAAGATCCTGATTTCCTTAATCACCAAAGAACCAAATCTTGTTACGTAAGATTCTCTTTAAATCCCTTAAATCCCGGAAATCAATCATAACTACGTCATCGGTTAAGACGAATATATTTTACTCATCTCACTCTTTTACGATAGTCTCATTTATATTCTTCGCATAATCGAATCGTTTTATCTACATTACTCAATGATGATAAAACTCCATTATCACCTTATATTTGTCATGAAAACCTTCTTATTGTTATCCATAACAACCTCTATCAAATTTCGGGGACGAAATTTCTTTAACGGGTAGGTACTGTAATGACCCGGAATTTTCCGACCAAATTATACTTATGAGATTAATATTTACATAAATTAAACCATACCAACATGATAAGCAATCCAAATTGTTGAGACTTGTGTTTTTGAAAAGAGTTTTACACAACGTTTGACCGTCCAATATGACCGATGATATCACGAACTATATAACATATGATAATTATACGTTTGTGTATATATATGTATTTATATATATTTAACATGATCTAAGGATAGTTTAACATCTCATTGTGTACTAATGACAATGAGTTATAAGTATATTTTGAAACTACTAACTTAAGTTTTCAAAACGATAACTATACGTAACATTCTTTGATATATATACTTATAATATATAATGCTTATACACGTATCGTATATATAAAGTATTTAATCACTTTTAAGGACTTAAATACATAAAACAATATAAGTATATTCACAAAAGATAGCTATATTTGAATTCTCGTTCCGTTTCCTCAAGATTTCTATACGTATATCTAGGGTATATGTACCCGTATCATACCCAGCTTCTATACGTATTTACTATTGGTATATACACATCAAATCAACATCCTAATCAACATTATTACTGCCCTAGATATGAGGTAACTAGGATTTGTCAAGTAGTATGAATTATTAGTAAGAAAACAAAATTAGGAATCCTTTTCTTTCTTTATAAACTAAAAACGTTTTTATAAATGAACACCATTTCTTCACTCCATTTTCTCATACTTACTCCCTCATTTCTCACTCAAAATACTCCTAACTTCATACTTGATCATCTCCAAGCATTTTCCCCATCATTTAGCTTCAATTACAAGCCTTAAACACCATAAGAAAACTCTTTCAAGAACATATCAAAATAACCACTCATTTGAAGAAGTTTACTTCCAACCTTTTGATCTAACTCCACCACTCTTTGATTCCAAGATTATTTCTTATCTTTTGCAGTAACTTTGTCCAAGTAACTTGAGGTAGTAACCTTGTTCATAATCTTATTCAATTCATATTCATATAGCTATCTTATTTTGTGGTATAAAATTTTAACAACAAGAACATAGTTTGAATGATTTCAAACTTGTTCGCAAACTAAATAGATCCTTCTAACTTGACTTTTAAAACACTTCAAGACCTGTAATATATCATAATGATATGCTAACCTAACAAGATAAAACTTGGTTTTACAAAGAACATCTTAAAAACTGAATCTACGTCGTCGGAGTGCAACCGGGGGCTGTTTTGGGTTGGATAATTAAAAACCATCTTGAACTTTGAATTGGAAGTTCATGTTTTGGAAAAATGATATTTCTTATGAATATGTTAACACATAAAAATTTTATGGTTTAACTCAAAGTGTAAGTATTTTTAGAAAAATGATCATTAAATGTTGTTTTTATGATGGAAAATGATCACTTTCATAAGTTTCACAAAAGTTTAACCTATAACCTATGATTTCGAATACAAACTAAGGTATTTTCAGATCATATTCTTAAAATTTGACTCGATCCAAGGAAGTGGCAAGTTGAACCAACAAAAACGGAGTTGTAATGAAGAAACTACGACTAAAACAAGATTGGGTATCCGAAGCTAGTTTAGCTACGAAAATATTTGGAGAAAAAGTAAATTAATCATATCTTTTCCAATTAATATGATATTTTATATATAATTACTTATGATTTGATTTTATATATTTCAGGACCACCCGTAAACAACACGAGAAGATTAATCATAAGACCTCATGATTGTACGCAACACGTCATTTGACAACATGGTACTTTATGTACGCAACACGTCATTTGACAACATGGTACCATGGGTCGAGATTAATTCTGATCAATACGAATATGATGGGGTCTTTATTTATTTTATTTAAGCAACTAATTGTGGACCACTAACATCGGACTGCTAACTACGGACTAAGAAAATATTAAAAGTATTAATAGTATATATATATGTAACGATTACTTAAAAAAGAAAATATGTTGATATATTATATATATGGTTAGGTTCGTGATATCTATCGGAGACCAAGTCGAATTAAATACCTTCAAGGCAAAAGTGAGTTTCATTTGCTCCCTTTTATATATATTTTTGGGACTGAGAATACATGCACTGTTTTTATAAATGTTTTACGAAATAGGCACAAGTACTAAAACTAATTCTACGTGGGTTTAAACCAGAAATATACCCTTAGCTTGGTAACATTAAACTACTTGTCTATGTACGGTAGGCGCGAATCCTAAAGATAGATCTATTGGGCTTGACAAACCCCATCTTGACTATGGGATGCTTTAGTACTTCGAGGTTATTTTAAACACACCTGATCTGGTGTTCTTCAGAGGGTAAAACATGAACGTTAAGGCTTGTTACCGGGTGCCTACAACTTAAAGAATACTTTTATACACTTGCGAGTGTACATATATTTATAAACGGAAATCTTGTGGTCTATTAATATATTGAAATGATTGTTACGATAAACCTATGAACTCACCAACCTTTTGGTTGACACTTTAAAGCATGTTTATTCTCAGGTATTAAAGAAATCTTCCGCTGTGCATTAGCTCATTTTAAGGATATTACTTGGAGTCATTCATGGCATATTTTGAAAGACGTTGCATTCGAGTCATTGAGTTCATTAAGATTATTATTAAGTCAATTATAGTTGGAGATATTATGAAATGGTGTGCATACCATCAATTTTCGTTGTAAAGAAAGTTTGTCTTTTAAAAACGAATGCAATGTTTGTAAAATGTATTTTATAGAGGTCAAATACCTCGCGATGTAATCAACTATTGTGAATCGTTTATAATGTATATGAACGGGTCCTTTCAGTTCGTATCAGAGCGGTGGTCGTAGCGAACCAGGTCTTGCATTAGTGTGTCTAACTAGTAGTTGTTAGGATGCATTAATGAGTCTGGACTTCGACCGTGTCTACATGTCAAAAGTTTTGCTTATCATTTCTAGTCGAAAATCATCTGCTTATCATCCTTAGGAAATTACCTGCTTATCATTCATAAGTCTAGACACGTTTTACTGCATTTACTGCATTGATAGTGTATAGACGAATTCTTATCTTAGCATATCTGTTATTGCGAACTTTGACTGTTATCTTTTCAAAGATTCTTCATAATTTACGGGATTTTGGTATTATATTTACATATGTAAATTATGTATTGAAGAGTACCAAATCTAACTCCTATAATCTATTCCATACCAAAAATTCATTTTCCCCATTATACAAGATGGATTCCGCATCTAGTTCGAATTCTTCAGATTCCGACAGTTATGCCGATATGGATTTCCATTCGGGCTCCGAAAGCTGCGTCACCGTAATGGATCAACCAATTTCCCATCATCTGTAACGACCCGACCAAAACCGTTATTGACGGCGCCGTTAACTTAGATCCCGTTGCGTGGTCGTAGTCCCTATATGAGACTCGTTTGACCAAAATTATGTCGCATTCATTTGAAAGGTACAAGACTTGCAAGTTTAGTTTACAAAACCGTTCGACAACAAGTCTAAGTTTACAAAAGTCATAAAGTATGATTTAAATGACTTGCGACATAATTAGTTTAAAAACACAGTTGCTATAAATAGCGTAAGTATGTAAACAATGTGTTTGAATCCAAAGGTGCTATCACTAGCGTATGTATGTATGTATCTTGACTCCAAGCAAATAATCAGAGTGTATGCATGTATGCCTGACCCCAAGCAAGTATGAGTGAACGCGGAAGCATATATCATTAGCCAAGTATGTACCTGAGAAACATATAGAAAACTGTCAACGAAAAACGTTGGTGAAATCATAGGTGTTTGTAAACGTTGTTTTTGAACCACAAGATTTAGTATTCCCATAGTTGATTATCAAAATCGTTTGCATTCCAAAAGTATTGTTCGCGAGCACCCAATTATCAAGACTTAACGTTTCCTTCCATAGAACCCCATCACAATAGTGTTAGAACATACACTGTTTCTCGAAAATATATTTCATCCGTGGACGGTAGCGAACCGTCCGTAATGAGGGTTTGTCAAACCCGTATGGCCACACAATATAAGTTCTCGCTTACACCCTGCAAGTGTAACTAATGATAATCGAATTGAGGATTTTTGTTCTAACTCGCTGTGGAATGTTTGTTTCCTTGTACTTGTGTTCAAAGTAATAAAGTATGTAGTATAAAACTGTATATGTTTCTCATCCCATAATTTAAAAGTATAAAAGTTGTTGAAAGATGGGACTATGATCTCACCTCGAGTGCACGAGTATAAATGTACTTCAACAAGTAAACGTGTGCATGAAAGTTGCTTAGCCTTGACCTAAACAAGTAAGTTATATCAATTAACCGGTTACGACACAAGGTCGGGTGAAATGTGTTCAATTAGTCCTATGGCTCGTTACGACTCGATTAAGTATAGCATGTGAATCACGTTGTCAAGTTTCATACAAGAAACAAGTATAAAAGCATGTTAGAATGATTGTATAAAAGTTTGGTTAAGTTTGACTAAAAGTCAAACTTGGTCAAAGTCAACGAAAAAAGTCAACGCGTTCGGGTCGGGTCCCAAACTATTTTTCTATGCTAAATATTCATATACAAGTATATTAAAACAAGTTTCATGTGAATCGGAGGTCGATAGCTAGTCAAACATTTCACGTGAAATGGGTCCAAGAGGTCAGAATCTGGCCAGGTGATTCTGCGCACCGCGCGGGGATGTGGCGCGCCGCGCACCATGCTGTTCAGCTATTTTCTGCAGTTTTCAACTTATGCACGAATCCAACTTCAAATACCCATAAATCCTAAACCGTAAACATCCAAAACAAGTATCTTATATCGTTGGAAAGGTATTTTGACAAGGAATACAACTAACTACTTTTCACCAAGCAAAAACATCAATTACAATAACCGAAAACTCGTCAATTGATCAAGAAAGGTTTATTTTCAAAGTTTCAAGTTCGTAAAACGTATTTTATGATTCGGGCAACCAATTTACATGTATGTTATGCCGTTTCGAAGGTAATCAAACACACATTGCAACAAAACACTTAACAACAATATCTCATAGCATTTGACGCATCAAAAGTTCATGTAAAGCTCATCAAACCCTAATCCAAGTTCTCAAAATCATTAATCATGTCCTTGGAGTTTCCTTAATCAACCTATACATCAAAACGAAGCTAATGATACTAGTAACACTTTTAAAACATGCACTTTAACAATCTAACAACATTTGATCATCCAAAATCAAGGATTAAGCTAACCCACTTCAAAAGTTCAAACTAGTTACTCAAATCAACAAATCGAGCAATCAAAACATATATTCATGCTAGACACGAGCCATAGACACTAGCTAACACAATTTCAAGTCAAAAACACGAATTTATAGAAATCTAGAGTTTTTAGAAAGTTACCCAAACTTGATGAAATTTGTATCAAAATGTAGAGGATGAAGAGAGGATCACGAAAATGTAGTTTGTTTTGAAGTTTGCTTCCAATCCCGAATTTAGATGATGATTTTATGAAGTTGGGGTTTGTGTGTGTGTTCTTGCTAGAGAGAAAGAGAGAGAGAGGGAGATGGTTGAATGGTGGTGATTGGGGTGGACTAGTTGACCTAGTCAACTAGTTTGCCCCGTGTCAATTTTAGTCCCTCGAGTTTAGAAGCGGGTGCGGGATTTAACCAAACGAATATTTTTAAAACGCTCGAGTAAACGGGTGATGTCAAAATTAAATAGCGGGAATATAATGAACGTTACTCACGGAAACTATTAATTTAAATACGAAATATTATGTTTAAAAAAAAAGACGGTGTTAAAATTAAATTTAACGGAAAAACGCGGGATGTTACATTATCCACGCCTCAAAAGAAATTTCGTCCCGAAATTTAGTTGGAAGTAGTAGTTGTTGAATCTTCCTCGAGATCTTGCGTTGCCAATTCTACGAGTGAGGGAGAAGTACGTCCTAGGGTATTTCAACGAATTTTGACGGTCGGGATAATATGTTGTTTTAAGGTTTGGCTTCACGATTTATGGTTTCAACCGGTCCTCCTAGGAAGTGAGGGTTATCGTCGGTAGTGAGTTCATCAAAGGAGATAACAAGTTCTGGTTTCGAAAAACACGTCTTTGAGTTGATACATCGAATGTAGGATAAACGGAGACCCAAAATGAGTCGGAAAAGTCTAAACGGCTAGCGACGGGTCCAAAACACCCCAAGAATTTAAAGGATCAAAATATAGCGGATTTAGCTTCCTACGTTTTTCCGAAACGGATTGCACCTTTCCAAGGTGCGACTCTTAACGTGACGCGGTTTCCCACGTGGAATTTGAAATGTTTACATCTAACATCGGCGTAGCTCTTGGTGGTTACGAGTCGCGTAGGGTTTTACCTGAATATGAATAAATTTTCTCGGTTGCTCATAAATAACCGCGGCCCCGGTGAATTGATCATCGTTTACTTGGTTCGACAAAGGAGAATGACGTTTCCGGTCACATGTGGTTTCAAAAGGAGTGACGTTAAAACTCGAATGAAAATCATTGTAGTACGAGGATTCGGTTAAAGGAAAATACTTTTCTCAAGTAAATTTGAAGTTGGTAATACAAATTCGTATTATGGTTTTCAAGACTTAAATCGTATGTTTGTTCGGTCCGTCGGGATGTGGATGGTACGCGGTACTCATGTCTAAACGCGGTCCCGAGGCTTTTTGTAAGGTACTCCAAAATCTAGAAGTGAAACGAGGATCTCGATCCGAAACGGGGTACATTTCCCTAAAGCATATTGAACAAGTTTGCTAGGAATTGAAAACGTTAGCTAGGACAAGTTTCTCAAGAAAATTCGCGTCGCGGAAGATTTATCGGTTTCCAAAAACGTTCGTCGGGGCAAGTTCTTATCGGGTTTTGAAAGAAAATGTTCGTCGGAACTATTCACCCTCGAGGTGAATACTAGTATCACGTGGAGAGTCCCTCCCTCCATTGAAAGTTTAGAATAAAGATTTCCTGAACCGGAAGTACGAGTGTGGTGAGAGAGAAGTTTCCGCCTCAGTGCGAGCATAACGAGTAAATTGTAGTTAGTCAATAAGACTGCGCGAGGACGTGCTAGTATACCCGTGTGACATACGGTTGAAGTCGAATGGAATCGGTAATTCATTCGGAAGCATAAGTATAGTTCGACAAAAATCGAAGGTGTGTCCCCGGTATGGTTGTTATCAATATTCTCGGAGTTTTCAGATGTCCAACATGAATAGATGAAGTCATGTACATGGCTCATGGTGGTGTTTAGGTTGATCGAGTCTAACCACCATCACGTGTCACTAGAACTTTGGTATGTCTTACCGTAATATAACCACGTTGATCGAGTGTCGTTATATTACGCTAACTCATACCTCCATTCCCACATCACTCTATAGATTCAAGTTCGTGTAATCGTGAAGTTTAAAATAAACAAAGTGTAACGACGTCTCTAACGTGACTCGTATTGAATCGAAAGAATTAGTGCAACTATAAAGAAGCGTTCCCCGAGGGAAGTGTATAAATGATTGTTCACGTCAATGTGGTTCGAGTCAGACAATAAGGTATTCAGGTATGAAAAGAGTAACGAGTCATGATAACGAGTAGCACGCAACCGTAGTGATAAATGTTGATGACGATACTCACCTAGAGTAGTGATGGTAGTAACACCAAAAAGTAGATAGTAAGAAACACCAGTGGGAAACCGATAGTAAGTTGAAACGGTGGCAAATAACAATCCGGGAGACAGAGTTCCCGAACAAGTGTGACTAATGAAGTCGTCGTCATTCTCACGCGTATGAATCATGAATCCACGTGTGTTACCAAAAGTGGCGGAATACGAGTTCGTATGATGAAGGTTGGGTACCATTAAAAAGTTTGCCTAAGAATGATTCAAGTATAATGCACAAGTAGTCAAGTAAGTGCTATCTATAGCAAATGTATGTCAGAATGCAATGATTAACTATCCGGTTGTAGTCTAGACTCACTAATGCGTCCTAACGACTCTGTCAGACTCACTAATGCACGTCCTAGTTCCCTACAACCAACGCTCTGATACCACTTGTAACGACCCGACCAAAACCGTTATTGACGGCGCCGTTAACTTAGGTCCCGTTGCGTGGTCGTAGTCCCTATATGAGACTCGTTTGACCAAAATTATGTCGCATTCATTTGAAAGGTACAAGACTTGCAAGTTTAGTTTACAAAACCGTTCGACAACAAGTCTAAGTTTACAAAAGTCATAAAGTATGATTTAAATGACTTGCGACATAATTAGTTTAAAAACACAGTTGCTATAAATAGCGTAAGTATGTAAACAATGTGTTTGAATCCAAAGGTGCTATCACTAGCGTATGTATGTATGTATCTTGACTCCAAGCAAATAATCAGAGTGTATGCATGTATGCCTGACCCCAAGCAAGTATGAGTGAACGCGGAAGCATATATCATTAGCCAAGTATGTACCTGAGAAACATATAGAAAACTGTCAACAAAAAACGTTGGTGAAATCATAGGTGTTTGTAAACGTTGTTTTTGAACCACAAGATTTAGTATTCCCATAGTTGATTATCAAAATCGTTTGCATTCCAAAAGTATTGTTCGCGAGCACCCAATTATCAAGACTTAACGTTTCCTTCCATAGAACCCCATCACAATAGTGTTAGAACATACACTGTTTCTCGAAAATATATTTCATCCGTGGACGGTAGCGAACCATCCGTAATGAGGGTTTGTCAAACCCGTATGGCCACACAATATAAGTTCTCGCTTACACCCTGCAAGTGTAACTAATGATAATCGAATTGAGGATTTTTGTTCTAACTCGCTGTGGAATGTTTGTTTCCTTGTACTTGTGTTCAAAGTAATAAAGTATGTAGTATAAAACTGTATATGTTTCTCATCCCATAATTTAAAAGTATAAAAGTTGTTGAAAGATGGGACTATGATCTCACCTCGAGTGCACGAGTATAAATGTACTTCAACAAGTAAACGTGTGCATGAAAGTTGCTTAGCCTTGACCTAAACAAGTAAGTTATATCAATTAACCGGTTACGACACAAGGTCGGGTGAAATGTGTTCAATTAGTCCTATGGCTCGTTACGACTCGATTAAGTATAGCATGTGAATCACGTTGTCAAGTTTCATACAAGAAACAAGTATAAAAGCATGTTAGAATGATTGTATAAAAGTTTGGTTAAGTTTGACTAAAAGTCAAACTTGGTCAAAGTCAACGAAAAAAGTCAACGCGTTCGGGTCGGGTCCCAAACTATTTTTCTATGCTAAATATTCATATACAAGTATATTAAAACAAGTTTCATGTGAATCGGAGGTCGATAGCTAGTCAAACATTTCACGTGAAATGGGTCCAAGAGGTCAGAATCTGGCCAGGTGATTCTGCGCGCCGCGCGGGGATGTGGCGCGCCGCGCACCATGCTGTTCAGCTATTTTCTGCAGTTTTCAACTTATGCACGAATCCAACTTCAAATACCCATAAATCCTAAACCGTAAACATCCAAAACAAGTATCTTATATCGTTGGAAAGGTATTTTGACAAGGAATACAACTAACTACTTTTCACCAAGCAAAAACATCAATTACAATAACCGAAAACTCGTCAATTGATCAAGAAAGGTTTATTTTCAAAGTTTCAAGTTTGTAAAACGTATTTTATGATTCGGGCAACCAATTTACATGTATGTTATGCCGTTTTGAAGGTAATCAAACACACATTGCAACAAAACACTTAACAACAATATCTCATAGCATTTGACGCATCAAAAGTTCATGTAAAGCTCATCAAACCCTAATCCAAGTTCTCAAAATCATTAATCATGTCCTTGGAGTTTCCTTAATCAACCTATACATCAAAACGAAGCTAATGATACTAGTAACACTTTTAAAACATGCACTTTAACAATCTAACAACATTTGATCATCCAAAATCAAGGATTAAGCTAACCCACTTCAAAAGTTCAAACTAGTTACTCAAATCAACAAATCGAGCAATCAAAACATATATTCATGCTAGACACGAGCCATAGACACTAGCTAACACAATTTCAAGTCAAAAACACGAATTTATAGAAATCTAGAGTTTTTAGAAAGTTACCCAAACTTGATGAAATTTGTATCAAAATGTAGAGGATGAAGAGAGGATCACGAAAATGTAGTTTGTTTTGAAGTTTGCTTCCAAACCCAAATTTAGATGATGATTTTATGAAGTTGGGGTTTGTGTGTGTGTTCTTGCTAGAGAGAAAGAGAGAGAGAGAGGGAGATGGTTGAATGGTGGTGATTGGGGTGGACTAGTTGACCTAGTCAACTAGTTTGCCCCGTGTCAATTTTAGTCCCTCGAGTTTAGAAGCGGGTGCGGGATTTAACCAAACGAATATTTTTAAAACGCTCGAGTAAACGGGTGATGTCAAAATTAAATAGCGGGAATATAATGAACGTTACTCACGGAAACTATTAATTTAAATACGAAATATTATGTTTAAAAAAAAAGACGGTGTTAAAATTAAATTTAACGGAAAAACGCGGGATGTTACATCATCTATTCTGGATGAATTGGGGATGGGTTCGTAATATACTAAATCACTGGAGACAAGAAGAAGGTGATCCATTCCATCCACCAAATTGCCCTCTTGGCGATGAACCTGAAGCACTTACCGGCGAACCTATTCGAAACACCATTTTCTCTCTCATTTCTAGAGTATCTCGTCACGATTATATACTATCCCATATTACAAATCTTGTTCATTCGCTCGCTCCAACCGCCAATCATCCCGGTGTACTAGCAGAAGTTAACGAACTTCGCGCTCGCGTGACGGCTTTGGAGAACATGGTGCGAAGGGTGCAAACACCAGCAGTAGCAGCACCAGCAGCATAATCAGCACCACCATCAATAACATCAATAATACCATCATCACCACTAATAAACAACATCCGTATCACACGTCTCGACATCATAATCTGTCCCACAAACATCAACATCATACGCACCATAGATACCAAGGAGTACCAACAATAATGAACGATGACGTATTGATCCATAACTTCATTGATGTTCTGCGAAGAATATGTGGTTTCAAAAAGTTTTAGAGATTTCTTATTCTAGCTCAAACCGAAAAGCAAATGAGATTAATATCATATTAACTCATTAAATTCATGATTTCATCTGAAGAAAATATATATGTACATATGTTTTCATAAAGATTGTAATTAAAAGTTCTTTTGTACAAAATATTAATGGTGAAATTTTTTTAACGGGTAGGTAATACCCGAGGAATAATTAGATTTCATCTTAATAAGTTACATTGTACATTCGTCGAAGCTGATTCAACAGTCATTTACTATCCTACTTACAACCACCGATATATGTATCCGTTCACCGTAGAATAACCATTTTCATTCAATTTCATATTTGGATTTTGACTTCCCAGAATCCAACAAGTGGCATATGAAGAAAACATATGACAAAATAAAATCTGTTAGAAACAAACAAATTAACTATGAAAAATTTTGTTAAGAATCCACGCTAACTGTTCCAGCTAACTGTTCCTAGCTAACTGATTACATTTTATTTATCGCAGTTTATTTATCGCAATTTAATTATCGCACTTTTATTTATCGTCATTTAATTTCTGTAATTATTTTACGCACTTTAAATTTCGGGACACGTATACAATGTTTTGACATATCATATCGACGCATCTATATATATTATTTGGAATCAACATAGACACTCTATATGCAGTAATGATCGAGTTCTCTATACTGGGTTGAGGTTGATTCTACAATAATATATATAGTTTGAGTTGTGATCGAGTCTGAGACGTATACGGGTCACGACACGTATTAATTAATTCGTATATTATATATTAACCTATATATGAATTATTGGACTGTTACTGTGGACTATCGACTGTGGACTAATGACATTGAACAATTAAAATGAATTATAATATTGATTATAACATATGAAACTAAACATTTCTTCAAGATTGCCACTTGATTTCATCTTAAACCTCATTGTATCTCGACGATTACAATCAGCGTTCAAATCTATCATGATTCTTAAAAACACCTCAATCGAGAGGATAAACCAACCGCACTTCATCTACAGAAGAAAAGATTGATGCATATAGTTATGCACCTGAAATGAAATGTCCCGTTCTTATTGATTAAAAACGTTCCATATTAATTGATTTCGTTGCGAGGTTTTGACCTCTATATGAGACGTTTTTCAAAGACTGCATTCATTTTTAAAACAAACCATAACCTTTATTTCATAGATAAAGGTTTTAAAAAGCTTTACGTAGATTATCAAATAATGATAATCTAAAATATCCTGTTTACACACGACCATTACATAATGGTTTACAATACAAATATGTTACAACAAAATAAGTTTCTTGAATGCAGTTTTTACACAATATCATACAAGCATGGACTCCAAATCTCTTCCTTATGTAAGTATGCGACAGCGGAAGCTCTTAATAATCACCTGAGAATAAACATGCTTAAAACGTCAACAAAAATGTTGGTGAGTTATAGGTTTAACCTATATATATCAAATCATAATAATAGACCACAAGAGTTCATATTTCAATACACATCCCATACATAGAGATAAAAATCATTCATATGGTGAACACCTGGTAACCGACATTAACAAGATGCATATATAAAAATATCCCCATCATTCCGGGACACCCTTCGGATATGATATAAATTTCGAAGTACTAAAGCATCCGGTACTTTGGATGGGGTTTGTTAGGCCCAATAGATCTATCTTTAGGATTCGCGTCAATTAGGGTGTCTGTTCCCTAATTCTTAGATTACCAGACTTAATAAAAAGGGGCATATTCGATTTCGATAATTCAACCATAGAATGTAGTTTCATGTACTTGTGTCTATTTTGTAAATCATTTATAAAACCTGCATGTATTCTCATCCCAAAAATATTAGATTTTAAAAGTGGGACTATAACTCACTTTCACAGATTTTTACTTCGTCGGGAAGTAAGACTTGGCCACTGGTTGATTCACGAACCTATAACAATATATACATATATATCAAAGTATGTTCAAAATATATTTACAACACTTTTAATATATTTTGATGTTTTAAGTTTATTAAGTCAGCTGTCCTCGTTAGTAACCTACAACTAGTTGTCCACAGTTAGATGTGCAGAAATAAATCGATAAATATTATCTTGAATCAATCCACGACCCAGTGTATACGTATCTCAGTATTGATCACAACTCAAACTATATATATTTTGGAATCAACCTCAACCCTGTATAGCTAACTCCAACATTCACATATAGAGTGTCTATGGTTGTTCCGAAATATATATAGATGTGTCGACATGATAGGTCGAAACATTGTATACGTGTCTATGGTATCTCAAGATTACATAATATACAATACAAGTTGATTAAGTTATGGTTGGAATAAATTTGTTACCAATTTTCACGTAGCTAAAATGAGAAAAATTATCCAATCTTGTTTTACCCATAACTTCTTCATTTTAAATCCGTTTTGAGTGAATCAAATTGCTATGGTTTCATATTGAACTCTATTTTATGAATCTAAACAGAAAAGTATAGGTTTATAGTCGGAAAAATAAGTTACAAGTCGTTTTTGTAAAGGTAGTCATTTCAGTCGAAAGAACGACGTCTAGATGACCATTTTAGAAAACATACTTCCACTTTGAGTTTAATCATAATTTTTGGATATAGTTTCATGTTCATAATAAAAATCATTTTCTCAGAATAACAACTTTAAAATCAAAGTTTATCGTAGTTTTTAATTAACTAACCCAAAACAGCCCGCGGTGTTACTACGACGGCGTAAATCCGGTTTTACGGTGTTTTTCGTGTTTCCAGGTTTTAAATCATTAAGCTAGCATATCATATAGATATAGAACATGTGTTTAGTTGATTTTAAAAGTCAAGTTAGAAGGATTAACTTTTGTTTGCGAACAAGTTTAGAATTAACTAAACTATGTTCTAGTGATTACAAGTTTAAACCTTCGAATAAGATAGCTTTATATGTATGAATCGAATGATGTTATGAACATCATTACTACCTTAAGTTCCTTGGATAAACCTACTGGAAAAGAGAAAAATGGATCTAGCTTCAATGGATCCTTGGATGGCTCGAAGTTCTTGAAGCAGA
The DNA here is from genome assembly GCF_046630445.1 of Rutidosis leptorrhynchoides. Taxonomy (NCBI): domain Eukaryota; kingdom Viridiplantae; phylum Streptophyta; class Magnoliopsida; order Asterales; family Asteraceae; genus Rutidosis; species Rutidosis leptorrhynchoides. The sequence goes on along the minus strand of NC_092335.1, from coordinate 164,509,623 downwards.
ATCATGACACGAAAACAAGTTCAAGTAAGATCATCACTTGAAATAAGATTGTTATAGTTATAGAAATTGAACCAAAGTTTGAATATGATTATTACCTTGTATTAGAATGATAACCTACTGTAAGAAACAAAGATTTCTTGAGGTTGGATGATCACCTTACAAGATTGGAAGTGAGCTAGCAAACTTGAAAGTATTCTTGATTTTATGAAACTAGAACTTTTGGAATTTATGAAGAACACTTAGAACTTGAAGATAGAACTTGAGAGAGATCAATTAGATGAATAAAATTGAAGAATGAAAGTGTTTGTAGGTGTTTTTGGTCGTTGGTGTATGGATTAAATATAAAGGATATGTAATTTTGTTTTCATGTAAATATGTCATGAATGATTACTCATATTTTTGTAATTTTATGAGATATTTCATGCTAGTTGCCAAATGATGGTTCCCACATGTGTTAGGTGACTCACATGGTCTGCTAAGAGCTGATCATTGGAGTGTATATACCAATAGTACATACATCTAAAAGCTGTGTATTGTACGAGTACGAATACGGGTGCATACGAGTAGAATTGTTGATGAAACTGAACGAGGATGTAATTGTAAGCATTTTTGTTAAGTAGAAGTATTTTGATAAGTGTATTGAAGTCTTTCAAAAGTGTATAAATACATATTAAAACACTACATGTATATACATTTTAACTGAGTCGTTAAGTCATCGTTAGTCGTTACATGTAAGTGTTGTTTTGAAACCTTTAGGTTAACGATCTTGTTAAATGTTGTTAACCCAATGTTTATAATATCAAATGAGATTTTAAATTATTATATTATCATGATATTATCATGTATGAATATCTCTTAATATGATATATATACATTAAATGTCTTTACAACGATAATCGTTACATATATGTCTCGTTTAAAAATCATTAAGTTAGTAGTCTTGTTTTTACATATGTAGTTCATTGTTAATATACTTAATGATATGTTTACTTATCATAGTATCATGTTAACTATATATATATCCATATATATGTCATCATATAGTTTTTACAAGTTTTAACGTTCGTGAATCACCGGTCAACTTGGGTGGTCAATTGTCTATATGAAACATATTTCAATTAATCAAGTCTTAACAAGTTTGATTGCTTAACATGTTGGAAACATTTAATCATGTAAATATCAATCTCAATTAATATATATAAACATGGAAAAGTTCGGGTCACTACAGTACCTACCCGTTAAATAAATTTCGTCCCGAAATTTTAAGCTGTTGAAGGTGTTGACGAATCTTCTGGAAATATATGCGGGTATTTCTTCTTCATCTGATCTTCACGCTCCCAGGTGAACTCGGGTCCTCTACGAGCATTCCATCGAACCTTAACAATTGGTATCTTGTTTTGCTTAAGTCTTTTAACCTCACGATCCATTATTTCGACGGGTTCTTCGATGAATTGAAGTTTTTCGTTGATTTGGATTTCATCTAACGGAATAGTGAGATCTTCTTTAGCAAAACATTTCTTTAAATTCTAGACGTGGAAAGTGTTATGTACAGCCGCGAGTTGTTGAGGTAACTCTAGTCGGTAAGCTACTGGTCCGACACGATCAATAATCTTGAATGGTCCAATATACCTTGGATTTAATTTCCCTCGTTTACCAAATCGAACAACGCCTTTCCAAGGTGCAACTTTAAGCATGACCATCTCTCCAATTTCAAATTCTATATCTTTTCTTTTAATGTCAGCGTAGCTCTTTTGTCGACTTTGGGCGGTTTTCAACCGTTGTTGAATTTGGATGATCTTCTCGGTAGTTTCTTGTATAATCTCCGGACCCGTAATCTGTCTATCCCCCACTTCACTCCAACAAATCGGAGACCTGCACTTTCTACCATAAAGTGCTTCAAACGGCGCCATCTCAATGCTTGAATGGTAGCTGTTGTTGTAGGAAAATTCTGCTAATGGTAGATGTCGATCCCAACTGTTTCCGAAATCAATAACACATGCTCGTAGCATGTCTTCAAGCGTTTGTATCGTCCTTTTGCTCTGCCCATCAGTTTGTGGATGATAAGCAGTACTCATGTCTAGACGAGTTCCTAATGCTTGCTGTAATGTCTGCCAGAATCTTGAAATAAATCTGCCATCCCTATCAGAGATAATAGAGATTGGTATTCCATGTCTGGAGACGACTTCCTTCAAATACAGTCGTGCTAACTTCTCCATCTTGTCATCTTCTCTTATTGGCAGGAAGTGTGCTGATTTGGTGAGACGATCAACTATTACCCAAATAGTATCAAAACCACTTGCAGTCCTTGGCAATTTAGTGATGAAATCCATGGTAATGTTTTCCCATTTCCATTCCGGGATTTCGGGTTGTTGAAGTAGACCTGATGGTTTTTGATGCTCAGCTTTGACCTTAGAACACGTCAAACATTCTCCTACGTATTTAGCAACATCGGCTTTCATACCCGGCCACCAAAAATGTTTCTTGAGATCCTTGTACATCTTCCCCGTTCCAGGATGTATTGAGTATCTGGTTTTATGAGCTTCTCTAAGTACCATTTCTCTCATATCTCCAAATTTTGGTACCCAAATCCTTTCAGCCCTATATCGGGTTCCGTCTTCCCGAATATTAAGATGCTTCTCCGATCCTTTGGATATTTCATCCTTTAAATTTCCCTCTTTTAAAACTCCTTGTTGCGCCTCCTTTATTTGAGTAGTAAGGTTATTATGAATCATTATATTCATAGATTTTACTCGAATGGGTTCTCTGTCCTTCCTGCTCAAGGCATCGGCTACCACATTTGCCTTCCCCGGGTGGTAACGAATCTCAAAGTCGTAATCATTCAATAATTCAATCCACCTACGCTGCCTCATATTCAGTTGTTTCTGATTAAATATGTGTTGAAGACTTTTGTGGTCGGTATATATAATACTTTTGACCCCATATAAGTAGTGCCTCCAAGTCTTTAATGCAAAAACAACCGCGCCTAATTCCAAATCATGCGTTGTATAATTTTGTTCGTGAATCTTCAATTGTCTAGACGCATAAGCAATCACCTTCGTTCGTTGCATTAATACACAACTGAGACCTTGCTTTGATGCGTCACAATAAATCACAAAATCATCAGTCCCTTCAGGCAATGACAATATAGGTGCCGTAGTTAGCTTTTTCTTCAATAACTGAAACGCTTTCTCTTGTTCATCATTCCATTCAAATTTCTTCCCTTTATGCGTTAATGCGGTCAAGGGTTTTGCTATTCTGGAAAAGTCTTGGATGAACCTTCTGTAGTAACCAGCTAGTCCTAAAAACTGGCATATGTGTTTCGGAGTTTTCGGGGTTTCCCACTTTTCAACAGTTTCTATCTTTGCCGGATCCACCTTAATACCTTCTTTGTTCACTATGTGACCGAGGAATTGAACTTCTTCCAACCAAAATGCACACTTTGAAAACTTAGCGTAAAATTCTTCCTTCCTCAATACTTCTAACACCTTTCTCAAATGTTCACCGTGTTCTTGGTCATTCTTTGAGTAAATAAGTATGTCATCAATGAAAACAATGACAAACTTGTCAAGGTATGGTCCACACACTCGGTTCATAAGGTCCATGAACATAGCTGGTGCATTAGTTAAACCAAACGGCATGACCATAAACTCGTAATGACCGTAACGTGTTCTGAAAGCAGTCTTTGGAATATCATCTTCTTTCACCCTCATTTGATGATACCCGGAATGTAAGTCAATCTTTGAATAAACAGACGAGCCTTGTAGTTGATCAAATAAGTCGTCGATTCTCGGTAGTGGGTAGCGGTTCTTGATGGTAAGTTTGTTCAACTCTCGGTAGTCGATACACAACCTGAAAGTACCATCTTTCTTCTTGACAAACAAAACAGGAGCTCCCCACGGTGATGTGCTTGGTCGAATGAAACCACGCTCTAAAAGTTCTTGTAATTGGCTTTGTAGTTCTTTCATCTCGCTGGGTGCGAGTCTGTAAGGAGCACGAGCTATTGGTGCAGCTCCTGGTACAAGATCTATTTGAAATTCAACGGATCGATGTGGGGGTAATCCCGGTAATTCTTTCGGAAATACATCAGGAAATTCTTTTGCGACGGGAACATCATTGATGCTCTTTTCTTCAGTTTGTACTTTCTCGACGTGTGCTAGAACAGCATAGCAACCTTTTCTTATTAGTTTTTGTGCCTTCAAATTACTAATAAGATGTAGCTTCGTGTTGCCCTTTTCTCCGTACACCATTAAGGGTTTTCCTTTTTCTCGTATAATGCGAATTGCATTTTTGTAACAAACGATCTCCGCTTTCACTTCTTTCAACCAGTCCATACCGATTATCACATCAAAACTCCCTAACTCTACTGGTATCAAATCAATCTTAAATGTTTCGCTAACCAGTTTAATTTCTCGATTCCGACATATATTATCTGCTGAAATTAATTTACCATTTGCTAATTCGAGTAAAAATTTACTATCCAAAGGCATCAATGGACAACTTAATTTAGCACAAAAATCTCTACTCATATAGCTTCTATCCGCACCCGAATCAAATAAAACGTAAGCAGATTTATTGTCAATAAGAAACGTACCCGTAACAAGCTCAGGGTCTTCCTGTGCCTCTGCCGCATTAATATTGAAAACTCTTCCACGGCCTTGTCCATTCGTGTTCTCCTGGTTCGGGCAATTTCTAATAATGTAGCCCGGTTTTCCACATTTATAACAAACTACATTGGCATAACTTGCTCCGACACTACTTGCTCCGCCATTACTCGTTCCGACACCATTTGTTCCTTTCGTTCTATTATGTAGTGACCCGAACTTTTCCATGTTTATATATATTAATTGAGATTGATGTTTACATGATTAAATGTTTCCAACATGTTAAGCAATCAAACTTGTTAAGACTTGATTAATTGAAATAGGTTTCATATAGACAATTGACCACCCAAGTTGACCGGTGATTCACGAACGTTAAAACTTGTAAAAAAACTATATGATGACATATATATGGTTATATATATAGTTAACATGATATTATGATAAGTAAACATATCATTAATTATATTAACAATGAACTACATATGTAAAAACAAGACTACTAACTTAATGATTTTGAAACGAGACATATATGTAACGTTTATCGTTGTAACGACATTTAATGTATATATATCATATTAAGAGATATTCGTACATCATAATATCATGATAATATTATAATTTAAAATCTCTTTTGTTATTATAAACATTGGGTTAACAACATTTAACAAGATCGTTAACCTAAAGGTTTCAAAACAACACTTACATGTAACGACTAACGATGACTTAACGACTCAGTTAAAATGTATATACATGTAGTGTTTTAATATGTATTTATACACTTTTGAAAGACTTCAATACACTTATCAAAATACTTCTACTTAACAAAAATGCTTACAATTACATTCTCGTTCAGTTTCATCAACAATTCTACTCGTATGCACCCGTATTCGTACTCGTACAATACACAGCTTTTAGATGTATGTACTATTGGTATATACACTCCAATGATCAGCTCTTAGCAGCCCATGTGAGTCACCTAACACATGTGGGAACCATCATTTGGCAACTAGCATGAAATATCTCATAAGATTACAAAAATATGAGTAATCATTCATGACTTATTTACATGAAAACAAAATTACATATCCTTTATATCTAATCCATACACCAACGACCAAAAACACCTACAAACACTTTCATTCTTCAATTTTATTCATCTAATTGAACTCTCTCAAGTTCTATCTTCAAGTTCTAAGTGTTCTTCATAAATTCCAAAAGTTCTAGTTTCATAAAATCAAGAATACTTTCAAGTTTGCTAGCTCACTTCCAATCTTGTAAGGTGATCATCCAACCTCAAGAAATCTTTGTTTCTTACAGTAGGTTATCATTCTAATACAAGGTAATAATCATATTCAAACTTTGGTTCAATTTCTATAACTATAACAATCTTATTTCAAGTGATGATCTTACTTGAACTTGTTTTCGTGTCATGATTTTGCTTCAAGAACTTTGAGCCATCCAAGGATCCATTGAAGCTAGATCCATTTTTCTATTTTCCAGTAGGTTCATCCAAGGAACTTAAGGTAGTAATGATGTTCATAACATCATTCGATTCATACATATAAAGCTATCTTATTCGAAGGTTTAAACTTGTAATCACTAGAACATAGTTTAGTTAATTCTAAACTTGTTCGCAAACAAAAGTTAATCCTTCTAACTTGACTTTTAAAATCAACTAAACACATGTTCTATATCTATATGATATGCTAACTTAATGATTTAAAACCTGGAAACACGAAAAACACCGTAAAACCGGATTTACGCCGTCGTAGTAACACCGCGGGCTGTTTTGGGTTAGTTAATTAAAAACTATGATAAACTTTGATTTAAAAGTTGTTATTCTGAGAAAATGATTTTTATTATGAACATGAAACTATATCCAAAAATTATGGTTAAACTCAAAGTGGAAGTATGTTTTCTAAAATGGTCATCTAGACGTCGTTCTTTCGACTGAAATGACTACCTTTACAAAAACGACTTGTAACTTATTTTTCCGACTAGAAACCTATATTTTTTTTGTTTAGATTCATAAAATAGAGTTCAATATGAAACCATAGCAATTTGATTCACTCAAAACGGATTTAAAATGAAGAAGTTATGGGTAAAACAAGATTGGATAATTTTTCTCATTTTAGCTACGTGAAAATTGGTAACAAATCTATTCCAACCATAACTTAATCAACTTGTATTATATATTATGTAATCTTGAGATACCATAGACACGTATACAATGTTTCGACCTATCATGTCGACACATCTATATATATTTCGGAACAACCATAGACACTCTATATGTGAATGTTGGAGTTAGCTATACAGGGTTGAGGTTGATTCCAAAATATATATAGTTTGAGTTGTGATCAATACTGAGATACGTATACACTGGGTCGTGGATTGATTCAAGATAATATTTATCGATTTATTTCTGTACATCTAACTGTGGACAACTAGTTGTAGGTTACTAACGAGGACAGCTGACTTAATAAACTTAAAACATCAAAATCTATTAAAAGTGTTGTAAATATATTTTGAACATACTTTGATATATATGTATATATTGTTATAGGTTCGTGAATCAACCAGTGGCCAAGTCTTACTTCCCGACGAAGTAAAAATCTGTGAAAGTGAGTTATAGTCCCACTTTTAAAATCTAATATTTTTGGGATGAGAATACATGCAGGTTTTATAAATGATTTACAAAATAGACACAAGTACGTGAAACTACATTCTATGGTTGAATTATCGAAATCGAATATGCCCCTTTTTATTAAGTCTGGTAATCTAAGAATTAGGGAACAGACACCCTAATTGACGCGAATCCTAAAGATAGATCTATTGGGCCTAACAAACCCCATCCAAAGTACCGGATGCTTTAGTACTTCGAAATTTATATCATATCCGAAGGGTGTCCCGAAATGATGGGGATATTCTTATATATGCATCTTGTTATTGTCGGTTACCAGGTGTTCACCATATGAATGATTTTTATCTCTATGTATGGGATGTGTATTGAAATATGAAATCTTGTGGTCTATTGTTACGATTTGATATATATAGGTTAAACCTATAACTCACCAACATTTTTGTTGACGTTTTAAGCATGTTTATTCTCAGGTGATTATTAAGAGCTTCCGCTGTCGCATACTTAAATAAGGACAAGATTTGGAGTCCATGCTTGTATGATATTGTGTAAAAACTGCATTCAAGAAACTTATTTTGTTGTAACATATTTGTATTGTAAACCATTATGTAATGGTCGTGTGTAAACAGGATATATTAGATTATCATTATTTGATAATCTACGTAAAGCTTTTTAAACCTTTATTGATGAAATAAAGGTTATGGTTTGTTTAAAAATGAATGCAGTCTTTGAAAAACGTCTCATATAGAGGTCAAAACCTCGCAACGAAATCAATTAATATGGAACGTTTTTAATCAATAAGAACGGGACATTTCAGTTGGTATCCGAGCGTTGGTCTTAGAGAACCAGAAAATTTGCATTAGTGTGTCTTATCGAGTTTGTTAGGATGCATTAGTGAGTCTGGACTTCGACCGTGTTTTCTTTAAAAATGATTGCTTAACATTTTTGTTGGAAACTATATATTTTTAACATATGAATATTATGTGATATATTAATCTCTTAACGTGTTTGATATTATGTGATAGATGTCTACCTCTAGAACAAGTCCCATTGACTCACCTAATAATAATGAAGAGTCAAATGTAAATTGGAATAATTTGTGGACTGATTCACAAGTTCCCGAAGAGGAACCGGAAGAAGAGTCGGAACCGGAAGAAGAATCGGAACCGGAAGAAGAATCGGAACCGGATGAAGAAATAGAACCGGTGGGGGAAATAATAAAACGGTTAAGTAAAAGAAAATCCTCAACCAACCGACCAAAGTTAATTATGGTCAATGGTGTTTCCGCCAAGGAAGCAAAATATTGGGAGGATTACCAATTCTCCGATGAATCGGATTCCGACGAGAATTCCGATGATGTTATAGAAATTACCCCAACTGAATTTAAAAAGGCAAAAGAAAATAATAAGGGAAAGGGCATAAAAATAGAGAAATCTAATTCCAACCCCGATGAACTTTATATGTATCGTCAACCCCCGAAGTCCTTAAGTTGTAACAATGACCCGGGAACCTCTAAACCACCAGGTTTTTCTAAACCAATGTGGACAACGACGGTTCGTATTAGGGGAACATCATATATCCCTAGAAACTTGGCAAAACGAACCAAAACCGAAGAAGAAGAAACGAGCGAGTCGGAATAAGATAGTTGTATTCGTGTGGTGTAATATATGGAATATAGTGTTCTTATGCTTTATGATATATGTAAAAATTGCTTGTATTAATAAGTATTTTTTTTTATGAATCTAACTCTTGTCTATTTTACAGTTTAAAAATACAAAATGGATAGACAACCCAATATTTTAAGAGACCTACCCGGAGACATGATTGATGAAATCTTGTCTAGAGTCGGCCAGAATTCTTCGGCACAACTATTTAAGGCGAGATCAGTTTGTAAGACATTCGAAGAACGTTCCAAGAATGTCTTGGTTTATAAGAGACTTTCGTTTGAAAGATGGGGGATATCACATTGGGAAACCCATAAGTTACGATGTGTTTACTTTGACGCATATATTGCGGGGAACCCAAATGCTATTTTACGCAACGGGTTAAGAAATTATTTTGACTCAATATATCCGAATATTGGACTTCGTGATTTAGAAAAAGCGGCTAACATGCAACATAAAGAAGCATGTTATGCTTACGGATTAGTAATGTTCGCTTCTCACCAAAGTGAGAACAAGAACATCGGGCTACAACTATTAAACAAAACGTTTCCACAAGTGACGGAGTCGGTAATTGGGGTAAGAAATGAGGTTTTTAGATTATTACGGGACTGTTGGACATTACGTAACCCTCGTCCCTTTGATGACGTTACAACACGCTGTCTTATCAACGGCCATAACGGTTATGTTGCACAAGACCAAGGATGGGAAGTAGTCCTAGTAAAACCAGAATGCATGACTTGTTTCTGGACGTATGAATTACGTGTATTTATTGCCTTTGCTGAACGACTTGTGTACTAGCTAGAATTGTCTTCACAACTATCTTGTATCAAAGTTATTGTGTGCTATATTTCATGCTTTATGTAAAATAAGCGGTATTGTAAGTTTGTAAAATATTGTATAAAAGTTTGAACGCGAAATATTATTATAATCAGTTTTTCATATAGAATTGTAGTAGTTGAATTGTATATTAGCTACTAAGTATGAACTTAACGGGTAGGTACTACCCGAATTTAAACTTATAAAACGCTAATATGAAGAAAAAGCTTTTATAAATGAGTTCATATTATGCTACGAAATACTATTAACTACTCTTAATATTCTGTATGATTAACTTGTTCCATTTAACTATTTTGAAGGAAATGGCACCGACTACTCGACACACCGTGAATATGAATGAAGAGGAATTCCGTACTTTTCTAGCTTCAAACATAGCCGCAGTACAGGCTGCGCTACATACCAACAATAACCTTGGATCTAGCAGTACAGGAAATCGTGTAGGATGCACCTACAAAGAATTCACTGCCTGCAAACCTTTGGAATTTGATGGAACCGAAGGACCGATCGGATTGAAACGGTGGACCGAGAAGGTTGAATCGGTGTTTGCCATAAGTAAGTGTACTGAAGAGGACAAAGTGAAGTACGCTACGCATACCTTCACAGGTTCTGCGTTAACATGGTGGAATACCTATCTAGAGCAAGTGGGACAAGATGATGCGTACGCACTACCGTGGTCAGCATTCAAGCACTTGATGAACGAGAAGTACCGTCCCAGAACCGTGGTCAATAAGCTCAAGACAGAACTTAGAGGGTTACGAACCCAAGGATTTGATATTACCACGTACGAAAGACGATTCACAGAATTGTGCCTATTGTGTCCGGGAGCATTCGAAGATGAGGAAGAGAAGATCGACGCGTTTGTGAAAGGATTACCGGAAAGAATCCAAGAAGATATAAGTTCACACGAGCCCGCCTCCATACAACAGGCATGTAGAATGGCTCACAAACTAGTGAACCAGATTGAAGAAAGAATTAAAGAACAGACTGCTGAAGAGGCCAATGTGAAGCAAGTCAAAAGAAAGTGGGAGGAAAACGGTGATAAGAATCACCAATACAACAACAACAGCAATTACAACAATAATCGCAACAATTATCCCAACAATCGCAACATCAATCGCAACTACAACAAACGGCCCAACAACAACAACAACAACAACAACAGCAACTACAACAATCATCCCAACAACAATAATAACCGCAACAACAACAACAATCAGAAGCAACTATGCCAAAGGTGTGAAAAGAATCACTCGGGGTTCTGCACCAAATTTTGCAACAAGTGTAAAAGAAATGGTCATAGCGCGGCGAAGTGTGAGGTCTACGGACCAGGGGTTAATAGAACGAAAGGAACAAATGGTGTCGGAACGAGTAATGGCGGAGCAAGTAGTGTCGGAGCAAGTTATGCCAATGTAGTTTGTTATAAATGTGGAAAACCAGGCCACATTATTAGAAATTGCCCGAACCAGGAGAACACGAATGGACAAGGCCGTGGAAGAGTTTTCAATATTAATGCGGTAGAGGCACAGGAAGACCCGGAGCTTGTTACGGGTACGTTTCTTATTGACAATAAATCTGCTTACGTTTTATTTGATTCGGGTGCGGATAGAAGCTATATGAGTAGAGATTTTTGTGCTAAATTAAGTTGTCCATTGACGCCTTTGGATAGTAAATTTTTACTCGAATTAGCAAATGGTAAATTAATTTCAGCAGATAATATATGTCGGAATCGAGAAATTAAACTGGTTAGCGAAACATTTAAGATTGATTTGATACCAGTAGAGTTAGGGAGTTTTGATGTGATAATCGGTATGGACTGGTTGAAAGAAGTGAAAGCGGAGATCGTTTGTTACAAAAATGCAATTCGCATTATACGAGAAAAAGGAAAACCCTTAATGGTGTACGGAGAAAAGGGCAACACGAAGCTACATCTTATTAGTAATTTGAAGGCACAAAAACTAATAAGAAAAGGTTGCTATGCTGTTCTAGCACACGTCGAGAAAGTACAAACTGAAGAAAAGAGCATCAATGATGTTCCCATTGCAAAAGAATTTCCCGATGTATTTCCGAAAGAATTACCGGGATTACCCCCACATCGATCCGTTGAATTTCAAATAGATCTTGTACCAGGAGCTGCACCAATAGCTCGTGCTCCTTACAGACTCGCACCCAGCGAGATGAAAGAACTGCAAAGCCAATTACAAGAACTTTTAGAGCGTGGTTTCATTCGACCAAGCACATCACCGTGGGGAGCTCCTGTTTTGTTTGTCAAGAAGAAAGATGGTACATTCAGGTTGTGTATCGACTACCGAGAGTTGAACAAACTTACCATCAAGAACCGCTACCCACTACCGAGAATCGACGACTTATTTGATCAACTACAAGGCTCGTCTGTTTATTCAAAGATTGACTTACGTTCCGGGTATCATCAAATGCGGGTGAAAGAAGATGATATTCCAAAGACTGCTTTCAGAACACGTTACGGTCATTACGAGTTTATGGTCATGCCGTTTGGTTTAACTAATGCACCAGCTGTGTTCATGGACCTTATGAACTGAGTGTGTGGACCATACCTTGACAAGTTTGTCATTGTTTTCATTGATGACATACTTATTTACTCAAAGAATGACCAAGAACACGGTGAACATTTGAGAAAAGTGTTAGAAGTATTGAGGAAGGAAGAATTGTACGCTAAGTTTTCAAAGTGTGCATTTTGGTTGGAAGAAGTTCAATTCCTCGGTCACATAGTGAACAAAGAAGGTATTAAGGTGGATCCGGCAAAGATAGAAACTGTTGAAAAGTGGGAAACCCCGAAAACTCCGAAACACATACGCCAGTTTTTAGGACTAGCTGGTTACTACAGAAGGTTCATCCAAGACTTTTCCAGAATAGCAAAACCCTTGACTGCATTAACGCATAAAGGGAAGAAATTTGAATGGAATGATGAACAAGAGAAAGCGTTTCAGTTATTGAAGAAAAAGCTAACTACGGCACCTATATTGTCATTGCCTGAAGGGAATGATGATTTTGTGATTTATTGTGACGCATCAAAGCAAGGTCTCGGTTATGTATTAATGCAGCGAACGAAGGTGATTGCTTATGCGTCTAGACAATTGAAGATTCACGAACAAAATTATACGACGCATGATTTGGAATTAGGCGCGGTTGTTTTTGCATTAAAGACTTGGAGGCACTACTTATATGGGGTCAAAAGTATTATATATACCGACCACAAAAGTCTTCAACACATATTTAATCAGAAACAACTGAATATGAGGCAGCGTAGGTGGATTGAATTATTGAATGATTACGATTTTGAGATTCGTTACCACCCGGGGAAGGCAAATGTGGTAGCCGATGCCTTGAGCAGGAAGGATAGAGAACCCATTCGAGTAAAATCTATGAATATAATGATTCATAATAACATTACTACTCAAATAAAGGAGGCGCAACAAGGAGTTTTAAAAGAGGGAAATTTAAAGGATGAAATACCCAAAGGATCGGAGAAACATCTTAATATTCGGGAAGACGGAACCCGGTATAGGGCTGAAAGGATTTGGGTACCAAAATTTGGAGATATGAGAGAAATGGTACTTAGAGAAGCTCATAAAACCAGATACTCAATACATCCTGGAACGGGGAAGATGTACAAGGATCTCAAGAAACATTTTTGGTGGCCGGGTATGAAAGCCGATGTTGCTAAATACGTAGGAGAATGTTTGACGTGTTCTAAGGTCAAAGCTGAGCATCAGAAACCATCAGGTCTACTTCAACAACCCGAAATCCCGGAATGGAAATGGGAAAACATTACCATGGATTTCATCACTAAATTGCCAAGGACTGCAAGTGGTTTTGATACTATTTGGGTAATAGTTGATCGTCTCACCAAATCAGCACACTTCCTACCAATAAGAGAAGATGACAAGATGGAGAAGTTAGCACGACTGTATTTGAAGGAAGTCGTCTCCAGACATGGAATACCAATCTCTATTATCTCTGATAGGGATGGCAGATTTATTTCAAGATTCTGGCAGACATTACAGCAAGCATTAGGAACACGTCTAGACATGAGTACTGCCTATCATCCACAAACTGATGGGCAGAGCGAAAGGACGATACAAACGCTTGAAGACATGCTACGAGCATGTGTTATTGATTTCGGAAACAGTTGGGATCGATATCTACCGTTAGCAGAATTTTCCTACAACAACAGCTACCATTCAAGCATTGAGATGGCGCCGTTTGAAGCACTTTATGGTAGAAAGTGCAGGTCTCCGATTTGTTGGAGTGAGGTGGGGGATAGACAGATTACGGGTCCGGAGATTATACAAGAAACTACCGAGAAGATCATCCAAATTCAACAACGGTTGAAAACCGCCCAAAGTCGACAAAAGAGCTACGCTGACATTAAAAGAAAAGATATAGAATTTGAAATTGGAGAGATGGTCATGCTTAAAGTTTCACCTTGGAAAGGCGTTGTTCGATTTGGTAAACGAGGGAAATTAAATCCAAGGTATATTGGACCATTCAAGATTATTGATCGTGTCGGACCAGTAGCTTACCGACTTGAGTTACCTCAACAACTCGCGGCTGTACATAACACTTTCCACGTCTCGAATTTGAAGAAATGTTTTGCTAAAGAAGATCTCACTATTCCGTTAGATGAAATCCAAATCAACGAAAAACTCCAATTCATCGAAGAACCCGTCGAAATAATGGATCGTGAGGTTAAAAGACTTAAGCAAAACAAGATACCAATTGTTAAGGTTCGATGGAATGCTCGTAGAGGACCCGAGTTCACCTGGGAGCGTGAAGATCAGATGAAGAAGAAATACCCGCATCTATTTCCAGAAGATTCGTCAACACCTTCAACAGCTTAAAATTTCGGGACGAAATTTATTTAACGGGTAGGTACTGTAGTGACCCGAACTTTTCCATGTTTATATATATTAATTGAGATTGATGTTTACATGATTAAATGTTTCCAACATGTTAAGCAATCAAACTTGTTAAGACTTGATTAATTGAAATAGGTTTCATATAGACAATTGACCACCCAAGTTGACCGGTGATTCACGAACGTTAAAACTTGTAAAAAAACTATATGATGACATATATATGGTTATATATATAGTTAACATGATATTATGATAAGTAAACATATCATTAATTATATTAACAATGAACTACATATGTAAAAACAAGACTACTAACTTAATGATTTTGAAACGAGACATATATGTAACGTTTATCGTTGTAACGACATTTAATGTATATATATCATATTAAGAGATATTCGTACATCATAATATCATGATAATATTATAATTTAAAATCTCTTTTGTTATTATAAACATTGGGTTAACAACATTTAACAAGATCGTTAACCTAAAGGTTTCAAAACAACACTTACATGTAACGACTAACGATGACTTAACGACTCAGTTAAAATGTATATACATGTAGTGTTTTAATATGTATTTATACACTTTTGAAAGACTTCAATACACTTATCAAAATACTTCTACTTAACAAAAATGCTTACAATTACGTTCTCGTTCAGTTTCATCAACAATTCTACTCGTATGCACCCGTATTCGTACTCGTACAATACACAGCTTTTAGATGTATGTACTATTGGTATATACACTCCAATGATCAGCTCTTAGCAGCCCATGTGAGTCACCTAACACATGTGGGAACCATCATTTGGCAACTAGCATGAAATATCTCATAAGATTACAAAAATATGAGTAATCATTCATGACTTATTTACATGAAAACAAAATTACATATCCTTTATATCTAATCCATACACCAACGACCAAAAACACCTACAAACACTTTCATTCTTCAATTTTATTCATCTAATTGAACTCTCTCAAGTTCTATCTTCAAGTTCTAAGTGTTCTTCATAAATTCCAAAAGTTCTAGTTTCATAAAATCAAGAATACTTTCAAGTTTGCTAGCTCACTTCCAATCTTGTAAGGTGATCATCCAACCTCAAGAAATCTTTGTTTCTTACAGTAGGTTATCATTCTAATACAAGGTAATAATCATATTCAAACTTTGGTTCAATTTCTATAACTATAACAATCTTATTTCAAGTGATGATCTTACTTGAACTTGTTTTCGTGTCATGATTTTGCTTCAAGAACTTTGAGCCATCCAAGGATCCATTGAAGCTAGATCCATTTTTCTATTTTCCAGTAGGTTCATCCAAGGAACTTAAGGTAGTAATGATGTTCATAACATCATTCGATTCATACATATAAAGCTATCTTATTCGAAGGTTTAAACTTGTAATCACTAGAACATAGTTTAGTTAATTCTAAACTTGTTCGCAAACAAAAGTTAATCCTTCTAACTTGACTTTTAAAATCAACTAAACACATGTTCTATATCTATATGATATGCTAACTTAATGATTTAAAACCTGGAAACACGAAAAACACCGTAAAACCGGATTTACGCCGTCGTAGTAACACCGCGGGCTGTTTTGGGTTAGTTAATTAAAAACTATGATAAACTTTGATTTAAAAGTTGTTATTCTGAGAAAATGATTTTTATTATGAACATGAAACTATATCCAAAAATTATGGTTAAACTCAAAGTGGAAGTATGTTTTCTAAAATGGTCATCTAGACGTCGTTCTTTCGACTGAAATGACTACCTTTACAAAAACGACTTGTAACTTATTTTTCCGACTAGAAACCTATATTTTTTTTGTTTAGATTCATAAAATAGAGTTCAATATGAAACCATAGCAATTTGATTCACTCAAAACGGATTTAAAATGAAGAAGTTATGGGTAAAACAAGATTGGATAATTTTTCTCATTTTAGCTACGTGAAAATTGGTAACAAATCTATTCCAACCATAACTTAATCAACTTGTATTATATATTATGTAATCTTGAGATACCATAGACACGTATACAATGTTTCGACCTATCATGTCGACACATCTATATATATTTCGGAACAACCATAGACACTCTATATGTGAATGTTGGAGTTAGCTATACAGGGTTGAGGTTGATTCCAAAATATATATAGTTTGAGTTGTGATCAATACTGAGATACGTATACACTGGGTCGTGGATTGATTCAAGATAATATTTATCGATTTATTTCTGTACATCTAACTGTGGACAACTAGTTGTAGGTTACTAACGAGGACAGCTGACTTAATAAACTTAAAACATCAAAATCTATTAAAAGTGTTGTAAATATATTTTGAACATACTTTGATATATATGTATATATTGTTATAGGTTCGTGAATCAACCAGTGGCCAAGTCTTACTTCCCGACGAAGTAAAAATCTGTGAAAGTGAGTTATAGTCCCACTTTTAAAATCTAATATTTTTGGGATGAGAATACATGCAGGTTTTATAAATGATTTACAAAATAGACACAAGTACGTGAAACTACATTCTATGGTTGAATTATCGAAATCGAATATGCCCCTTTTTATTAAGTCTGGTAATCTAAGAATTAGGGAACAGACACCCTAATTGACGCGAATCCTAAAGATAGATCTATTGGGCCTAACAAACCCCATCCAAAGTACCGGATGCTTTAGTACTTCGAAATTTATATCATATCCGAAGGGTGTCCCGGAATGATGGGGATATTCTTATATATGCATCTTGTTATTGTCGGTTACCAGGTGTTCACCATATGAATGATTTTTATCTCTATGTATGGGATGTGTATTGAAATATGAAATCTTGTGGTCTATTGTTACGATTTGATATATATAGGTTAAACCTATAACTCACCAACATTTTTGTTGACGTTTTAAGCATGTTTATTCTCAGGTGATTATTAAGAGCTTCCGCTGTCGCATACTTAAATAAGGACAAGATTTGGAGTCCATGCTTGTATGATATTGTGTAAAAACTGCATTCAAGAAACTTATTTTGTTGTAACATATTTGTATTGTAAACCATTATGTAATGGTCGTGTGTAAACAGGATATATTAGATTATCATTATTTGATAATCTACGTAAAGCTTTTTAAACCTTTATTGATGAAATAAAGGTTATGGTTTGTTTAAAAATGAATGCAGTCTTTGAAAAACGTCTCATATAGAGGTCAAAACCTCGCAACGAAATCAATTAATATGGAACGTTTTTAATCAATAAGAACGGGACATTTCATATTAACCCCTGGTCCGTAGACCTCACACTTCGCCGCGCTATGACCATTTCTTTTACACTTGTTGCAAAATTTGGTGCAGAACCCCGAGTGATTCTTTTCACACCTTTGGCATAGCTGCTTCTAATTGTTGTTGTTGTTGCGGTTATTATTGTTGTTGGGATGATTGTTGTAGTTGCTGTTGTTGTTGTTGTTGTTGTTGTTGGGCCGTTTGTTGTAGTTGCGATTGATGTTGCGATTGTTGGGATAATTGTTGCGATTATTGTTGTAATTGCTGTTGTTGTTGTATTGGTGATTCTTATCACCGTTTTCCTCCCAGTTTCTTTTGACTTGCTTCACATTGGCCTCTTCAGCAGTCTGTTCTTTAATTCTTTCTTCAATTTGGTTCACGAGTTTGTGAGCCATTCTACATGCCTGTTGTATGGAGGCGGGCTCGTATGAACTTATATCTTCTTGTATTCTTTCCGGTAATCCTTTCACAAACGCGTCGATCTTCTCTTCCTCATCTTCGAATGCTCCCGGACACAATAGGCACAATTCTGTGAATCGTCTTTCGTACGTGGTAATATCAAATCCTTGGGTTCGTAACCCTCTAAGTTCTGTCTTGAGCTTATTAACCTCGGTTCTGGGACGGTACTTCTCGTTCATCAAGTGCTTGAATGCTGACCACGGTAGTGCGTACGCATCGTCTTGTCCCACTTGCTCTAGATAGGTATTCCACCATGTTAACGCAGAACCTGTGAAGGTATGCGTAGCGTACTTTACTTTATCCTCTTCAGTACACTTACTTATGGCAAACACCGATTCGACCTTCTCGGTCCACCGTTTCAATCCGATCGGTCCTTCGGTTCCATCAAATTCCAAAGGTTTGCAGGCAGTGAATTCTTTGTAGGTGCATCCTACACGATTTCCTGTACTGCTAGATCCAAGGTTATTGTTGGTATGTAGCGCAGCCTGTACTGCAGCTATGTTTGAAGCTAGAAAAGTACGGAATTCCTCTTCATTCATATTCACGGTGTGTCGAGTAGTCGGTGCCATTTCCTTCAAAATAGTTAAATGGAACAAGTTAATCATACAGAATATTAAGAGTAGTTAATAGTATTTCGTAGCATAATATGAACTCATTTATAAAAGCTTTTTCTTCATATTAGCGTTTTATAAGTTTAAATTCGGGTAGTACCTACCCGTTAAGTTCATACTTAGTAGCTAATATACAATTCAACTACTACAATTCTATATGAAAAACTGATTATAATAATATTTCGCGTTCAAACTTTTATACAATATTTTACAAACTTACAATAACGCTTATTTTACATAAAGCATGAAATATAGCACACAATAACTTTGATACAAGATAGTTGTGAAGATAATTCTAGCTAGTACACAAGTCGTTCAGCAAAGGCAATAAAGACACGTAATTCATACGTCCAGAAACAAGTCATGCATTCTGGTTTTACTAGGACTACTTCCCATCCTTGGTCTTGTGCAACATAACCGTTATGGCCGTTGATAAGACAGCGTGTTGTAACGTCGTCAAAGGGACGAGGGTTACGTAATGTCCAACAGTCCCGTAATAATCTAAAAACCTCATTTCTTACCCCAATTACCGACTCCGTCACTTATGGAAACGTTTTGTTTAATAGTTGTAGCCCGATGTTCTTGTTCTCACTTTGGTGAGAAGCGAACATTACTAATCCGTAAGCATAAAATGCTTCTTTATGTTGCATGTTAGCCGCTTTTTCTAAATCACGAAGTCCAATATTCGGATATATTGAGTCAAAATAATTTCTTAACCCGTTGCGTAAAATAGCATTTGGGTTCCCCGCAATATATGCGTCAAAGTAAACACATCGTAACTTATGGGTTTCCCAATGTGATATCCCCCATCTTTCAAACGAAAGTCTCTTATAAACCAAGACATTCTTGGAACGTTCTTCGAATGTCTTACAAACTGATCTCGCCTTAAATAGTTGTGCCGAGGAATTCTGGCCGACTCTAGACAAGATTTCATCAATCATGTCTCCGGGTAGGTCTCTTAAAATATTAGGTTGTCTATCCATTTTGTGTTTTTAAACTGTAAAATAGACAAGAGTTAGATTCATAAAAAAATACTTATTAATACAAGCAATTTTTACATATATCATAAAGCATAAGAACACTATATTACATATATTACACCACACGAATACAACTATCTTATTCCGACTCGCTCGTTTCTTCTTCTTCGGTTTTGGTTCGTTTTGCCAAGTTTCTAGGGATATATGATGTTCCCCTAATACGAGCCGTCGTTGTCCACATTGGTTTAGAAAAACCTGGTGGTTTAGAGGTTCCCGGGTCATTGTTACAACTTAAGGACTTCGGGCGTTGACGATACATATAAAGTTCATCGGGGTTGGAATTAGATTTCTCTATTTTTATGCCCTTTCCCTTATTATTTTCTTTTGCCTTTTTAAATTCAGTTGGGGTAATTTCTATAACATCATCGGAATTCTCGTCGGAATTCGATTCATCGGAGAATTGGTAATCCTCCCAATATTTTGCTTCCTTGGCGGAAACACCATTGACCATAATTAACCTTGGTCGGTTGGTTGAGGATTTTCTTTTACTTAACCGTTTTATTATTTCCCCCACCGGTTCTATTTCTTCATCCGGTTCCGATTCTTCTTCCGGTTCCGATTCTTCTTCCGGTTCCGACTCTTCTTCCGGTTCCTCTTCGGGAACTTGTGAATCAGTCCACGAATCATTCCAATTTACATTTGACTCTTCATTATTATTAGGTGAGTCAATGGGACTTGTTCTAGAGGTAGACATCTATCACATAATATCAAACGCGTTAAGAGATTAATATATCACATAATATTCACATGTTAAAAATATATAGTTTCCAACAAAATTTGTTAAGCAATCATTTTTCAAGTAAACACGGTCGAAGTCCAGACTCACTAATGCATCCTAACAAACTCGATAAGACACACTAATGCAAAATTATGGTTCTCTAAGACCAACGCTCGGATACCAACTGAAATGTCCCGTTCTTATTGATTAAAAACGTTCCATATTAATTGATTTCGTTGCGAGGTTTTGACCTCTATATGAGACGTTTTTCAAAGACTGCATTCATTTTTAAAACAAACCATAACCTTTATTTCATAGATAAAGGTTTTAAAAAGCTTTACGTAGATTATCAAATAATGATAATCTAAAATATCCTGTTTACACACGACCATTACATAATGGTTTACAATACAAATATGTTACAACAAAATAAGTTTCTTGAATGCAGTTTTTACACAATATCATACAAGCATGGACTCCAAATCTCGTCCTTATTTAAGTATGCGACAGCGGAAGCTCTTAATAATCACCTGAGAATAAACATGCTTAAAACGTCAACAAAAATGTTGGTGAGTTATAGGTTTAACCTATATATATCAAATCATAATAATAGACCACAAGAGTTCATATTTCAATACACATCCCATACATAGAGATAAAAATCATTCATATGGTGAACACCTGGTAACCGACATTAACAAGATGCATATATAAAAATATCCCCATCATTCCGGGACACCCTTCGGATATGATATAAATTTCGAAGTACTAAAGCATCCGGTACTTTGGATGGGGTTTGTTAGGCCCAATAGATCTATCTTTAGGATTCGCGTCAATTAGGGTGTCTGTTCCCTAATTCTTAGATTACCAGACTTAATAAAAAGGGGCATATTCGATTTCGATAATTCAACCATAGAATGTAGTTTCATGTACTTGTGTCTATTTTGTAAATCATTTATAAAACCTGCATGTATTCTCATCCCAAAAATATTAGATTTTAAAAGTGGGACTATAACTCACTTTCACAGATTTTTACTTCGTCGGGAAGTAAGACTTGGCCACTGGTTGATTCACGAACCTATAACAATATATACATATATATCAAAGTATGTTCAAAATATATTTACAACACTTTTAATATATTTTGATGTTTTAAGTTTATTAAGTCAGCTGTCCTCGTTAGTAACCTACAACTAGTTGTCCACAGTTAGATGTGCAGAAATAAATCGATAAATATTATCTTGAATCAATCCACGACCCAGTGTATACGTATCTCAGTATTGATCACAACTCAAACTATATATATTTTGGAATCAACCTCAACCCTGTATAGCTAACTCCAACATTCACATATAGAGTGTATATGGTTGTTCCGAAATATATATAGATGTGTCGACATGATAGGTCGAAACATTGTATACGTGTCTATGGTATCTCAAGATTACATAATATACAATACAAGTTGATTAAGTTATGGTTGGAATAGATTTGTTACCAATTTTCACGTAGCTAAAATGAGAAAAATTATCCAATCTTGTTTTACCCATAACTTCTTCATTTTAAATCCGTTTTGAGTGAATCAAATTGCTATGGTTTTATATTGAACTCTATTTTATGAATATAAACAGAAAAGTATAGGTTTATAGTCGGAAAAATAAGTTACAAGTCGTTTTTGTAAAGGTAGTTATTTCAGTCGAAAGAACGACGTCTAGATGACCATTTTAGAAAACATACTTCCACTTTGAGTTTAATCATAATTTTTGGATATAGTTTCATGTTCATAATAAAAATCATTTTCTCAGAATAACAACTTTAAAATCAAAGTTTATCGTAGTTTTTAATTAACTAACCCAAAACAGCCCGCGGTGTTACTACGACGGCGTAAATCCGGTTTTACGGTGTTTTTCGTGTTTCCAGGTTTTAAATCATTAAGCTAGCATATCATATAGATATAGAACATGTGTTTAGTTGATTTTAAAAGTCAAGTTAGAAGGATTAACTTTTGTTTGCGAACAAGTTTAGAATTAACTAAACTATGTTCTAGTGATTACAAGTTTAAACCTTCGAATAAGATAGCTTTATATGTATGAATCGAATGATGTTATGAACATCATTACTACCTTAAGTTCCTTGGATAAACCTACTGGAAAAGAGAAAAATGGATCTAGCTTCAATGGATCCTTGGATGGCTCGAAGTTCTTGAAGCAGAATCATGACACGAAAACAAGTTCAAGTAAGATCATCACTTGAAATAAGATTGTTATAGTTATAGAAATTGAACCAAAGTTTGAATATGATTATTACCTTGTATTAGAATGATAACCTACTGTAAGAAACAAAGATTTCTTGAGGTTGGATGATCACCTTACAAGATTGGAAGTGAGCTAGCAAACTTGAAAGTATTCTTGATTTTATGAAACTAGAACTTTTGGAATTTATGAAGAACACTTAGAACTTGAAGATAGAACTTGAGAGAGATCAATTAGATGAAGAAAATTGAAGAATGAAAGTGTTTGTAGGTGTTTTTGGTCGTTGGTGTATGGATTAGATATAAAGGATATGTAATTTTGTTTTCATGTAAATAAGTCATGAATGATTACTCATATTTTTGTAATTTTATGAGATATTTCATGCTAGTTGCCAAATGATGGTTCCCACATGTGTTAGGTGACTCACATGGGCTGCTAAGAGCTGATCATTGGAGTGTATATACCAATAGTACATACATCTAAAAGCTGTGTATTGTACGAGTACGAATACGGGTGCATACGAGTAGAATTGTTGATGAAACTGAACGAGGATGTAATTGTAAGCATTTTTGTTAAGTAGAAGTATTTTGATAAGTGTATTGAAGTCTTTCAAAAGTGTATAAATACATATTAAAACACTACATGTATATACATTTTAACTGAGTCGTTAAGTCATCGTTAGTCGTTACATGTAAGTGTTGTTTTGAAACCTTTAGGTTAACGATCTTGTTAAATGTTGTTAACCCAATGTTTATAATATCAAATGAGATTTTAAATTATTATATTATCATGATATTATCATGAATGAATATCTCTTAATATGATATATATACATTAAATGTCTTTACAACGATAATCGTTACATATATGTCTCGTTTAAAAATCATTAAGTTAGTAGTCTTGTTTTTACATATGTAGTTCATTGTTAATATACTTAATGATATGTTTACTTATCATAGTATCATGTTAACTATATATATATCCATATATATGTCATCATATAGTTTTTACAAGTTTTAACGTTCGTGAATCACCGGTCAACTTGGGTGGTCAATTGTCTATATGAAACATATTTCAATTAATCAAGTCTTAACAAGTTTGATTGCTTAACATGTTGGAAACATTTAATCATGTAAATATCAATCTCAATTAATATATATAAACATGGAAAAGTTCGGGTCACTACATGAAAAACCCTCGAAAACTGAGTAAACGTTTGACACGTATCTGTTCTAGTTCCTTTGACATTGTTATTACCGAAGATCATTTTGCAATCCCTTTCCAAAGTAGCTAATTTTGTCACAGCTCCAGCAAGTCAACTCCGACTTTTCATCTGAAACAACTTTATTATAACCGCGATATATATGCGTACTCTTTATTGTTACTGGGGAACCTTTTATATTCCACAATATTACCATCAGAGATTAATCATTCTAAAAACACAATTCTCCTGAAACTACCTCGGTTTGATAACCGATGACCCAGATCAGTTAACTTTGAAAATGCTGACGAAGCAGCATGTTGTAGATGATCTTAATGGCCAAAAGTTTGATGATAAAGAAAGGAGTGTTAGGAACGCTCGATAGAAAATTTAGTACCGAAAAGCGGATTATGCGAAACTATGAAGAAAGCCGTGGACAAATCACAAAGAATAAGTTTGCCTTCAAAGAATCCAAATGATTCTGTGCCTGCTGAAATCCTTAGCAAACATCTTATTTCTCATTCTAAACCTTCACAGACAAATCTTCTTCATCATCCATTGATATTAGAAATTCTAAGATATTCTCGTATGTTCTATTATAAATATCCTCCATATTTCTGGCAATATTTTCACAACTATTCTTATTTGAGATCATTTATCTCTCCGTAATATCTGCAACATAAAAGAAACTGTGTTAGTTTCTAAATTCTGAAACCTTCGAGTTTAAAATATGAATGTTTTGAAGTAGTGTTGGGAACTGAAGCATGGATTAGTATAATATAATGACACTTGATCAACGTCATTATATTACAGTAAGTCATGCTGAGTTTCTAATGAAGCATGATGATTCACAGTACCGTCATCATGTGCCATTTACACGAATCTTACATTCTATCTAATCTCTAAACATATCAAGAGAATATTTTTCTGGATGACTCGGTCTTCTCCAGGGTATTCTGGTAATTTAACAAATCAAAATCGTTCTATTACCATTTTCTTCTTAGAGCATTAGCTATGTTCATTTTGAATTTCATATCTACGAATTTCGGACCATTACTCGCTTGACTCGAAGTCGGGAAGAGAAAACGAAAGCATGAAGCTCTGAAAAATAATGAATAATATAAACTCCGATAATAACCTCGAAATTACAAACCGTGTATATCGATGCAGATAGCAATATAGAGACACGGGAGAATTAGAAACACTGTAAACACAAGAGTATAGTAGAAGTAAATAGATTCTTCTGGTGGTAGATGAAAAAGAAGAATGACAGATATAAAAGTTAGGAGTATATTAAAAATCAGGACTGGATGGAGCATATTGATGAATGCTTTAAAGTAAGAATCAAGGGAGAAAGAATAGAAGGTGTGAGTCGTGGAAAATAAGGAAACGAAGGGGTGAATTTATAGTGAAATATCCGACAGAGCAATCGAAACAGATTATTGCATATAATCAAGGAAGATCCTGATTTCCTTAATCACCAAAGAACCAAATCTTGTTACGTAAGATTCTCTTTAAATCCCTTAAATCCCGGAAATCAATCATAACTACGTCATCGGTTAAGACGAATATATTTTACTCATCTCACTCTTTTACGATAGTCTCATTTATATTCTTCGCATAATCGAATCGTTTTATCTACATTACTCAATGATGATAAAACTCCATTATCACCTTATATTTGTCATGAAAACCTTCTTATTGTTATCCATAACAACCTCTATCATATTTCGGGGACGAAATTTCTTTAACGGGTAGGTACTGTAATGACCCGGAATTTTCCGACCAAATTATACTTATGAGATTAATATTTACATAAATTAAACCATACCAACATGATAAGCAATCCAAATTGTTGAGACTTGTGTTTTTGAAAAGAGTTTTACACAACGTTTGACCGTCCAATATGACCGATGATATCACGAACTATATAACATACGATAATTATACGTTTGTGTATATATATGTATTTATATATATTTAATATGATCTAAGGATAGTTTAACATCTCATTGTGTACTAATGACAATGAGTTATAAGTATATTTTGAAACTACTAACTTAAGTTTTCAAAACGATAACTATACGTAACATTCTTTGATATATATACTTATAATATATAATGCTTATACACGTATCGTATATATAAAGTATTTAATCACTTTTAAGGACTTAAATACATAAAACAATATAAGTATATTCACAAAAGATAGCTATATTTGAATTCTCGTTCCGTTTCCTCAAGATTTCTATACGTATATCTAGGGTATATGTACCCGTATCATACCCAGCTTCTATACGTATTTACTATTGGTATATACACATCAAATCAACATCCTAATCAACATTATTACTGCCCTAGATATGAGGTAACTAGGATTTGTCAAGTAGTATGAATTATTAGTAAGAAAACAAAATTAGGAATCCTTTTCTTTCTTTATAAACTAAAAACGTTTTTATAAATGAACACCATTTCTTCACTCCATTTTCTCATACTTACTCCCTCATTTCTCACTCAAAATACTCCTAACTTCATACTTGATCATCTCCAAGCATTTTCCCCATCATTTAGCTTCAATTACAAGCCTTAAACACCATAAGAAAACTCTTTCAAGAACATATCAAAATAACCACTCATTTGAAGAAGTTTACTTCCAACCTTTTGATCTAACTCCACCACTCTTTGATTCCAAGATTATTTCTTATCTTTTGAAGTAACTTTGTCCAAGTAACTTGAGGTAGTAACCTTGTTCATAATCTTATTCAATTCATATTCATATAGCTATCTTATTTTGTGGTATAAAATTTTAACAACAAGAACATAGTTTGAATGATTTCAAACTTGTTCGCAAACTAAATAGATCCTTCTAACTTGACTTTTAAAACACTTCAAGACCTGTAATATATCATAGTGATATGCTAACCTAACAAGATATAACTTGGTTTTACAAAGAACATCTTAAAAACTGAATCTACGTCGTCGGAGTGCAACCGGGGGCTGTTTTGGGTTGGATAATTAAAAACCATCTTGAACTTTGAATTGGAAGTTCATGTTTTGGAAAAATGATATTTCTTATGAATATGTTAACACATAAAAATTTCATGGTTTAACTCAAAGTGTAAGTATTTTTAGAAAAATGATCATTAAATGTTGTTTTTATGATGGAAAATGATCACTTTCATAAGTTTCACCAAAGTTTGACCTATAACCTATGATTTTGAATACAAACTAAGGTATTTTCAGTTCATATTCTTAAAATTTGACTCGATCCAAGGAAGTGGCAAGTTGAACCAACAAAAATAGAGTTGTAATGAAGAAACTACGACTAAAACAAGATTGGGTATCCGAAGCTAGTTTAGCTACGAAAATATTTGGAGAAAAAGTAAATTAATCATATCTTTTCCAATTAATATGATATTTTATATATAATTACTTATGATTTGATTTTATATATTTCAGGACCACCCGTAAACAACACGAGAAGATTAATCATAAGACCTCATGATTGTACGCAACACGTCATTTGACAACATGGTACTTTATGTACGCAACACGTCATTTGACAACATGGTACCATGGGTCGAGATTAATTCTGATCAATACGAATATGATGGGGTCTTTATTTATTTTATTTAAGCAACTAATTGTGGACCACTAACATCGGACTGCTAACTACGGACTAAAAAAATATTAAAAGTCTTAATAGTATATATATATGTAACGATTACTTAAAAAAGAAAATATGTTGATATATTATATATATGGTTAGGTTCGTGATATCTATCGGAGACCAAGTCGAATTAAATACCTTCAAGGCAAAAGTGAGTTTCATTTGCTCCCTTTTATATATATTTTTGGGACTGAGAATACATGCGCTGTTTTTATAAATGTTTTACAAAATAGGCACAAGTACTAAAACTAATTCTACGTGGGTTTAAACTAGAAATATACCCTTAGCTTGGTAACATTAAACTACTTGTCTATGTACGGTAGGCGCGAATCCTAAAGATAGATCTATTGGGCCTGACAAACCCCATCTTGACTATGGGATGCTTTAGTACTTCTAGGTTATTTTAAACACACCTGATCTGGTGTTCTTCAGAGGGTAAAACATGAACGTTAAGGCTTGTTACCGGGTGCCTACAACTTAAAGAATACTTTTATACACTTGCGAGTGTACATATATTTATAAACGGAAATCTTGTGGTCTATTAATATATTGAAATGATTGTTACGATAAACCTATGAACTCACCATCCTTTTGGTTGACACTTTAAAGCATGTTTATTCTCAGGTATTAAAGAAATCTTCCGCTGTGCATTAGCTCATTTTAAGGATATTACTTGGAGTCATTCATGGCATATTTTGAAAGACGTTGCATTCGAGTCATTGAGTTCATCAAGATTATTATTAAGTCAATTATAGTTGGAGATATTATGAAATGGTGTGCATACCGTCAATTTTCGTTGTAAAGAAAGTTTGTCTTTTAAAAACGAATGCAATGTTTGTAAAATGTATTTTATAGAGGTCAAATACCTCGCGATGTAATCAACTATTGTGAATCGTTTATAATGTATATGAACGGGTCCTTTCAATATACCAATAGTACATACATCTAAAAGCTGTGTATTGTACGAGTACGAATACGGGTGCATACGAGTAGAATTGTTGATGAAACTGAACTAGGATGTAATTGTAAGCATTTTTGTTAAGTAGAAGTATTTTGATAAGTGTCTTGAAGTCTTTCAAAAGTGTATGAATACATATTAAAACACTACATGTATATACATTTTAACTGAGTCGTTAAGTCATCGTTAGTCGTTACATGTAAATGTTGATTTGAAACCTTTAAGTTAACGATCATGTTAAATGTTGTTAACCCAATGTTTATTATATCTAATGAGATGTTAAATTATTACATTATCATGATATTATGATATATTAATATATCTTAGTATGATATATATACAGTTAAATGTTGTTACAACGATAATCGTTACATATATGTCTCGTTTCGAAATCATTAAGTTAGTAGTCTTGTTTTTACATATGTAGTTCATTGTTAATACACTTAATGACATGTTTACTTATCATTTATCATGATTAAACATAGTGTATCAATATCTAAATATGATTCATATTTATTTAGTAAGACGTTGTTATAACGATAATCGTTATATATACCGTTTCGAGTTTCTTAATTCAATAAACTCAATTTTATGTATATAACTCATTGTTAAAATACCTAATGAGATACTTATAATAATATCATGTTGCCTATATATATAATCATATATATGTCATCATATAGTTTTTACAAGTTTTAACGTTCGTGAATCACCGGTCAACTTGGGTGGTCAATTGTCTATATGAAACCTATTTCAATTAATCAAGTATTAACAAGTTTGATTGCTTAACATGTTGGAAACACTTAATCATGTAAATAACAATTTCATTTAATATATATAAACATGGAAAACTTTGGGTCACTACACCTGGGACTTCTGGAAAGTTGATTTTCAGAAATTTCGGTTCAAGTAGATGACTTTTTGTTTAAGACTCGCCTAAATCCGATTTACGGTTTAGGATTTATAGTCTTCCGAAAAGCACTATGCCTTTGAAATGACGTGCTGAAAATTCTGACCTACTCGCGCTTGAACCGTCGCCACGATCAAACAACATCGAGTTAGGATCTTAAAATTGGATAACAGTAAGAGGACTCACATACGGAGCCTTGACCGCTGACCACGTGTCTTTTCAGTTTGTATAGAGGTCATAGCAGCTGTCCGAAGTCCGCCCTTTGTTTCGATCTCTATTATTGTTGAAAACTTACTTTATCTTTTACGAATGATGATGACGATGATGATACTTAAGATTTAATTTATTCACTTTTAAACTTTTGGGGACAATATACTAACTTAGTAACCTTTGACTTAGGCTGAGGACCTTTCAGACCGACTTACTACTTGTATACTTTTCATATCGAATTTTACCGCACATTCACTGTGAGTTATAGCTCCCTTTTTACTTTATTATTTTTGGGACTGAGAATACATGCACTTTTTATGTTTTACATACTAGACACGAGTACTTAAACTTTATATATGTGTGGGTTATATAACAGCAAAAACTTTCCCCTTAGCACGGTAACGTTTAACTATTGGTTTTTGAATCGGTAGACGCGAATCTTAAATATGGATCCATAGGGTTTGACATCCCCACTCGGGTTGGTCGCGCTAGCATTTAACGAGTGTTTAATACTTAGAGAACATACGCACTCGCCAAGTGTACTTTTAGGGGGTGATATTTATTTTACGTTAAGTTAGTTACCGGGTACCCACGGATAAGCATATACTTTATCATACGAATTTGAGATACTGTTTTGAATACGAATTCTCGTGGTCTACATTACATTGTTGTTTACAATCAAACTATAGCTCACCAACATTCGTGTTGACATTTTAAAGCATGTATTTCTCAGGTGCTTAGACGTTGTTGCTTCCACTGTTAGACTTGCTGTTATAGTCTTGGTGTTATAGACTTGATGTTACAGACTCGCTGTGTTAGACTTCCATTGCATTGTTTAGAGATGTCTCAAACATGGAATTGTTCATTTTTCATTCACAACTTATGTTATTTACGAGCTATGGTTTTGTAATGACCTTTGTGTCACGTACTTATGTTAATGCTTTCTATTCATAAAAGCACGTTATCTTTGTAAAACTTTTGACGTTGGTAAAAATGTTACTTTTTCATGAATGCAAAACTTGTTTTACAATAGCATATAGTGTGGTAACCGTGTAATGATCCTGTTGTTGATGATCCGTACACGTTGATTTTGTACGGGGCGTCACATTTTGTATCAGAGCATTGGTTATAGGGAATTAGGTTGCATTAGTGCATCTTGACCGAGTCGAGTAGGATTCACGAATAGGACTAATCTACAACTTGCTCATTTACTTGTTTCTGCGGAACTGCTGCATGCTACTGCTTACTTTTACTGCTATATGATCTTGTTGTACGCTACTGCTTATTCTCGCTATTGCATGCTACTATCTGCTTTTTGAATGATACTTCTGTTTGATACTATTATTGCCATGCTATTTACTGCTGTAGACAATCTAGTTGTAGGTTACTAACGAGGACAGCTGACTTAATAAACTTAAAACATCAAAATCTATTAAAAGTGTTGTAAATATATTTTGAACATACTTTGATATATATGTATATATTGTTATAGGTTCGTGAATCAACCAGTGGCCAAGTCTTACTTCCCGACGAAGTAAAAATCTGTGAAAGTGAGTTATAGTCCCACTTTTAAAATCTAATATTTTTGGGATGAGAATACATGCAGGTTTTATAAATGATTTACAAAATAGACACAAGTACGTGAAACTACATTCTATGGTTGAATTATCGAAATCGAATATGCCCCTTTTTATTAAGTCTGGTAATCTAAGAATTAGGGAACAGACACCCTAATTGACGCGAATCCTAAAGATAGATCTATTGGGCCTAACAAACCCCATCCAAAGTACCGGATGCTTTAGTACTTCGAAATTTATATCATATCCGAAGGGTGTCCCGGAATGATGGGGATATTCTTATATATGCATCTTGTTATTGTCGGTTACCAGGTGTTCACCATATGAATGATTTTTATCTCTATGTATGGGATGTGTATTGAAATATGAAATCTTGTGGTCTATTGTTACGATTTGATATATATAGGTTAAACCTATAACTCACCAACATTTTTGTTGACGTTTTAAGCATGTTTATTCTCAGGTGATTATTAAGAGCTTCCGCTGTCGCATACTTAAATAAGGACAAGATTTGGAGTCCATGCTTGTATGATATTGTGTAAAAACTGCATTCAAGAAACTTATTTTGTTGTAACATATTTGTATTGTAAACCATTATGTAATGGTCGTGTGTAAACAGGATATATTAGATTATCATTATTTGATAATCTACGTAAAGCTTTTTAAACCTTTATTGATGAAATAAAGGTTATGGTTTGTTTAAAAATGAATGCAGTCTTTGAAAAACGTCTCATATAGAGGTCAAAACCTCGCAACGAAATCAATTAATATGGAACGTTTTTAATCAATAAGAACGGGACATTTCATATTAACCCCTGGTCCGTAGACCTCACACTTCGCCGCGCTATGACCATTTCTTTTACACTTGTTGCAAAATTTGGTGCAGAACCCCGAGTGATTCTTTTCACACCTTTGGCATAGCTGCTTCTAATTGTTGTTGTTGTTGCGGTTATTATTGTTGTTGGGATGATTGTTGTAGTTGCTGTTGTTGTTGTTGTTGTTGTTGTTGGGCCGTTTGTTGTAGTTGCGATTGATGTTGCGATTGTTGGGATAATTGTTGCGATTATTGTTGTAATTGCTGTTGTTGTTGTATTGGTGATTCTTATCACCGTTTTCCTCCCAGTTTCTTTTGACTTGCTTCACATTGGCCTCTTCAGCAGTCTGTTCTTTAATTCTTTCTTCAATTTGGTTCACGAGTTTGTGAGCCATTCTACATGCCTGTTGTATGGAGGCGGGCTCGTATGAACTTATATCTTCTTGTATTCTTTCCGGTAATCCTTTCACAAACGCGTCGATCTTCTCTTCCTCATCTTCGAATGCTCCCGGACACAATAGGCACAATTCTGTGAATCGTCTTTCGTACGTGGTAATATCAAATCCTTGGGTTCGTAACCCTCTAAGTTCTGTCTTGAGCTTATTAACCTCGGTTCTGGGACGGTACTTCTCGTTCATCAAGTGCTTGAATGCTGACCACGGTAGTGCGTACGCATCGTCTTGTCCCACTTGCTCTAGATAGGTATTCCACCATGTTAACGCAGAACCTGTGAAGGTATGCGTAGCGTACTTTACTTTATCCTCTTCAGTACACTTACTTATGGCAAACACCGATTCGACCTTCTCGGTCCACCGTTTCAATCCGATCGGTCCTTCGGTTCCATCAAATTCCAAAGGTTTGCAGGCAGTGAATTCTTTGTAGGTGCATCCTACACGATTTCCTGTACTGCTAGATCCAAGGTTATTGTTGGTATGTAGCGCAGCCTGTACTGCAGCTATGTTTGAAGCTAGAAAAGTACGGAATTCCTCTTCATTCATATTCACGGTGTGTCGAGTAGTCGGTGCCATTTCCTTCAAAATAGTTAAATGGAACAAGTTAATCATACAGAATATTAAGAGTAGTTAATAGTATTTCGTAGCATAATATGAACTCATTTATAAAAGCTTTTTCTTCATATTAGCGTTTTATAAGTTTAAATTCGGGTAGTACCTACCCGTTAAGTTCATACTTAGTAGCTAATATACAATTCAACTACTACAATTCTATATGAAAAACTGATTATAATAATATTTCGCGTTCAAACTTTTATACAATATTTTACAAACTTACAATAACGCTTATTTTACATAAAGCATGAAATATAGCACACAATAACTTTGATACAAGATAGTTGTGAAGATAATTCTAGCTAGTACACAAGTCGTTCAGCAAAGGCAATAAAGACACGTAATTCATACGTCCAGAAACAAGTCATGCATTCTGGTTTTACTAGGACTACTTCCCATCCTTGGTCTTGTGCAACATAACCGTTATGGCCGTTGATAAGACAGCGTGTTGTAACGTCGTCAAAGGGACGAGGGTTACGTAATGTCCAACAGTCCCGTAATAATCTAAAAACCTCATTTCTTACCCCAATTACCGACTCCGTCACTTATGGAAACGTTTTGTTTAATAGTTGTAGCCCGATGTTCTTGTTCTCACTTTGGTGAGAAGCGAACATTACTAATCCGTAAGCATAAAATGCTTCTTTATGTTGCATGTTAGCCGCTTTTTCTAAATCACGAAGTCCAATATTCGGATATATTGAGTCAAAATAATTTCTTAACCCGTTGCGTAAAATAGCATTTGGGTTCCCCGCAATATATGCGTCAAAGTAAACACATCGTAACTTATGGGTTTCCCAATGTGATATCCCCCATCTTTCAAACGAAAGTCTCTTATAAACCAAGACATTCTTGGAACGTTCTTCGAATGTCTTACAAACTGATCTCGCCTTAAATAGTTGTGCCGAGGAATTCTGGCCGACTCTAGACAAGATTTCATCAATCATGTCTCCGGGTAGGTCTCTTAAAATATTAGGTTGTCTATCCATTTTGTGTTTTTAAACTGTAAAATAGACAAGAGTTAGATTCATAAAAAAATACTTATTAATACAAGCAATTTTTACATATATCATAAAGCATAAGAACACTATATTACATATATTACACCACACGAATACAACTATCTTATTCCGACTCGCTCGTTTCTTCTTCTTCGGTTTTGGTTCGTTTTGCCAAGTTTCTAGGGATATATGATGTTCCCCTAATACGAGCCGTCGTTGTCCACATTGGTTTAGAAAAACCTGGTGGTTTAGAGGTTCCCGGGTCATTGTTACAACTTAAGGACTTCGGGCGTTGACGATACATATAAAGTTCATCGGGGTTGGAATTAGATTTCTCTATTTTTATGCCCTTTCCCTTATTATTTTCTTTTGCCTTTTTAAATTCAGTTGGGGTAATTTCTATAACATCATCGGAATTCTCGTCGGAATTCGATTCATCGGAGAATTGGTAATCCTCCCAATATTTTGCTTCCTTGGCGGAAACACCATTGACCATAATTAACCTTGGTCGGTTGGTTGAGGATTTTCTTTTACTTAACCGTTTTATTATTTCCCCCACCGGTTCTATTTCTTCATCCGGTTCCGATTCTTCTTCCGGTTCCGATTCTTCTTCCGGTTCCGACTCTTCTTCCGGTTCCTCTTCGGGAACTTGTGAATCAGTCCACGAATCATTCCAATTTACATTTGACTCTTCATTATTATTAGGTGAGTTAATGGGACTTGTTCTAGAGGTAGACATCTATCACATAATATCAAACGCGTTAAGAGATTAATATATCACATAATATTCACATGTTAAAAATATATAGTTTCCAACAAAATTTGTTAAGCAATCATTTTTCAAGTAAACACGGTCGAAGTCCAGACTCACTAATGCATCCTAACAAACTCGATAAGACACACTAATGCAAAATTATGGTTCTCTAAGACCAACGCTCGGATACCAACTGAAATGTCCCGTTCTTATTGATTAAAAACGTTCCATATTAATTGATTTCGTTGCGAGGTTTTGACCTCTATATGAGACGTTTTTCAAAGACTGCATTCATTTTTAAAACAAACCATAACCTTTATTTCATAGATAAAGGTTTTAAAAAGCTTTACGTAGATTATCAAATAATGATAATCTAAAATATCCTGTTTACACACGACCATTACATAATGGTTTACAATACAAATATGTTACAACAAAATAAGTTTCTTGAATGCAGTTTTTACACAATATCATACAAGCATGGACTCCAAATCTCGTCCTTATTTAAGTATGCGACAGCGGAAGCTCTTAATAATCACCTGAGAATAAACATGCTTAAAACGTCAACAAAAATGTTGGTGAGTTATAGGTTTAACCTATATATATCAAATCATAATAATAGACCACAAGAGTTCATATTTCAATACACATCCCATACATAGAGATAAAAATCATTCATATGGTGAACACCTGGTAACCGACATTAACAAGATGCATATATAAAAATATCCCCATCATTCCGGGACACCCTTCGGATATGATATAAATTTCGAAGTACTAAAGCATCCGGTACTTTGGATGGGGTTTGTTAGGCCCAATAGATCTATCTTTAGGATTCGCGTCAATTAGGGTGTCTGTTCCCTAATTCTTAGATTACCAGACTTAATAAAAAGGGGCATATTCGATTTCGATAATTCAACCATAGAATGTAGTTTCATGTACTTGTGTCTATTTTGTAAATCATTTATAAAACCTGCATGTATTCTCATCCCAAAAATATTAGATTTTAAAAGTGGGACTATAACTCACTTTCACAGATTTTTACTTCGTCGGGAAGTAAGACTTGGCCACTGGTTGATTCACGAACCTATAACAATATATACATATATATCAAAGTATGTTCAAAATATATTTACAACACTTTTAATATATTTTGATGTTTTAAGTTTATTAAGTCAGCTGTCCTCGTTAGTAACCTACAACTAGTTGTCCACAGTTAGATGTGCAGAAATAAATCGATAAATATTATCTTGAATCAATCCACGACCCAGTGTATACGTATCTCAGTATTGATCACAACTCAAACTATATATATTTTGGAATCAACCTCAACCCTGTATAGCTAACTCCAACATTCACATATAGAGTGTATATGGTTGTTCCGAAATATATATAGATGTGTCGACATGATAGGTCGAAACATTGTATACGTGTCTATGGTATCTCAAGATTACATAATATACAATACAAGTTGATTAAGTTATGGTTGGAATAGATTTGTTACCAATTTTCACGTAGCTAAAATGAGAAAAATTATCCAATCTTGTTTTACCCATAACTTCTTCATTTTAAATCCGTTTTGAGTGAATCAAATTGCTATGGTTTTATATTGAACTCTATTTTATGAATATAAACAGAAAAGTATAGGTTTATAGTCGGAAAAATAAGTTACAAGTCGTTTTTGTAAAGGTAGTTATTTCAGTCGAAAGAACGACGTCTAGATGACCATTTTAGAAAACATACTTCCACTTTGAGTTTAATCATAATTTTTGGATATAGTTTCATGTTCATAATAAAAATCATTTTCTCAGAATAACAACTTTAAAATCAAAGTTTATCGTAGTTTTTAATTAACTAACCCAAAACAGCCCGCGGTGTTACTACGACGGCGTAAATCCGGTTTTACGGTGTTTTTCGTGTTTCCAGGTTTTAAATCATTAAGCTAGCATATCATATAGATATAGAACATGTGTTTAGTTGATTTTAAAAGTCAAGTTAGAAGGATTAACTTTTGTTTGCGAACAAGTTTAGAATTAACTAAACTATGTTCTAGTGATTACAAGTTTAAACCTTCGAATAAGATAGCTTTATATGTATGAATCGAATGATGTTATGAACATCATTACTACCTTAAGTTCCTTGGATAAACCTACTGGAAAAGAGAAAAATGGATCTAGCTTCAATGGATCCTTGGATGGCTCGAAGTTCTTGAAGCAGAATCATGACACGAAAACAAGTTCAAGTAAGATCATCACTTGAAATAAGATTGTTATAGTTATAGAAATTGAACCAAAGTTTGAATATGATTATTACCTTGTATTAGAATGATAACCTACTGTAAGAAACAAAGATTTCTTGAGGTTGGATGATCACCTTACAAGATTGGAAGTGAGCTAGCAAACTTGAAAGTATTCTTGATTTTATGAAACTAGAACTTTTGGAATTTATGAAGAACACTTAGAACTTGAAGATAGAACTTGAGAGAGATCAATTAGATGAAGAAAATTGAAGAATGAAAGTGTTTGTAGGTGTTTTTGGTCGTTGGTGTATGGATTAGATATAAAGGATATGTAATTTTGTTTTCATGTAAATAAGTCATGAATGATTACTCATATTTTTGTAATTTTATGAGATATTTCATGCTAGTTGCCAAATGATGGTTCCCACATGTTTTAGGTGACTCACATGGGCTGCTAAGAGCTGATCATTGGAGTGTATATACCAATAGTACATACATCTAAAAGCTGTGTATTGTACGAGTACGAATACGGGTGCATACGAGTAGAATTGTTGATGAAACTGAACGAGGATGTAATTGTAAGCATTTTTGTTAAGTAGAAGTATTTTGATAAGTGTATTGAAGTCTTTCAAAAGTGTATAAATACATATTAAAACACTACATGTATATACATTTTAACTGAGTCGTTAAGTCATCGTTAGTCGTTACATGTAAATGTTGTTTTGAAACCTTTAGGTTAACGATCTTGTTAAATGTTGTTAACCCAATGTTTATAATATCAAAAGAGATTTTAAATTATTATATTATCATGATATTATGATGTACGAATATCTCTTAATATGATATATATACATTAAATGTCGTTACAACGATAATCGTTACATATATGTCTCGTTTCAAAATCATTAAGTTAGTAGTCTTGTTTTTACATATGTAGTTCATTGTTAATATACTTAATGATATGTTTAAGTAAAAGAAAATCCTCAACCAACCGACCAAGGTTAATTATGGTCAATGGTGTTTCCGCCAAGGAAGCAAAATATTGGGAGGATTACCAATTCTCCGATGAATCGGATTCCGACGAGAATTCCGATGATGTTATAGAAATTACCCCAACTGAATTTAAAAAGGCAAAAGAAAATAATAAGGGAAAGGGCATAAAAATAGAGAAATCTAATTCCAACCCCGATGAACTTTATATGTATCGTCAACCCCCGAAGTCCTTAAGTTGTAACAATGACCCGGGAACCTCTAAACCACCAGGTTTTTCTAAACCAATGTGGACAACGACGGCTCGTATTAGGGGAACATCATATATCCCTAGAAACTTGGCAAAACGATTCAAAACCGAAGAAGAAGAAACAAGCGAGTCGAAATAAGATAGTTGTATTCGTGTGGTGTAATATATGTAATATAGTGTGCTTATGCTTTATGATATATGTAAAAATTGCTTGTATTAATAAGTATTTATTTTTATGAATCTAACTCTTGTCTATTTTACAGTATAAAAACACAAAATGGATAGACAACCCAATATTTTAAGAGACCTACCCGGAGACATGATTGATGAAATCTTGTCTAGAGTCGGTCAGAATTCTTCAGCACAACTATTTAAGGCGAGATCAGTTTGTAAGACATTCGAAGAACGTTCCAAGAATGCCTTGGTTTATAAAAGGCTTTCGTTCGAAAGATGGGGGATATCACATTGGGAAATCCATAAGTTACGATGTGTTTACTTTGACGCATATATTGCGGGGAACCCAAATGCTATTTTACGCAACGGGTTAAGAAATTATTTTGACTCAGTATATCCGAATATAGGACTTCGTGATTTAGAAAAAGCGGCTAACATGCAACATAAAGAAGCATGTTATGCTTACGGATTAGTAATGTTCGCTTCTCACCAAAGTGAGAACAAGAACATCGGGCTACAACTATTAAACAAAACGTTCCCACAAGTGACGGAGTCGGTAATTGGGGTAAGAAATGAGGTTTTTAGATTGTTACGGGACTGTTGGACATTACGTAACCCTCGTCCCTTTGACGACGTTACAACACGCTGTTTTATCAACGGCCATAACGGTTATGTTCCACAAGACCAAGGATGGGAAGTAATCCTAGTAAAACCAGAATGCATGACTTGTTTCAGGACGTATGAATTACGTGTCTTTAT
This sequence comes from Rutidosis leptorrhynchoides, assembly GCF_046630445.1. NCBI lineage: Eukaryota > Viridiplantae > Streptophyta > Magnoliopsida > Asterales > Asteraceae > Rutidosis > Rutidosis leptorrhynchoides. The sequence goes on along the minus strand of NC_092335.1, from coordinate 164,470,060 downwards.
TGCCTTTGCTGAACGACTTGTGTACTAGCTAGAATTATCTTCACAACCATCTTGTATCAAATTTATTGTGTGCTATATTTCATGCTATATGTAAAATAAGCGGTATTGTAAGTTTGTAAAATATTGTGTAAAAGTTTGAACGCGAAATATTATTATAATCAGTTTTTCATATAGAATTGTAGTAGTTGAATTGTATATTAGCTACTAAGTATGAACTTAACGGGTAGGTACTACCCGAATTTAAACTTATAAAACGCTAATATGAAGAAAAAGCTTTTATAAATGAGTTCATATTATGCTACGAAATACTATTAACTACTCTTAATATTCTGTATGATTAACTTGTTCCATTTGACTATTTTGAAGGAAATGGCACCGACTACTCGACATACCGTGAATATGAATGAAGAGGAATTCCGTACTTTTCTAGCTTCAAACATAGCCGCAGTACAGGCTGCGCTACATACCAACAATAACCTTGGATCGGGCAGTACAGGAAATCGTGTAGGATGCACCTACAAAGAATTCACTGCCTGCAAACCTTTGGAATTTGATGGAACCGAAGGACCGATCGGATTGAAATGGTGGACCGAGAAGGTCGAATCGGTGTTTGCCATAAGTAAGTGTACTGAAGAGTACAAAGTGAAGTACGCTACGCATACCTTCACAGGTTCTGCGTTAACATGGTGGAATACCTATCTAGAGCAAGTGGGACAAGATGATGCTTACGCACTACCGTGGTCATCATTCAAGCACTTGATGAACGAGAAGTACCGTCCCAGAACCGAGGTCAATAAGCTCAAGACAGAACTTAGAGGATTACGAACCCAAGGATTTGATATTACCACGTACGAAAGACGATTCACAGAATTGTGCCTATTGTGTCCGGGAGCATTCGAAGATGAGGAAGAGAAGAACGACGCGTTTGTGAAAGGATTACCGGAAAGAATCCAAGAAGATATAAGTTCACACGAGCCCGCCTCCATACAACAGGCATGTAGAATGGCTCACAAACTAGTGAACCAGATTGAAGAAAGAATTAAAGAACAGACTGCTGAAGAGGCCAATGTGAAGCAAGTCAAAAGAAAGTGGGAGGAAAATGGTGATAAGAATCACCAATACAACAACAACAGCAATTACAACAATAATCGCAACAATTATCCCAACAATCGCAACATCAATCGCAACTACAACAAACGGCCCAACAACAACAACAACAACAACAACAACAGCAACTACAACAATCATCCCAACAACAATAATAACTGCAACAACAACAACAATCAGAAGCAGCTATGCCAAAGGTGTGAAAAGTATCACTCGGGGTTCTGCACCAAATTTTGCAACAAGTGTAAAAGAAATGGTCATAGCGCGGCGAAGTGTGAGGTCTACGGACCAGGGGTTAATATAACGAAAGGAACAAATGGTGTCGGAACGAGTAATGGTGGAGCAAGTAGTGTCGGAGCAAGTTATACCAATGTAGTTTGTTATAAATGTGGAAAACCGGGCCACATTATTAGAAATTGCCCGAACCAGGAGAACACGAATGGACAAGGCCGCGGAAGAGTTTTCAATATTAATGCGACAGAGGCATAGGAAGACCCGGAGCTTGTTACGGGTACGTTTCTTATTGACAATAAATCTGCTTACGTTTTATTTGATTCGGGTGAGGATAGAAGCTATATGAGTAGAGATTTTTGTGCTAAATTAAGTTGTCCATTGACGCCTTTGGATAGTAAATTTTTACTCGAATTAGCAAATGGTAAATTAATTTCAGCAGATAATATATGTCGGAATCGAGAAATTAAACTGGTTAGCGAAACATTTAAGATTGATTTGATACCAGTAGAGTTAGGGAGTTTTGATGTGATAATCGGTATGGACTGGTTGAAAGAAGTGAAAGCAGAGATCGTTTGTTACAAAAATGCAATTCGCATTATACGAGAAAAAAGAAAACCCTTAATGGTGTACGGAGAAAAGGGCAACACGAAGCTACATCTTATTAGTAATTTGAAGGCACAAAAACTAATAAGAAAAGGTTGCTATGCCGTTCTAGCACACGTCGAGAAAGTACAAACTGAAGAAAAGAGCATCAATGATGTTCCCGTCGCAAAAGAATTTCCCGATGTATTTCCGAAAGAATTACCGGGATTACCCCCACATCGATCCGTTGAATTTCAAATAGATCTTGTACCAGGAGCTGCACCAATAGCTGGTGCTCCTTACAGACTCGCACCCAACGAGATGAAAGAACTGCAAAGCCAATTACAAGAACTTTTAGAGCGTGGTTTCATTCGACCAAGCACATCACCGTGGGGAGCTCCTGTTTTGTTTGTCAAGAAGAAAGATGGTACATTCAGGTTGTGTATCGACTACCGAGAGTTGAACAAACTTACCATCAAGAACCGCTACCCACTACCGAGAATCGACGACTTATTTGATCAACTACAAGGCTCTTCTGTTTATTCAAAGATTGACTTACGTTCCGGGTATCATCAAATGCGGGTGAAAGAAGATGATATTCCAAAGACTGCTTTCAGAACACGTTACGGTCATTACGAGTTTATGGTCATGCCGTTTGGTTTAACTAATGCACCAGCTGTGTTCATGGACCTTATGAACCGAGTGTGTGGACCATACCTTGACCAGTTTGTCATTGTTTTCATTGATGACATACTTATTTACTCAAAGAATGACCAAGAACACGGTGAACGTTTGAGAAAGGTGTTAGAAGTATTGAGGAAGGAAGAATTGTACGCTAAGTTTTCAAAGTGTGCATTTTGGTTGGAAGAAGTTCAATTCCTTGGTCACATAGTGAACAAAGAAGGTATTAAGGTGAAAGGACCCGTTCATATATATTATAAACGATTCACAATAGTTGATTACATAGCGAGGTATTTGACCTCTATATGATACATTTTACAAACATTGCATTCGTTTTTAAAAGACAAACTTTCTTTACAACGAAAGTTGACGGCATGCACACCATTTAATAATACATCCAACTATAATTGACATAATAATAATCTTGATGAACTCAATGACTCGAATGCAACGTCTTTCAAAATATGTTATGAATGACTCCAAGTAATATCCTTAAAATGAGCTAATGCACAGCGGAAGATTTCTTTAATACCTGAGAATAAACATGCTTTAAAGTGTCAACCAAAAGGTTGGTGAGTTCATAGGTTTATCATAACAATCATTTCAATATATTAATAGACCACAAGATTTTCGTTTATAAATATATGTACACTCGCAAGTGTATAAAATTATTCTATAAGTTGTAGGCACCCGGTAACAAGCCTTAACGTTCATGTTTTACCCTCTGAAGTACACCAGATCAGGTGTGTTTAAAATAACCTCGAAGTACTAAAGCATCCCATAGTTAGGATGGGGTTTGTCAGGCCCAATAGATCTATCTTTAGGATTCGCGCCTACCGTACATAGACAAGTAGTTTAATGTTACCAAGCTAAGGGTATATTTCTGGTTTAAACCCACGTAGAATTAGTTTTAGTACTTGTGCCTATTTCGTAAAACATTTATAAAAACAGCGCATGTATTCTCAGTCCCAAAAATATATATAAAAGGGAGCAAATGAAACTCACCATACTGTATTTCGTAGTAAAAATACATATAACGTCATTTAACAAGTGCAAGGTTGGCCTCGGATTCACGAACGTATCAATATTGAGATTCAATATTGCAGGAAAGTACGTAGACGCAACGGAGATGATAAACACTAGATTGACCTCACGAGCATACCCATGAACCATACCCATCACCTCCATAGCTATAACCCATAATTTCCTTAGCTTCGACTCATTCAAAAAACTATTTTGAAATCACTCGGACATCACTCCGTCGTAATATTTTATGTATACTAATAATATCTTGAAATAATACAGAGCAAATATATATATATATATATATATATATATATATATATATATATATATATATATATATATAAATCGATTGAGAGAGTTTAGAGAAATATATTTTCAAGTTTCTATGAAATAATGAAACCTATTGAATTCTATTTATAATAGATTTTTGAATTATTAAAGTGAATTATTAAAGTATGAATTATTAAAGTGAATTATTAAAGTATGAATTATTAAATTGAATTATTAAAGTATGAATTATTAAAGTGAATTATTAAAGTATGAATTATTAAAGTGAATTATTAAAGTATTAATTATTAAAGTGAAAGTAAAGTAAAAGTAAAGTAAAGGTAAAGTTAAAGTATAGTAAAAGTATAAAAACTATGTATGTATAATACGCGTATAAATATATATAATATTAATTTAAATCGTTATATATATTTAATGAAATAAAATATAAATATCATTATATTTATTATACTGGTTAAGTAATGAGTTGTCAAAAGTGATTCTAGATATTTATAAAAGTTATATATATTTTAATAATAAAGTTCTTTTTAAACTGAAAACGTTTTTGTACGTTTTAAAATAGATTAATAGAATATTATGGAAACCAATTCTCCTCTAACTTTTGTCTAACTTTCGTAAATGACACTTTTTGTTTTTATTTATAAATAGCTTTACAAATTATTCCAAATATCGTTAAAAGGAATAGATTTTCTCAATCATAGTGGACCTCTCAACAGAGACTTGTAATCATAATTCAATGTTTCTGATAATTCAAGCATTTAATATATTTTTTTTTAATTTCGTCGATAATCATATTGAAACAAATACGTTCATGTAAAGCATTATACGTTTAAATACTTTTTTTGACATTTTCAATTTATAATATATACACATATACATACATATTCATATATGTTCATTTAATGGTTCGTGAATCATTGGAATTTGGTCGAGGTTTAAATGAATGTATAAACATAGTTTAAAATCCTTGAGATTTAACTTAACAAACATTGCTTATCGTGTCAGAATAATATAAAGATAAAGTTTAAATTTAGTCAGAAATTTCTGGGTCGTCACAGTACCTACCCGTTAAAGAAATTTCGTCCCCGAAATTTGATAGAGGTCGTCATGACTAACAATGAGAATGTTATTATGACGATTATAAAGTTTTATCATGTCTAAGAAGTATGGATAAAATAATTCGATTACTCGAAGCGTATGAGGGAAGTTATCGTAAATGAAGGAAATAAGATTATAGTGATTCGTCATATCTTTTGACGTCATCACAATTGATCTCCGAATTTAAAGAAAATCTTTGTAATCTATGTTGGATTTGATGCTTCGGTGATTAAGGAGATTATGATTCTCTTCGAATTAATACGATAATCCATCTTGATTTCTCTGTCGGGTATTTCACTATAAATCCACCTCCTTCGTTTCCTTACAACTCACACCTTCTATTCTTTCTCCCTCAACTCATATTTTAAAGTATTTGTCAATATGCTTCATCCAGTACTGATTCTCGATATACTCCTCACTTTCATATCTGTCATTCTTCTTTTTCATCTGCCTCCGGAAGAATCTATTTACTTCTACTATACTCTTGGTTTTATAGTGTTTTTAGTTCTCCCGTGTCTTTATATTGCTATATGCATTGATATATACGGTTTGTGATTTCTGGGTTGTTGTTGGATTTTATATCTTCTCTTATATTTCAAAGTCCTTGCTTCTTCTATAATCATTGTCATCCACAGTTAATGCTCTCTTCCATTTGCTATGATTTATACTCCTATTTCTAGTTCGGAGCTTTGTCCTTTCGTTTCTTCTTCTTGCGATTAAGCACCGCTTGTAATGATCCAGAATTCGCAGATATGAATTTCAGAATGAACATAGTTAATGTTCTAAGAAGGAAATGGTAATGGCACGATCTTGATTATTAATTACCAGAATACCCTGAAAAGACCGAATCATCAAGAAAATATATTCTTGATATTTTTAGAGATTAAATAGAATACAAGAGTCGTGTAACATAGCACATGATGACGTTATGATCTGTGAATCATCATGTTCCATTTAGAAACTCAGCATGAATTACTGTAATATAATCACGTTGATCAAGTGTCATTATATTATACTAACTCATGCTTCAGCTCCCAACACTTCTTCAAGAATATTCCTATTTTAAACTCGAATGTTTCAGAATTTAGAAACTAAAATAGTTTCCTTTATGATATAATACAGATAGCGCGAAGAGGTAAATGATTTCAGATAAGAATAATTATAAAAATATCTTCAGAAGTATGGATGATATTTATAATGAAAGATACGATGATATCTTAGAATGTCTAATATCAGAGGATGATGAAGGATATTGTCCGCAGGGGTTTAGAGTTAGGAGCAAGGTATTCGTTAATGACTTCAGCAAGTAATGAATCATTTGGATCCTTTGAAGGCAGGTTCAGCCTTTATGATTTGTCCACAGCCTCCTTCATACTTTGCTCAATCCGTTTTCCAGTTCTAAAGCTTCTCTTTTTCTGAGCTTTGCCAATATACTATCCTTTATAATCCAACTTTTTACTGTTAAGGTCGTTTACAGTTTTTGTTGCTTCATCAGCATTTTTCAAAATTTCGAGAACTGGTTCGCAGTTTAGGGTGTTTTTCAGAAATTTTTCATTCAAAGAATGTAAGTCTTGGAGGTAGACGTTGTGTGTATATGTAATTGTTGATGTAGACATGCTGCGAGGTTTCAAAATACTGATTGCTGATTCTCAATAATTGGTATGGCAATTCTTGTTATAAGGTACGAATAAATATATGATAGGGTTTCGATAATTATAATGATTTTTTTTTTTTTTTGGAAAGTCAAAGATCAGTGAAGTTGTTGGTAAGTTTATTGCTAATGTGGTGAATATAAACGATTCCTCGGTAACGTTGGCAAAAGGGCAACGTATTTATCGAGGTTATAATAAGACTAGTCCGACTGAAAAGTCGAAGTTGACTTGCTGGAGCTGTGACAAAACTGTCTACTTTGAAAAGGAATTGAAAAGTCATTTTAGCTAATAAATGCCAAAGGGTCTGACATGGATACGCGTCGAACTATGACTTTGGCTTCGAGAGCTTTTTAGGTACATAAATGTGGGTAATATGTGGTTGGATCATCATCTCGATTGTTCATTGTTTGAAGTGTCTTCGAAAACTTCGGAGAGTTTGAACACAGTTTGTAATCGTTAATATACATAGGATGTTCTAACACAGTTTTGAAGCCAAAGTATAGCTTTGAAAGATGTAGGAATCTAAGAGTGATGTCTTCTGTTAAATCATGACTTGGATTTTGATTTGTCAAAATCAGAATGCGTAATCAAATTTGGGTGAGAATGGTTGTTTTGATTACTATACAAGAATGTATATTGTTGTGAGATTTTGGGAGTATAGTTGATGATTTGCTTAATCAGATTTGAAAAATGTAACATATTAATTTTGAATTTATATATCTCTCGGGTATTACCTACCCGTTAAAAAAAATTTCACAATTAATATTTTGTACAACAGAATATTATTACAGTCTTTATGAAAATATATATGTGCATATTTTCTTCAGATGTAACATAGATTTAATGAGTTAATATTAAATTAAACTCATTTGATTTACGGTTGAAACTAGAACTGAATAATCCCTAAAGACTTTAGAAATTACATAGTTTTTACGGAGTATTTATTCAATAAAATTGAAATTATGAATTAATACTTCGTTATTTGTTGGTGTTTGTAACCCTTGCACCATATTCTCTAAAGTCACTACTCGAGCGCGAAGCTCGTTGACTTCTTCTATTACACAGGGGTGATTGTCGGTTCGGACGAGCGGATAAATAAAATCTAGAATTTAATATAGTATATAATCGTGACGAGATACTCTGGAAATGAGAGAGAAAATAGTTTTTCAGACCGGTTCGCCGGTAAGTGCTTCAGGTTCATCGCCAAGAGGGCAATGTGGTGGATGGAAGGGATCACCTTCTTCTTGTCTCCAATTATTGAGGAGGCAACGAACCTATCCCCAATTCATCTAGAATAGATGATGGCTAATTGGTTGATCCATTCCGGTCACACTGCTTTCGGAGCTTGAGTGGGATTTCATATCGGAATTCGAGGGACTTGAACTAATGACGAATTCCATTTCGTTCGATTGAATAAAGGATTTTTCGATATGAAATGATTTTTCGGCTATCGGGTGGTATTCTAATTACATAGAATATCTATATATATAGCGCAAAAGATTTCGTAGATTACGGAGGAATTTACGGAATATGTCAGGCAAAGTTTACAGTAACAGATACGTTAAGATATGAATTAGCAGATACGCTAAGATATGAATTTTGTCTATACACTATTCATGCAATCAATGCAATAAGATGTGTCTAGACTAAGAATGATAAGCAAGTAATTTCTGACAAGAATGATGAGCAAAACTTTTGACATGCAGACACGGTCGAAGTCCAGACTCACTAATGCATTCTAACGACTATCAGTTAGACACACTAATGCAGACCTGGTTCGCTAAGACCACCGCTCTGATACCAACTGAAAGGACCCGTTCATATATATTATAAATGATTCACAATAGTTGATTACATCGCGAGGTATTTGACCTCTATATAATACATTTTACAAACATTGCATTCGTTTTTAAAAGACAAACTTTCTTTACAACGAAAGTTGACGGCATGCACACCATTTAATAATACATCCAACTATAATTGACATAATAATAATCTTGATGAACTCAATGACTCGAATGCAACGTCTTTCAAAATATGTTATGAATGACTCCAAGTAATATCCTTAAAATGAGCTAATGCACAGCGGAAGATTTCTTTAATACCTGAGAATAAACATGCTTTAAAGTGTCAACCAAAAGGTTGGTGAGTTCATAGGTTTATCATAACAATCATTTCAATATATTAATAGACCACAAGATTTTCGTTTATAAATATATGTACACTCGCAAGTGTATAAAATTATTCTATAAGTTGTAGGCACCTGGTAACAAGCCTTAACGTTCATGTTTTACCCTCTGAAGTACACCAGATCAGGTGTGTTTAAAATAACCTCGAAGTACTAAAGCATCCCATAGTTAGGATGGGGTTTGTCAGGCCCAATAGATCTATCTTTAGGATTCGCGCCTACCGTACATAGACAAGTAGTTTAATGTTACCAAGCTAAGGGTATATTTCTGGTTTAAACCCACGTAGAATTAGTTTTAGTACTTGTGCCTATTTCGTAAAACATTTATAAAAACAGCGCATGTATTCTCAGTCCCAAAAATATATATAAAAGGGAGCAAATGAAACTCACCATACTGTATTTCGTAGTAAAAATACATATAACGTCATTTAACAAGTGCAAGGTTGGCCTCGGATTCACGAACGTATCAATATTGAGATTCAATATTGCAGGAATGTAACGACCCGGAAATTTCCGACCAAATTTAAACCTTAAACTCTATATGTTTCCGACAAGATAAGCAAAAACCTGTAATATTGAGTCTAGAAAGTTTGAAATCTATATTGGATGATTAGTTACCCTTTTGACCAAGCCTGACGATTCACGAACGTTTATGTGTATATGTGATATATATTTATTTATAGTTAACGATAACAAAGTATTAGATATGTAATAATAGGTTTTGATATAAGAATATTATATTTATCGGCGAGGGTACAAGATAATATAGCTTTATAAATATCTGAAATTGTTTAGTTAATTAACGAGTCACTAAAGGTTTTCAACGTTATCTTAAAGTCGGAGTTTTTTAGAAACCTTTTGACAAGTCGAAAGCGTTAACAAGGTATTAAATATGTGATGTTATACTTTGAATCATTGTTTAAATATATAGTTAATATATATATATATATATGTATATGATTTTTATACATAATTATTATTATACATATATTTTTTTTTTTAAATCTTTTTTTAAAAGATATAAATAATATGTGTTGAAAATTACAATATCTATTTAATATCTTAATTAAATATATGATACTATATATAATAAATAATTATCAAATGCTTCATAACTAATAATATCAACATATTTGACTGACTTACAAATTAAAATATAATTGCTATATTATTTTTTTATCAATATTATTATTATTATTACTGATAATATCATCATTATAACTAATAGTAAGATTATGATTTTAGTTATTATGATTAGTATTATTATTAGATATTATTATTAATATCATAACTACATGTTTCATAATCATTTTTTTAACACTATTATTATCATTATTCTTAATATTAGTAATAGTATTATGATTTTTTTTTTTTATCTTTTTTTTTATAAAATTATCATGTTATTATTATTAGTATTTTATTATTTCCAATAATATTAATTATATTAATATACTATTATATTTTGTATATTTATATTTATTATTTATTAATAAAATAAAATATATATACAATCAGATCTTTACAAGTTATTTTATCAGATATTTTTATTTGTTTCATGTGTTTCACGTGAGAACCTGTCGACTTCTTCTTTACATAAGACAATCGGCCTTGTCTGATCATTAAGGGATCCTTCAATTCGTTCACTTTCATTGTCATTTACACACACACTTTGTATTTCTTTATCGTGAGGATTAAACAAAACAGATAACTTTTTTTTTATATAGTTCGATACCTCTGTATTACTGGGCATCAAACATTCGATTCGAAGATAATTTCAAAGAAACTAGAATTGCAATTCTATTAGGAATGATCTAGGCAAACTACCTGTAAATTTATGGATTGCAATTTTTCATTTTTATCAAGAATTTCGGAGTCACAGTTTTATGATTCAAAAGTTAACGAGTGTTCTAGGATTAAATTGGAGTTATAGGTGTTGTTTCAATTGAAATTAATGATTCATAAAGCTTCCATGATCCTTTTGCAACATATTTCGTTTTATGAATATTGTCTAAAACGATTTGGAATTTAAAATCTGAATTCGAGTTGATTTGTGTTCTTCGCGAACCACAGAAGCCTGTTTCTAAATTTTTTTTTTTGGTGTTCTATTAATTCCAATTCGGTTGTAGTCAGGTTGTATCTGTTTTGTTTACGAAGTCTTAAACCTTTAAATTAGTTGGGGTATTGATGCTTAATTGTTCTGGGTCGATTAGTTGTGGAGAAGATGATGACACTCGAATACGGTTTAAAGAATTTTAAGTGTAATAACATGTCAGATAACTAGAAACAGAAGAGTGGTAGGAGGGTTGGTTTGTGAACGAAGGGTCACGGGTTCGAGCCCAGCTTCGGGTATTTTATTTTTACACAGGGTTTATTTGAAGGTATTATTACTATAATTTTTATTATTATTATTATTATTTTTATTAATAAAAGAACTATTAAAAAGTATTAATAGAATTATTATCATTAGTAAAATTATCAAAGGTATCATTTTTATTATTGTTAGTAAAATCATTAAATTTTAGAATTATTATTATTATTATACATTATTATTAAAAATTAACATTTTTAAGTTATTATTATATCATTAAAATTAAAAGTATTATTTTAATTATATTAACATTATCATTAAAAATATTATTACCACTAAGGTTTAACATTTTTATTAAAGTTATCAATATTACTAAAATTATCATTTAAGATTATTATTATTATTATTAACACTATTATTATTATTATTATTTTATAAATTAAATATATATAAGATATATAACTTAAAATATAATATAAAAATTTGTTCGATTACATTTATGTGTGTTAATATGTATATAAATGATATAGGTTCGTGAATCCAAGGCCAACCTTATACTTGATCAATGATGTTATATGTATTTTTACTACAAAATACATTAGGTGAGTATATAGTCCCATTTTTAAACTCTAAATATTTCGGGATGAGAATACATGTATTTTATGTTTTACAATATGGACACAAGTAACTGAAAAATATATTCTACGTTGAGTTGTACCACTGGCATACTTCCCTGTAGCTTGGTAACTAATATTTACAGCGGTATTGTAAACGCGAATCCTGTTGATAGATCTATCGGGCCTGACAACCCCAACCGGACTGGACGACCAGTATTCAACGGTTGCACAGTACTTCGTTTCGTGACTACACTTGGTACAGTGTAGTAAGATTTCATAATAAAGGGAATATGCGACGTGATTAAATGTTAAGTATGGTTACCAAGTGCTCAACCACTTAGAATATTTTTATTAAATGTTTATATATTAAATCTTGTGGTCCATAGTTATAACTCTGCTAGCATCAAACCTATATATCTCACCAACTTTATGTTGACTTTTTAAAGCATGTTATTCTCAGGTATAAATTAAGTCTTCCGCTGTGCATTAGCTCATATTAAGGACATTACTTGGAGTCGATCATCGCGATGGGACCAACTGTTGATGATATCGTCCGGGAGGATAAGGACGGGTCTTTACAGGTGGTATCAGAGCGTTGGTCCTAGCGAACCAGGTCTTGCATTAGTGTGTCTAACTGATAGTTGTTAGGATACATTAGCGAGTCTGGACTTCGACCTTAGCTGCATATTATAAGTATTGTATATCATTCCTAGTGGAAAATTACCTGCTAATTATTCTTAAGTCTAGACACGCCTTACTGCCTTTATTGCATAGATAGTGTATAGACAAATTCATATCTTAGCGTATCTATTACGGTAAACTTTGCCTGATATCTTCCAAAAATTTTTCCGTAATTTAAGGGATCCTGGTACTATATATACTTATGCATAATATGCATTGAGTATACCATCCAACTATCATTGCTCTCACCAAGCTTTTGATACCAAAAATCTTTTCTGTGATCGCTCACGATGGTCTCCACGAATCGACAAAGTTCCTCTGACTCCGAAGATAGCGTGACGGGAGCGCACCAACCGATCAACTACCGTAATTTCTTTAGAAAGTGGGGATGGATTCGCGAAATACTTACCCTATGGAGAAGGGCAGAAGGTACTCCATATCACGAGCCGAATCTACCGCCTAATATCGGAATACTCGACCCACTCACCGGCGAACCTGTTCGCAATACTGTTTACACCCTCGTTGCAAGAATTTTTCCTCTGGAGGCCACCATTAACGGAACTAGAGAAGATATCCAACCTCCATCTCACACTAATAACCGGCCAGGGTTAGTAGAAGAAGTCAACGAACTTCGTGCTCGAGTAGTAGCTTTGGAGAATATGGTGCAAAACTTAACAGCTCCAGCAACATCACCGGCACCAACGTCAATACCAGTACCCCCAACAACCCAAGTTTCAACATCACACGCCTCAACATCTCATTCTTTACCTCGAGCATAATTATCATTCTACGTATCGATCTAACTACTTTATCTTCGTTCTACATATCGTTCTACATCGATTATCTTCGCTTTACATATCGTTCTACCTCATTCATCTTCGTTCGACATGACGATTATGTAATCTCTAATATTTTAGAGATCATGTAATCTAGTAATAACGATAAATCAAATGAGTTTAATATTCTATTGACACATTAAATTCATAATTACATCCGAAGAAAATATATATGCAAGTATATATTTTCATAAAGATTGTAATTAAAAATTTCTTTCGTACAAACTGTTAATGATGAAAAATATTTTAACGGGTGGGTAGTACCCGAGGAATATTTAGAATTCACATTAATAAGTTACACTGTACATTCTTCGAATCTGATACAACAATCATTTACTATCCTATTTACAACTACCGATATACGTATCCGTTCACCACAGAATAACCATTTTCATTTAAATTTCATATTTAGATTTTGACCTATCAGAATCCAACAAGTGGCATAATGAAGAAAACATTGGACAAAATAAAATTTGTTAGAAACAAACGAATTAACTAATTGAAATTTTGTTAAGAATCCACGCTAACTGTTCCTAGTTAACTGTTCCCAGCTAACTATTAATTCCGTATTACATTTTATCGCAATTTAATTTATTGTCATTTAAGTTCTGTTATTTATTTTACGCACTTTAAATAACGGGACACGTACACAAGGTTTCGACCTATCATATCGACCCATCTATATATATATTTCGGAACAACCATAGACACTCTATATGTGAATGTTGGAGTTGGCTATACAGGGTTGAGGTTGATTCCAAAGTATATATATACTTTGAGTTGTGATCGACACTGAGACCGGTACACGGGTCACGATACGTATTAATTATATATATTAAATTATATATGAATATATTGAACTGTTGAACTATTGGACCATTGGACAATCGGACTGATAGACTGCTAACTATGGACAAGTAAAATGAATTAAAATATTGATTATAACATATGAAACTAAACTAATCTTCAAGTTTGCCACTTGATTCTATCTTAAACCTCATTTGTATCTCAACGTTTACAATCCGCGTACAAACCTATCAGGATTCTTGAAAATACCTCAATCGAGAAGTTGAACCGACCGCACTTCATCTACAGAAGAAAAGATCTATACACATGAAAAACTCTTGAACCCAAAGTCATAGTTTAACACATACCGCGACTAATTCTTTAGCATTTATTAGCAAAAACAACCTTACGATTCCTTTTCAAAGTAGCCAATTTTGTCACAGCTTCAGCAGAACAACTTCGACCTTTTATTCGAAAAAGTCTTATTATAACTTTGATATATACGATTGGTTTTCCTCATCGTTACCGGGAAACCTTTCATACTCCGCCATTTTATCATCAGCATTTAATCATCTAAAAACACAATTCGCCCAAAAACACCTCGGATTGATAATCGACGATTCAGATATGACTGCATTAAATGCAGAGGAAACAGTAAAATTTTAGATGGCCTAAATGGCCAAAAGTTTGATGATAAAGAAGGGAATGTTAGGAACGCTCGATAGAAAATTTAGTGCTGAAAAATGGATTGGGCTAACCGTGAAGGAAACAAAGAACAAATACAAGGAATGAACCTGCCTTCAAATAATGCAAATGATTCAGTGTCTGTTGAAACCGTCAGTATGAACCCTACTCCTTATTCTAAACTTTTTCAGATGATATTATTCATCATCATCTTATCTTAGATATTATAAGATATCTTCATATTCTCCGCTATACATATTCTCCATATTTCTAAAGATATTTTCACAACTATTCCCATCTGCAATCATCTATCTCCCCGTAATATCTGCGTTACAACATAAAAGAAACTGTGTTAGTTTCTAAATTCTGAAATCTTCAAGTTTAAAATATGAATGTTTTGAAGCAGTGTTGGGAACTGATGCGTGAATTAGTATAATATAATGAAACTTGATCAACTTCATTATATTACAGTAAGTCATGTTAATTTTCTAATGGAATGTGATGATTCACAGTACCGTCATCATATGCCATGTTACACGGCTCTTATATTCTATCCAATCTCCAAACATATTAGGAATATATCATCTTGATAGTTCTATTCTTCCAGGGTATTCTGGTAATTTAACAAATCAAAATCATTCCATTACCATTTCTTTCTTAGAACATTAGCTATGTTCATTTTGAATTTCATACCTACGAATTTCGGATCATTGCTCGCTTGACTTGAGGACGGGCAGAAGAAACGAAGGTACAAAACCCCAAAATAGAAGGTGTGAAGAATAAGGAAATGAACGGGGTGGATTTATAGCAATATATCCGACAGAGAAATCGGAACAGATTATGGCATTAATCAAAGAAGATTTTGATTTCCTAAATCGCTGAAGAACCAAATTTAATTACGTAAGATTTTCTTTAAATTCCGAAAATCAATCATAATCACGTCATCAGTTAAAACGATATCATATTACTCATTTCACTCTCTTTTGTGATAGCTTCGCTCGTACGCTTCACATGATCGAAATGTTTTATCTATATCTATCAATAATGATAAAACTCCGTTATTACCTCATATTTGTCATGAAAACATTCCTATTGTTATTTATGACAACCTCTACCAAATTTCGGGGACGAAATTTCTTTAACGGGTGGGTACTGTAACGACCCGGAAATTTCCGACCAAATTTAAACCTTAAACTCTATATGTTTCCGACAAGATAAGCAAAAACCTGTAATATTGAGTCTAGAAAGTTTGAAATCTATATTGGATGATTAGTTACCCTTTTGACCAAGCCTGACGATTCACGAACGTTTATGTGTATATGTGATATATATTTATTTATAGTTAACGATAACAAAGTATTAGATATGTAATAATAGGTTTTGATATAAGAATATTATATTTATCGGCGAGGGTACAAGATAATATAGCTTTATAAATATCTGAAATTGTTTAGTTAATTAACGAGTCACTAAAGGTTTTCAACGTTATCTTAAAGTCGGAGTTTTTTAGAAACCTTTTGACAAGTCGAAAGCGTTAACAAGGTATTAAATATGTGATGTTATACTTTGAATCATTGTTTAAATATATAGTTAATATATATATATATATATATGTATATGATTTTTATACATAATTATTATTATACATATATTTTTTTTTTTAAATCTTTTTTTAAAAGATATAAATATTATGTGTTGAAAATTACAATATCTATTTAATATCTTAATTAAATATATGATACTATATATAATAAATAATTATCAAATGCTTCATAACTAATAATATCAACATATTTGACTGACTTACAAATTAAAATATAATTGCTATATTATTTTTTTATCAATATTATTATTATTATTACTGATAATATCATCATTATAACTAATAGTAAGATTATGATTTTAGTTATTATGATTAGTATTATTATTAGATATTATTATTAATATCATAACTACATGTTTCATAATCATTTTTTTAACACTATTATTATCATTATTCTTAATATTAGTAATAGTATTATGATTTTTTTTTTATCTTTTTTTTTATAAAATTATCATGTTATTATTATTAGTATTTTATTATTTCCAATAATATTAATTATATTAATATACTATTATATTTTGTATATTTATATTTATTATTTATTAATAAAATAAAATATATATACAATCAGATCTTTACAAGTTATTTTATCAGATATTTTTATTTGTTTCATGTGTTTCACGTGAGAACCTGTCGACTTCTTCTTTACATAAGACAATCGGCCTTGTCTGATCATTAAGGGATCCTTCAATTCGTTCACTTTCATTGTCATTTACACACACACTTTGTATTTCTTTATCGTGAGGATTAAACAAAACAGATAACTTTTTTTTTATATAGTTCGATACCTCTGTATTACTGGGCATCAAACATTCGATTCGAAGATAATTTCAAAGAAACTAGAATTGCAATTCTATTAGGAATGATCTAGGCAAACTACCTGTAAATTTATGGATTGCAATTTTTCATTTTTATCAAGAATTTCGGAGTCACAGTTTTATGATTCAAAAGTTAACGAGTGTTCTAGGATTAAATTGGAGTTATAGGTGTTGTTTCAATTGAAATTAATGATTCATAAAGCTTCCATGATCCTTTTGCAACATATTTCGTTTTATGAATATTGTCTAAAACGATTTGGAATTTAAAATCTGAATTCGAGTTGATTTGTGTTCTTCGCGAACCACAGAAGCCTGTTTCTAAATTTTTTTTTTTTGGTGTTCTATTAATTCCAATTCGGTTGTAGTCAGGTTGTATCTGTTTTGTTTACGAAGTCTTAAACCTTTAAATTAGTTGGGGTATTGATGCTTAATTGTTCTGGGTCGATTAGTTGTGGAGAAGATGATGACACTCGAATACGGTTTAAAGAATTTTAAGTGTAATAACATGTCAGATAACTAGAAACAGAAGAGTGGTAGGAGGGTTGGTTTGTGAACGAAGGGTCACGGGTTCGAGCCCAGCTTCGGGTATTTTATTTTTACACAGGGTTTATTTGAAGGTATTATTACTATAATTTTTATTATTATTATTATTATTTTTATTAATAAAAGAACTATTAAAAAGTATTAATAGAATTATTATCATTAGTAAAATTATCAAAGGTATCATTTTTATTATTGTTAGTAAAATCATTAAATTTTAGAATTATTATTATTATTATACATTATTATTAAAAATTAACATTTTTAAGTTATTATTATATCATTAAAATTAAAAGTATTATTTTAATTATATTAACATTATCATTAAAAATATTATTACCACTAAGGTTTAACATTTTTATTAAAGTTATCAATATTACTAAAATTATCATTTAAGATTATTATTATTATTATTAACACTATTATTATTATTATTATTTTATAAATTAAATATATATAAGATATATAACTTAAAATATAATATAAAAATTTGTTCGATTACATTTATGTGTGTTAATATGTATATAAATGATATAGGTTCGTGAATCCAAGGCCAACCTTATACTTGATCAATGATGTTATATGTATTTTTACTACAAAATACATTAGGTGAGTATATAGTCCCACTTTTAAACTCTAAATATTTCGGGATGAGAATACATGTATTTTATGTTTTACAATATGGACACAAGTAACTGAAAAATATATTCTACGTTGAGTTGTACCACTGGCATACTTCCCTGTAGCTTGGTAACTAATATTTACAGCGGTATTGTAAACGCGAATCCTGTTGATAGATCTATCGGGCCTGACAACCCCAACCGGACTGGACGACCAGTATTAAACGGTTGCACAGTACTTCGTTTCGTGACTACACTTGGTACAGTGTAGTAAGATTTCATAATAAAGGGAATATGCGACGTGATTAAATGTTAAGTATGGTTACCAAGTGCTCAACCACTTAGAATATTTTTATTAAATGTTTATATATTAAATCTTGTGGTCCATAGTTATAACTCTGCTAGCATCAAACCTATATATCTCACCAACTTTATGTTGACTTTTTAAAGCATGTTATTCTCAGGTATAAATTAAGTCTTCCGCTGTGCATTAGCTCATATTAAGGACATTACTTGGAGTCGATCATCGCGATGGGACCAACTGTTGATGATATCGTCCGGGAGGATAAGGACGGGTCTTTACAAGGAAAGTACGTAGACGCAACGGAGATGATAAACACTAGATTGACCTCACGAGCATACCCATGAACCATACCCATCACCTCCATAGCTATAACCCATAATTTCCTTAGCTTCGACTCATTCAAAAAACTATTTTGAAATCACTCGGACATCACTCCGTCGTAATATTTTATGTATACTAATAATATCTTGAAATAATACAGAGCAAATATATATATATATATATATATATATATATATATATATATATATATATATATATATATATATATATATATATATATATATATATATATATAAATCGATTGAGAGAGTTTAGAGAAATATATTTTCAAGTTTCTATGAAATAATGAAACCTATTGAATTCTATTTATAATAGATTTTTGAATTATTAAAGTGAATTATTAAAGTATGAATTATTAAAGTGAATTATTAAAGTATGAATTATTAAAGTGAATTATTAAAGTATGAATTATTAAAGTGAATTATTAAAGTATTAATTATTAAAGTGAAAGTAAAGTAAAAGTAAAGTAAAGGTAAAGTTAAAGTATAGTAAAAGTATAAAAACTATGTATGTATAATACGCGTATAAATATATATAATATTAATTTAAATCGTTATATATATTTAATGAAATAAAATATAAATATCATTATATTTATTATACTGGTTAAGTAATGAGTTGTCAAAAGTGATTCTAGATATTTATAAAAGTTATATATATTTTAATAATAAAGTTCTTTTTAAACTGAAAACGTTTTTGTACGTTTGAAAATAGATTAATAGAATATTATGGAAACCAATTCTCCTCTAACTTTTGTCTAACTTTCGTAAATGACACTTTTTGTTTTTATTTATAAATAGCTTTACAAATTATTCCGAATATCGTTAAAAGGAATAGATTTTCTCAATCATAGTGGACCTCTCAACAGAGACTTGTAATCATAATTCAATGTTTCTGATAATTCAAGCATTTAATATATTTTTTTTTAATTTCGTCGATAATCATATTGAAACAAATACGTTCATGTAAAGCATTATACGTTTAAATACTTTTTTTGACATTTTCAATTTATAATATATACACATATACATACATATTCATATATGTTCATTTAATGGTTCGTGAATCATTGGAATTTGGTCGAGGTTTAAATGAATGTATAAACATAGTTTAAAATCCTTGAGATGTAACTTAACAAACATTGCTTATCGTGTCAGAATAATATAAAGATAAAGTTTAAATTTAGTCGGAAATTTCTGGGTCGTCACATAAGGTGGATCCGGCAAAGATAGAAACTGTTGAAAAGTGGGAAACCCCGAAAACTCCGAAACACATACGCCAGTTTTTAGGACTAGCTGGTTACTACAGAAGGTTCATCCAAGACTTTTCCAGAATAGCAAAACCCTTGACTGCATTAACGCATAAAGGGAAGAAATTTGAATGGAATGATGAACAAGAGAAAGCGTTTCAGTTATTGAAGAAAAAGCTAACTACGGCACCTATATTGTCATTGCCTGAAGGGAATGATGATTTTGTGATTTATTGTGATGCATCAAAGCAAGGTCTCGGTTGTGTATTAATGCAATGAACGAAGGTGATTGCTTATGCGTCTAGATAATTGAAGATTCACGAACAAAATTATACGACGCATGATTTGGAATTAGGCGCGGTTGTTTTTGCATTAAAGACTTGGAGGCACTACTTATATGGGGTCAAAAGTATTATATATACCGACCACAAAAGTCTTCAACACATATTTAATCAGAAACAACTGAATATGAGGCAGCGTAGGTGGATTGAATTATTGAATGATTACGACTTTGAGATTCGTTACCACCCGGGGAAGGCAAATGTGGTAGCCGATGCCTTGAGCAGGAAGGACAGAGAACCCATTCGAGTAAAATCTATGAATATAATGATTCATAATAACCTTATTACTCAAATAAAGGAGGCGCAACAAGGAGTTTTAAAAGAGGGAAATTTAAAGGATGAAATACCCAAAGGATCGGAGAAACATCTTAATATTCGGGAAGACGGAACCCGGTATAGGGCTGAAAGGATTTGGGTACCAAAATTTGGAGATATGAGAGAAATGGTACTTAGAGAAGCTCATAAAACCAGATACTCAATACATCCTGGAACGGGGAAGATGTACAAGGATCTCAAGAAACATTTTTGGTGGTCGGGTATGAAAGCCGATGTTGCTAAATACGTAGGAGAATGTTTGACGTGTTCTAAGGTCAAAGCTGAGAATCAGAAACCATCAGGTCTACTTCAACAACCCGAAATCCCGGAATGGAAATGGGAAAACATTACCATGGATTTCATCACTAAATTACCAAGGACTGCAAGTGGTTTTGATACTATTTGGGTAATAGTTGATCGTCTCACCAAATCAGCACACTTCTTGCCAATAAGAGAAGATGACAAGATGGAGAAGTTAGCACGACTGTATTTGAAGGAAGTCATCTCCAGACATGGAATACCAATCTCTATTATCTCTGATAGGGATGGCAGATTTATTTCAAGATTCTGGCAGACATTACAGCAAGCATTAGGAACTCGTCTAGACATGAGTAATGCCTATCATCCACAAACTGATGGGCAGAGCGAAAGGACGATACAAACGCTTGAAGACATGCTACGAGCATGTGTTATTGATTTCGGAAACAGTTGGGATCGACATCTACCATTAGCAGAATTTTCCTACAACAACAGCTACCATTCAAGCATTGAGATGGCGCCGTTTGAAGCACTTTATGGTAGAAAGTGCAGGTCTCCGATTTGTTGGAGTGAAGTGGGGGATAGACAGATTACGGGTCCGGAGATTATACAAGAAACTACCGAGAAGATCATCCAAATTCAACAACGGTTGAAAACCGCCCAAAGTCGACAAAAGAGCTACGCTGACATTAAAAGAAAAGATATAGAATTTGAAATTGGAGAGATGGTCATGCTTAAAGTTGCACCTTGGAAAGGCGTTGTTCGATTTGGTAAACGAGGAAAATTAAATCCAAGGTATATTGGACCATTCAAGATTATTGATCGTGTCGGACCAGTAGCTTACCGACTTGAGTTACCTCAACAACTCGCGGCTGTACATAACACTTTCCACGTCTCGAATTTGAAGAAATGTTTTGCTAAAGAAGATCTCACTATTCCGTTAGATGAAATCCAAATCAACGAAACACTTCAATTCATCGAAGAACCCGTCGAAATAATGGATCGTGAGGTTAAAAGACTTAAGCAAAACAAGAAACCAATTGTTAAGGTTCGATGGAATGCTCGTAGAGGACCCGAGTTCACCTGGGAGCGTGAAGATCAGATGAAGAAGAAATACCCGCATCTATTTCCAGAAGATTCGTCAACACCTTCAACAGCTTAAAATTTCGGGACGAAATTTATTTAACGGGTAGGTACTGTAGTGACCCGAACTTTTCCATGTTTATATATATTAATTGAGATTGATATTTACATGATTAAATGTTTCCAACATGTTAAGCAATCAAACTTGTTAAGACTTGATTAATTGAAATAGGTTTCATATAGACAATTGACCACCCAAGTTGACCGGTGATTCACGAACGTTAAAACTTGTAAAAACTATATGATGACATATATATGGTTATATATATAGCTAACATGATATTATGATAAGTAAACATATCATTAAGTATATTAACAATGAACTACATATGTAAAAACAAGACTACTAACTTAATGATTTTGAAACGAGACATATATGTAACGATTATCATTGTAACGACATTTAATGTATATATATCATATTAAGAGATATTCGTACATCATAATATCATGATAATATAATAATTTAAAATCTCTTTTGATATTATAAACATTGGGTTAACAACATTTAACAAGATCGTTAACCTAAAGGTTTCAAAACAACATTTACATGTAACGACTAACGATGACTTAACGACTCAGTTAAAATGTATATACATGTAGTGTTTTAATATGTATTCATACACTTTTGAAAGACTTCAAGACACTTATCAAAATACTTCTACTTAACAAAAATGCTTACAATTACATCCTCGTTCAGTTTCATCAACAATTCTACTCGTATGCACCCGTATTCGTACTCGTACAATACACAGCTTTTAGATGTATGTTCTATTGGTATATACACTCCAATGATCAGCTCTTAGCAGCCCATGTGAGTCACCTAACACATGTGGGAACCATCATTTGGCAACTAGCATGAAATATCTCATAAAATTACAAAAATATGAGTAATCATTCATGACTTATTTACATGAAAACAAAATTACATATCCTTTATATCTAATCCATACACCAACGACCAAAAACACCTACAAACACTTTCATTCTTCAATTTTCTTCATCTAATTGATCTCTCTCAAGTTTTATCTTCAAGTTCTAAGTGTTCTTCATAAATTCCAAAAGTTCTAGTTTCATAAAATCAAGAATACTTTCAAGTTTGCTAGCTCACTTCCAATCTTGTAAGGTGATCATCCAACCTCAAGAAATCTTTGTTTCTTACAGTAGGTTATCATTCTAATACAAGGTAATAATCATATTCAAACTTTGGTTCAATTTCTATAACTATAACAATCTTATTTCAAGTGATGATCTTACTTGAACTTGTTTTCGTGTCACGATTTTGCTTCAAGAACTTCGAGCCATCCAAGAATCCATTGAAGCTAGATCCATTTTTCTCTTTTCCAGTAGGTTTATCCAAGGAACTTAAGGTAGTAATGATGTTCATAACATCATTCGATTCATACATATAAAGCTATCTTATTCGAAGGTTTAAACTTGTAATCACTAGAAGATAGTTTAGTTAATTCTAAACTTGTTCGCAAACAAAAGTTAATCCTTCTAACTTGACTTTTAAAATCAACTAAACACATGTTCTATATCTATATGATATGCTAACTTAATGATTTAAAACCTGGAAACACAAAAAACACCGTAAAACCGGATTTACGCCGTCGTAGTAACACCGCGGGCTGTTTTGGGTTAGTTAATTAAAAACTATGATAAACTTTGATTTAAAAGTTGTTATTCTGAGAAAATGATTTTTATTATGAACATGAAACTATATCCAAAAATTATGGTTAAACTCAAAGTGGAAGTATGTTTTCTAAAATGGTCATCTAGACGTCGTTCTTTCGACTGAAATGACTACCTTTACAAAAACGACTTGTAACTTATTTTTCCGACTATAAACCTATACTTTTATGTTTATATTCATAAAATAGAGTTCAATATGAAACCATAGCAATTTGATTCACTCAAAACGGATTTAAAATGAAGAAGTTATGGGTAAAACAAGATTGGATAATTTTTCTCATTTTAGCTACGTGAAAATTGGTAACAAATCTATTCCAACCATAACTTAATCAACTTGTATTGTATATTATGTAATCTTGAGATACCATAGACACGTATACAATGTTTCGACCTATCATGTCGACACATCTATATATATTTCGGAACAACCATAGACACTCTATATGTGAATGTGGGAGTTAGCTATACAGGGTTGAGGTTGATTCCAAAATATATATAGTTTGAGTTGTGATCAATACTGAGATACGTATACACTGGGTCGTGGATTGATTCAAGATAATATTTATCGATTTATTTCTGTACATCTAACTGTGGACAACTAGTTGTAGGTTACTAACGAGGACAGCTGACTTAATAAACTTAAAACATCAAAATATATTAAAAGTGTTGTAAATATATTTTGAACATACTTTGATATGTATGTATATATTGTTATAGGTTCGTGAATCAACCAGTGGCCAATTCTTACTTCCCGACGAAGTAAAAATCTGTGAAAGTAAGTTATAGTCCCACTTTTAAAATCTAATATTTTTGGGATGAGAATACATGCATGTTTTATAAATGATTTACAAAATAGACACAAGTACGTGAAACTACATTCTATGGTTGAATTATTGAAATCGAATATGCCCCTTTTTATTAAGTCTGGTAATCTAAGAATTAGGGAACAGACACCCTAATTGACGCGAATCCTAAAGATAGATCTATCGGGCCCAACAAGCCCCATCCAAAGTACCGGATGCTTTAGTACTTCGAAATTTATATCATATCCGAAGGGTGTCCCGGAATGATGGGGATATTCTTATATATGCATCTTGTTAATGTCGGTTACCAGGTGTTCACCATATGAATAATTTTTATCTCTATGTATGGGATGTGTATTGAAATATGAAATCTTGTGGTCTATTATTATGATTTGATATATATAGGTTAAACCTATAACTCACCAACATTTTTGTTGACGTTTTAAGCATGTTTATTCTCAGGTGATTATTAAGAGCTTCCGCTGTCGCATACTTAAATAAGGACGAGATTTGGAGTCCATGCTTGTATGATATTGTGTAAAAACTGCATTCAAGAAACTTATTTTGTTGTAACATATTTATTGTAAACCATTATGTAATGGTCGTGTGTAAACAGGATATTTTAGATTATCATTATTTGATAATCTACGTAAAGCTTTTTAAACCTTTATTGATGAAATAAAGGTTATGGTTTGTTTTAAAATGAATGCAGTCTTTGAAAAACGTCTCATATAGAGGTCAAAACCTCGCAACGAAATCAATTAATATGGAACGTTTTTAATCAATAAGAACGGGACATTTCATATAACGTATGAACCTTAGAAGGTTGTTCAGTTTCCGCAAGTTGACTCGTATCCCGTACGTTTTCATGAAAGTCGCTTATCTCTTTCATTCTTCACGACTACTCGAATCTAACGACACTTCTGGACTTAGGTCCCTAACACTCTTAGGCATTGGAGAAGTCGGGAGGGCATCTCCTTTCACAAGGTCAGAATGTCTTCTACTGATGCTCAGCCATAACCAAAGACTTGGGAGTCGCCTCAAGACATATCGTATTACTACTTGCTGCACGTACAACTCGACACGAGACCCAGATTGAATTTCTAGAAAGGAACCTAACGACATTACCTGAATTCGAACATTTTGAAGAAATTTCGGGACATTTAGGCATTGATGCATGACCTACGGAACCTACGCACCCACACCGAGAAGCCGTGAGATTAATTTTGTAGATTTTGTTTTGAGACAGCCTAGATAAAGCACCAATAGATGAAATTGAGTAGAACTTGAAGTGATCACGTTACATTGACCATATGGAGTGATATTAGAATGAACGTATGATTTAGTACAATATAATGACGCCAGGCCAGCGTGATTAGATTGAAGTAAATCATGCAGAAGTCCCAATGTTACTACATAAGGAATATGAAGTGATTCAAAGAAAATTTTGGTAGAAACCACTTGAGTATACGCATTGTGACGACCCGGAAATTTCCGACCAAATTTAAACTTTAATCTTTATATTATTCCGACACGATAAGCAAATTTTGTTAAGTTAAATCTCAAGAATTTTAAACTGTGTTCATACATTCATTATAACCTTGACCAAATTCCGACGATTCACGAACCGTTGTATATAAATAGATATGTATATGTATATATATATATATATATATTATAACTTGAGAATATTAATAAAGTATTAAACGTATAATACTTTACACGAACGTATTTGTTTCAATATGATTTTCGACGAAATTAAAAAAATATATTAAATGATTGAATTATCAGAAACATTGAATTATGATTACAAGTCTCCGTTGAGAGGTCCACTATGATTTTAGAAAATCTATTCCTCTTAACGATATTCAGAATAATTTGTAAAGCTATTTATAAATAAAAACAAAAAGTGTCATTTACGAAAGTTAGACAAAAGTTAGTGGAGAATTGTTTCCATAATATTCTATTAATCTATTTTCAAACGTACAAAGACGTTTTCAGTTTAAAAAGAACTTTATTATTAAAACGTATATAACTTTTATAAATATCTAGAATCACTTTTGACAACTTATTACTTAACCAGTATAATAAATATAACGATATTTATATTTTATTTCATTAAATATATATAACGATTTAAATTAATATTATATATATTTATATGCGTATTATACATACATAGTTTTTATACTTCTACTATACTTTAACTTTACCTTTACTTTACTTTTACTTTACTTTAACTTTAATAATTGACTTTAATAATTCATACTTTAATAATTCACTTTAATAATTCATACTTTAATAATTCATACTTTAATAATTCATTTTAATAATTCAAAAATCTATTATAAATAGAATTCAATAGGTTTCATTATTTCATAGAAACTTGAAAATATATTTCTTTAAACTCTCTTAATCGATTTATATATATATATATATATATAT
The DNA here is from genome assembly GCF_046630445.1 of Rutidosis leptorrhynchoides. Taxonomy (NCBI): domain Eukaryota; kingdom Viridiplantae; phylum Streptophyta; class Magnoliopsida; order Asterales; family Asteraceae; genus Rutidosis; species Rutidosis leptorrhynchoides. The sequence goes on along the minus strand of NC_092335.1, from coordinate 164,442,816 downwards.
ATATATATATATATATATATATATATATATATATATATATATATATATATTTGCTCTGTATTATTTCAAGATATTATTAGTACACATAAAATATTACGGCGGAGTGTTGTCCGAGTGATTTCAAAATAGTTTTTTTGAATGAGTCGAAGCTAAAGAAATTATGGGTTATAGCTATGGAGGTGATGGGTATGGTTCATGGGTATGCTCGTGAGGTCAATCTAGTGTTTATCATCTCCGTTGCGTCTACGTACTTTCCTGCAATATTGAATCTCAATATTGATACGTTCGTGAATCCGAGTCCAACCTTGCACTTGTTAAATGATATTATATGTATTTTTACTACGAAATACAGTATTGTGAGTTTTATTTGCTCCCTTTTTAATTACTTTTGCAATATATATTTTTGGGCTGAGAATACATGCGCTGTTTTATAAATGTTTTACGAAATAGGCACAAGTACTAAAACTAATTCTACGTGGGTTTAAACCAGAAATATACCTTTAGCTTGGTAACATTAAACTACTTGTCTATGTACGGTAGGCGCGAATCCTAAAGATAGATCTATTGGGCCTGACAAACCCAATCCTGACTATGGGATGCTTTTGTATTTCGAGGTTATTTTAAACACACCTGATCTGGTGTACTTCAGAGGGTAAAACATGAACGTTAATGCTTGTTACCGGGTGCCTACAACTTATAGAATACTTTTATACACTTGCAAGTGTACATATATTTATAAACGAAAATCTTGTGGTCTATTAATACATTGAAATGATTGTTATGATAAACCTATGAACTCACCAACCTTTTGGTTGACACTTTAAAGCATGTTTATTCTCAGGTATTAAATAAATATTCCGCTGTGCATTAGCTCATTTTAAGGATATTACTTGGAGTCATTCATGGCATATTTTGAAAGGCGTTGCATTCGAGTCATTGAGTTCATCAAGATTATTATTATGTCAATTATAGTTAGATGTATTATGAAATGGTGTGCATGCCGTCAACTTTCGTTGTAAAGAAAGTTTGTCTTTTAAAAAAGAATGCAATGTTTGTAAAATGTACCATATAGAGGTCCAATACCTCGCGATGTAATCAACTATTGTGAATCGTTTATAATGTATATAAACGGGTCCTTTCAGTTGGTATCAGAGTGGTGGTCTTAGCGAACCAGGTCTGCATTAGTGTGTCTAACTAATAGTCGATAGGATGCATTAGTGAGTCTGGACTTCGACCGTGTCTGCATGTCAAAAGTTTTGCTCATCATTTTTGTTGAAAATTACCTGCTTATCATTCTTAGTCTAGACACATCTTATTGCATTGATTGCATGAATAGTGTATAGACAAAATTCATATCTTAGCGTATCTGCTAATTCATATCTTAGCGTATCTGTTACTGTAAACTTTGCCTTGCATATTCCGTAAATTCCTCCGTAATCTACGAAACCTTTTGCTCTATATAATTAGAATACCACCCGATAGCTGGAAAATCATTTCATATCAAAAAATTCTTTATTCAATCGTACGAAATGGAATTCGTCATTAGTTCAAGTCTTTCGGATTCTGAAATGGAATCCCACTCAAGTTCCAAAAGCAGTGTGACCGGAATGGATCAACCAATTAGTCATCATCTATTCTGGATGAATTGGGGATGGGTTCGTAGCCTCCTTAATCATTGAAGACAAGAAGAAGGTGATCCCTTCCATCCACCACATTGCCCTCTTGGCGAAGAACCTGAAGCACTTATCGGCGAACCTATCCGAAACACAATTTTCTCTCTTATTTCTAGATTATCTCGTCACGATTACATACTACACCAAATTCTAGATTTTATTTATCCGCTCGTCCAAACCGACAATCACCCCTGTGTAATAGAAGAAGTTAACGAGCTTCGCGCTCGGGTAGTGGCTTTGGAGAATATGGTGCAAAGGTTACAAACACCAGCAGCAGCACCAGCAGCATAAACAGTTCCACCATCAGCAACACCAACAATACCATCACCACCAACAACAACATCTACATCCCACACCGCAACATCACAATCAATATCTCAAACATCAACGTCATACGCCCTGTAAATATCCAGGAATATCAACAACAACAAACGATGAAGTATTAATTCATAAACTTCATTGAAGAGATATCTCTGCGGCAGTTATGTAATCTCCAAAATCTTAGAGATTATTTAATTCTGATCGTAAATCGGATGAGTGAACGGAGATGGTAGAGTAGAAACTTTGATCGAAAATGGTGTACGATTTACAAGCTAGAATTGTTTTACCAACAGCATCAACAGGACCGTAGCATCATCAACACAGTCAGTGCCGTCAGTATCGTCAGAATCAATAGCACCTGTAACATCACAAACTCTGTCAGTTCAAGAATCATTGTGGAATCATTACGAATCAACAACAAATATATTGTATCAACGAGTTATGAAGTATTAACTCATTTCCAATCGAAAGATTTATATGTATATTTTATATGTATAAATTTTTAAACCATAATAAATCTTCCCGTACTAAGCTATTATGTGTGAATCTTAACTACTCAGTTAATTCATATTATAAATATGCAATGATGTACGTCCTTCGTCCGCAACTTAACCATCGTTAATTACAATCTCTGTCTCAATTCAATAAAAATCTAATTCATAATAAATCAAGTGTATTATTCGAATATATGTTTGATTTTACACTTTCATCATCGATGTACTCGAAACTTTTCAAATAACATCATTCGTACCTTGCGAAGTTCACAAGAATTTTACGAAAACCAACAAATAACAAAGTAATGATTCATAATTTCAATATTATTGAAGAAATACTTATGCAATTTATAAAGTTTTAGGGTTTACTCAATTATAGTTCCAACCATAAAACAAATGAGTTAATTTAATATTAACTCATTAAATTTATATTACATCTAAATAAAATATACACATATATTTTCATAAAGACTGTAATAAACTTCTTTTGTACAAAATATTAATTGTGAAATTTTTTTTAACGGGTAGGTAATACCCGAGAGATATATAAATTCACAATTAATATATTACATTTTTCGAAACTAATTCAGCAATCATCAACTATACTCCCTACTTTCACAACAATATCCATTCTTTCATATAAATCAAAACAATCATACTCATTCAAATTCAATTACATATTCTGATTTTGAAATCGCATAATTCAATTCGAAATATAACCAGTATCATCACTCTTAGATTCCTATATCTTTCAAAGCTATACTTTGACTTTAAAACTTTGTTAGAACATCATATGTATTAACGATTACAATATGTGCTCAAACCCTTCGAAATTCCTGAAGACACTTCAACTAAGGAACAATCGAGATGATGATCCAACCACATGTTACCCACAGTTATACACCTGAAAAACTCTCAAAACCCAAGTCATAGTTCGACACGTATCCGTGTTAGACTCTTTGGCATTTACTAGCTAAAATAACTTTTCAATTCCATTTCAAAATAGACAGTTTTGTCACAGCTCCAGCAAGTCAACTTCGACTTCTCAATCAAATCAGTCTTATTATAACCTCGATAGATACGTTGCCCTTTCACCAACGTTATCGGGGAATCATTTATATTCATCACATTAGCAATAAACTTACCAACAACTTCACTGATCTTTGACTTTCCAAAAAAAAAAAATCATTATAATTATCGAAACCCTATCATATACTCATTCGTACCTTATAACAAGAATTGCCATACCAATTATTGAAAATCAGAAATCAGTATTTTGAAACCTCGCAGCATGTCTACATCAACAATTACATATACACACAACGTCTAGCTCCAAGACTTACATTCTTTGAATGAGAAATTTCTGAAAAACACCCTAAACTGCGAACCAGTTCTCAAAATTTTGAAAAATGCTGATGAAGCAGCAAAAACTATAAACGACCTTAACAGTAAAAAGTTGGATGATAAAGGATAGTATATTGGCAAAGCTCAGAAAAAGAGAAGCTTTGGAACTGAAAAACGGATTGAGCAAAGTATGAAGGAGGCTGTGGACAAATCACAAAGGCTGAACCTGCCTTCAAAGAATCCAAATGATTCAGTACTTGCTGAAGTCATTAACGAATACCTTGCTCCTGACTCTAAACCCCTGCGGACAATATCCTTCATCATCCTCTGATATTAGACATTCTAAGATATCATCGTATCTTTCATTATAAATATCATCCATACTTCTGAAGATATTTTTATAATTATTCTTATCTGAAATCATTTACCTCTTCGCGCTATATGTATTATATCATAAAAGAAACTATTTTAGTTTCTAAATTCTGAAACATTCGAGTTTAAAATAGGAATATTCTTGAAGAAGTGTTGGGAGCTGAAGCATGAGTTAGTATAATATAATGACACTTGATCAACGTGATTATATTACAGTAAATCATGCTGAGGTTCTAAATGGAACATGATGATTCACAGATCATAACGTCATCATGTGCTATGTTACACGACTCTTGTATTCTCTTTGATCTCTAAATATCAAGAAAATATTTCTTGATGATTCGGCCTTTTCCGAGGTATTCTGGTAATTTGACAAGTCAAGATCGTGCCATTACAATCTCCTTCCTAGAACATTAACAATGTTCATTCCTGAAAGGACCCGTTCATATACATTATAAATGATTCACAATAGTTGATTACATCGCGAGGTATTTGACCTCTATATGATACATTTTACAAACATTGCATTCGTTTTTAAAAGACAAACTTTCTTTACAATGAAAGTTGACGGCACGCACACCATTTCATAATACATCCAACTATAATTGGCTTTATAATAATCTTGATGAACTCAATGACTCGAATGCAACGTCTTTCAAAATATGCCATGAATGACTCCAAGTAATATCCTTAAAATGAGCTAATGCACAGCGGAAGATTTCTTTAATACCTGAGAATAAACATGCTTTAAAGTGTCAACCAAAAGGTTGGTGAGTTCATAGGTTTATCATAACAATCATTTCAATATATTAATAGACCACAAGATTTCCGTTTATAAATATATGTACACTCGCAAGTGTATAAAAGTATTCTATAAGTTGTAGGCACCCGGTAACAAGCCTTAACGTTCATGTTTTACCCTCTGAAGTACACCAGATCATGTGTGTTTAAAATAACCTCGAAGTACTAAAGCATCCCATAGTCAGGATGGGGTTTGTCAGGCCCAATAGATCTATCTTTAGGATTCGCGCCTACCGTACATAGACAAGTAGTTTAATGTTACCAAGCTAAGGGTATATTTCTGATTTAAACCCACGTAGAATTAGTTTTAGTACTTATGCCTATTTCGTAAAACATTTATAAAAACAGCGCATGTATTCTCAGTCCCAAAAATATATATAAAAGGGAGCAAATGAAACTCACCATACTGTATTTCGTAGTAAAAATACATATAACGTCATTTAACAAGTGCAAGGTTGGCCTCGGATTCACGAACCTATATTAATTATATATATTTATTTGTTGGTCAATATTTGTCTAACAATTTTTGGTCAAGTCATAGTGTACCACAATCCTAATGCTCGAGACTAATATGCAAAAGTCAACAAAAGTCAACTTAACCCAAAATGACTTCTAAAATTTATACGTGTTTATTATATAACTTAACTATAGTCGTTTTATATATTTAAATATATTTATTAGATTTTATAATAATAAAAGTCATTTATTAATAAAAATTTATATTAACGTTTATATATGATAAAATATACTTTTATATATCTTAAGTAGTAAAATTTATAAAGTTCACTTAATATCTTAAAACTATAGTGGTAAGTATTATTAATGTAATTATATTACGCGTGGTGAAAAATATCTTTGTATCCCCTATTTATTTGATAAAATAATATTGATCATAATAATAATAAGTAAAAGTTGTATTATTTTGTAATAATAATTATTATTATTCTATAAAAAATAACAATATTTATATTTACTAAAAATGTTATTATGATAAAATGATAATACTAACATAATAGTAATAATGATATTTTATAATAACAATGATATTTCTATTAAAATAATAACGACGATAGTAATAATAATCATTTTAACAATAATACTAACATTCAGTTGACTATAACTTCAAATCCGTTCATCGAAACCATTCGATATCTAAATGAAAAGTTCTTAATTTTTCGCTAGCTTTCCAATGACATACATATCATATACCCTATCTCAGTAGCATATGTATCTAATTCAGGATTCAACAAACCTATCTAAGGACAATATCGAATGTACAAGCATGCATAATCCTATATACTAGAGCACTAGTCAGGGATACACTATTGATATATAAAAGTTAAGTTATGAGTGCTCACGTATCAATATTGAGATTCAATATTGCAGGAAAGTACGTAGACGCAACGGAGATGATAAACACTAGATTGACCTCACGAGCATACCCATGAACCATACCCATCACTTCCATAGCTATAACCCATAATTTCCTTAGCTTCGACTCATTCAAAAAACTATTTTGAAATCACTCGGACATCACTCCGTCGTAATATTTTATGTATACTAATAATATCTTGAAATAATACAGAGCAAATATATATATATATATATATATATATATATATATATATATAAATCGATTGAGAGAGTTTAGAGAAATATATTTTCAAGTTTCTATGAAATAATGAAACCTATTGAATTCTATTTATAATAGATTTTTGAATTATTAAAGTGAATTATTAAAGTATGAATTATTAAAGTGAATTATTAAAGTATGAATTATTAAAGTGAATTATTAAAGTATGAATTATTAAAGTGAATTATTAAAGTATGAATTATTAAAGTGAATTATTAAAGTATGAATTATTAAAATGAATTATTAAAGTTAAAGTAAAGTAAAAGTAAAGTAAAGGTAAAGTTAAAGTATAGTAAAAGTATAAAAACTATGTATGTATAATACGCGTATAAATATATATAATATTAATTTAAATCGTTATATATATTTAATGAAATAAATTATAAATATCGTTATATTTATTATACTGGTTAAGTAATGAGTTGTCAAAAGTGATTCTAGATATTTATAAAAGTTTAATAATAAAGTTTTTTTTAAACTGAAAACGTTTTTGTACGTTTGAAAATAGATTAATAGAATATTATGGAAACCAATTCTCCACTAGCTTTTGTCTAACTTTCGTAAATGACACTTTTTATTTTTATTTATAAATAGCTTTACAAATTATTCCGAATATCGTTAAGAGGAATAGATTTCTCAAATCATAGTGGACCTCTCAACAGAGACTTGTAATCATAATTCAATGTTTCTAATAATTCAATCATTTAATATATTTTTTTTAATTTCATCGATAATCATATTGAAACAAATACGTTCATATAAAGCATTATACTTTTAAATACTTTGTTGACATTTTCAATTTATAACATATACACATATACATACATATTCATATATGTTCATTTAATGGTTCGTGAATCATTGGAATTTGGTCGAGGTTTAAATGAATGTATAAACATAGTTTAAAATCCTTGAGATTTAACTTAACAAACATTGCTTATCGTGTCAGAATAATATAAAGATAAAGTTTAAATTTAGTCGAAAATTTCCGGGTCGTCACAGTACCTACCCGTTAAAGAAATTTCGTCCCCGAAATTTGATAGAGGTCGTCATGACTAACAATGAGAATGTTATTATAACGATTATAGTGTTTTATCAAGTTCAAGAAGAATGGATAAAATAATTCGATTACTCGAAGCGTGTGAGTGAAGTTATCGTAAATGAATGAAATAAGATAATAGTGATTCGTCGTATCTTTTGACGTCATCACGATTGATCTCCGAAAAGAAAATCTTTGTAATCTATATTGGATTTGATTATTCGGCGATTAAGGAAATTATGATCCTCTTCGAATTAATGCGATAATCCATTTTGATTTCTCTGTCGGATATTTCACTATAAATCTACCTCATTTGTTTTCTTACAACTGACACCTTCTCAACTCATATTTTAAAGTATTTGTCAATATGCTTCATCCAGTGCTGATTCTTGATATACTCCTCACTTTCATATCTGTCGCTCTTCTTTTTCATCTGCCTCCGGAAGAATCTATTTACTTCTACTATACTCTCGGTTTTATAGTGTTTTTAGTTCTTCCGTGTCTTTATATTGCTATATGCATCGATATATACGGTTTATAATTTTTGGGTGGTTGTTGGGTTTTATATCTTCCCTTATATTTCAAAGCCCCTGCTTTTGTCTTCTATAATCATTGACATCCACAGTTAATGCTCCCTTCTATTTGCTGCGATTTATACTCCAATTTCTATTTTGGAGTTTTGTCCTTTCGTTTCTTCTTCTTGCGATTAAGCAACGTTTGTAATGGTCCAGTATTCGCAGATATGAATTTCAGAATGAACATAGTTAATGTTCTAAGAAGGAAATGGTAATGGCACGATCTTGATTTGTTAATTTACCAGAATACCCTGAAAAGACCGAATCATCAAGAAAATATATTCTTGATATTTTTAGAGATTAAATAGAATACAAGAGTCGTGTAACATGGAACATGATGATGGCATGGTCTGTGAATCGTCATGTCCCATTAGAAACTCATCATGACTTACTGTAATATAATCATGTTGATCAAGTGTCATTATATTATACTAACTCATGCTTCAGTTCCCAGCACTACTTCAAAACATTCATAATTCAAACTCAAAAGTTTATAGAATATAGAAACTAATAGTTTCTTATATGATGTAACACTGATAGCGCAAAGAGATAAATGACTTCAGATAAGATTAGTTGTGAAAATATCTTCAGAAATATCGCGGATATTTATAATGAAAGATATGATAATATCTTAGAATTTCTAATATTGATGGATGATGATGAAGATTTGTCTGTAAAGGTTTAGAATAAAGAGTAAGGTATTCGTTAATGACTTTAGCAGGCACTGAATCATTTGGATTCTTTGAAGGCAGATTTAGTCTTTGTGATTTGTCCACAGCCTCCTTCATAGTCTGTTCAATCCGTTTTCCAGTTCCAAACCTTCTCTTTTTCTCAGCTTTTCCACCTTACTATTCTTTGTCATCAAACTTTTTACTGTTAAGATCGTTTACAGTTTTTGATGCTTCATCAGTATTTTGAGAACTAGTTCGCAGTTTAAGGTGTTTTTCAGAAACTTCACATTCAAAGTATATAAGTCCAGAAGGTAGACACATATAATTGTTGGCGTAGACATGCTGCGAGATTTCAAAATACTGATTGCTAATTTCTGATGATTCATATGGTAATTCTCGTTACAAGATGCAGATGAGTAAATGATGGGATTTTGATAAATATAAAGATTTTTTCTGAAATTCAAAGATCAATGAAGTTGTTAATAAGTTTACTGCTAATGTGGCGAGATATGAAAGGTTCCCCCGGTAATAATGATGAAGGGGTAATCATTATAATAAGGCTTATTCGAATGAACAATTGAAGTTGGTTTGCTGGAGCTGTGACAAAATCGTCTATTTTTAAAAGGGATTGAAAAGTTATTTTAGCTAGTAAATGCCAAAAGGTCTGACATGGATACATGTTAAATTATGACTTTGGTTTCAAGAGTTTTTCAGGTACGTAACTGTGGATAACATGTGGTTGGATCATCATCTCGATTGTTCATTATTTGAAGTGTCTTCAGGTATTTCGAAGGGCTTGAACACAGATTATAATCGTTAATATACATACGATGTTCTAACACAGTTTTGAAGTTAAAGTATAGCTTTGAAAGATGTAAGAATCTAAGAGTGATGATATCGTTTATAACTTGAATTGAATTCGGCGATTTCAAAATCAGAATATGTAATTAGATTTTTGAATGAGTATGGTTGTTTTGATTTCTATAAAAGAATGTATATTGTTGTGAAAGTAGGGAGTATAATGGATGATTTGCTGAATCAGATTCGAAGAATGTAACATATTAATTATGAATTTATATATCTCTCGGGTATTAACTACCCGTTAAAAAAATGTCACAATTAATATTTTGTACAAAAGAATTTTATTACAGTCTTTATGGAAATATATGTGTATATTTCTTCAGATGTAATATAGATTTAATGAGTTAATATTAAATTAAACTCACTTGATTTATAGTTAAGGCTAGGATAGATAATTTCTAAACTTTAGAAATTACATAATCGTCGTAGAATGTTTTCCCAATGAAGTTATGAATCAATACTTCATCGTAGTGGTATTCCTTAGTATCTACAGGGCGTATGACGTCGATGCTCATGGGACAGATTGTGAAGTTGAGGTTTGCGATGCGGTTGTTGTTGGTGGTGGTAATGGTACTGTTGGTGTTGCTGATGGTGGTACTGTTTATGCTGCTGGTGCTGCTGCTGGTGTTTGTAACCTTTGCACCATATTCTCCAAAGCCACTACCCGAGCGCGAAGCTCGTTGACTTCTTCTATTACACCGGGGTGATTGTCGGTTCGGACGAGCGGATAAATAAAATCTAGAATTTGGTGTAGTATGTAATCGTGACGAGTTACTCTAGAAATAAGAGAGAAAATGGTGTTCCGGATAGGTTCGCCGGTAAGTGCTTCAGGTTCTTCGCCAAGAGGGCAATGTGGTGGATGGAAGGGATCACCTTCTTCTTGTCTCCAATGATTAAGGAGGCTACGAACCCATCCCCAATTCATCCAGAATAGATGATGACTAATTGGTTGATCCATTCCGGTCACACTGCTTTCGGAACTTGAGTGGGATTCCATTTCGAAATCCGAGAGACTTGAACTAATGACGAATTCCATTTCGTACGATTGAATAAAGAATTTTTGGATATGAAATGATTTTCCGGCTATCGGGTGGTATTCTAATTATATAGAGCAAAAGGTTTCGTAGATTACGGAGGAATTTACGGAATATGTCAGGCAAAGTTTATAGTAACAGATATGCTAAGATATGAATTAGCAGATACGCTAAGATATGAATTTTGTCTATACACTATTCATGCAATCAATGCAATAAGATGTGTCTAGACTAAGAATGATAAGCAGGTAATTTCCGACAAGAATGATGAGCAAAACTTTTGAAATGCAGACACGGTCGAAGTCCAGACTCACTAATGCATCCTAACGACTATCAGTTAGACACACTAATGAAGAACTGGTTCGCTAAGACCACCACTCTGATACCAACTGAAAGGACCCGTTCATATACATTATAAACGATTCACAATAGTTGATTACATCGCGAGGTATTTGACCTCTATATGATACATTTTACAAACATTGCATTCGTTTTTAAAAGACAAACTTTCTTTACAATGAAAGTTGACGGCACACACACCATTTCATAATACATCCAACTATAATTGGCTTTATAATAATCTTGATGAACTCAATGACTCGAATGCAACGTCTTTCAAAATATGCCATGAATGACTCCAAGTAATATCCTTAAAATGAGCTAATGCACAGCGGAAGATTTCTTTAATACCTGAGAATAAACATGCTTTAAAGTGTCAACCAAAAGGTTGGTGAGTTCATAGGTTTATCATAACAATCATTTCAATATATTAATAGACCACAAGATTTCCGTTTATAAATATATGTACACTCACAAGTGTATAAAAGTATTCTATAAGTTGTAGGCACCCGGTAACAAGCCTTAACGTTCATGTTTTACCCTCTGAAGTACACCAGATCAGGTGTGTTTAAAATAACCTCGAAGTACTAAAGCATCCCATAGTCAGGATGGGGTTTGTCAGGCCCAATAGATCTATCTTTAGGATTCGCGCCTACCGTACATAGACAAGTAGTTTAATGTTACCAAGCTAAGGGTATATTTCTGATTTAAACCCACGTAGAATTAGTTTTAGTACTTGTGCCTATTTCGTAAAACATTTATAAAAACAGCGCATGTATTCTCAGTCCCAAAAATATATATAAAAGGGAGCAAATGAAACTCACCATACTGTATTTCGTAGTAAAAATACATATAACGTCATTTAACAAGTGCAAGGTTGGCCTTGGATTCACGAACCTATATTAATTATATATATTTATATGTTGGCCAATATTTGTCTAACAATTTTTGGTCAAGTCATAGTGTACCACAATCCTAATGCTCGAGACTAATATGCAAAAGTCAGCAAAAGTCAACAAAAGTCAACTTGACCCAAAATGACTTCTAAAATTTATACGTGTTTATTATATAACTTAACTATAGTCGTTTTATATATTTAAATATATTTATTAGATTTTATAATAATAAAAGTCATTTATTAATAAAAATTTATATTAACGTTTATATATGATAAAATATACTTTTATATATCTTAAGTAGTAAAATTTATAAAGTTCACTTAATATCTTAAAACTATAGTGGTAAGTATTATTAATGTAATTATATTACGCATGGTGAAAAATATCTTTGTATCCCCTATTTATTTGATAAAATAATATTGATCATAATAATAATAAGTAAAAGTTGTATTATTTTGTAATAATAATTATTATTATTCTATAAAAAAATTACAATATTTATATTTACTAAAAATGTTATTATGATAAAATGATAATACTAACATAATAGTAATAATGATATTTTATAATAACAATGATATTTCTATTAAAATAATAACGACGATAGTAATAATAATCATTTTAACAATAATACTAAAATTCAGTTGACTATAACTTCAAATCCGTTCATCGAAACCATTCGATATCTAAATGAAAAGTTCTTAATTTTTCGCTAGCTTTCCAATGACATACATATCATATACCCTATCTCAGTAGCATATGTATCTAATTCAGGATTCAACAAACCTATCTAAGGATAATATCGAATGTACAAGCATGCATAATCCTATATACTCGAGCACTAGTCAGGGATACACTATTGATATATAAAAGTTAAGTTATGAGTGCTCACGTATCAATATTGAGATCCAATATTGCAGGAAAGTACGTAGACGCAACGGAGATGATAAACACTAGATTGACCTCACAAGCATACCCATGAACCATACCCATCACTTCCATAGCTATAACCCATAATTTCCTTAGCTTCGACTCATTCAAAAAACTATTTTGAAATCACTCGGACATCACTCCGTCGTAATATTTTATGTATACTAATAATATCATTTAATATATTTTTTTTAATTTCATCGATAATCATATTGAAACAAATACGTTCATATAAAGCATTATACTTTTAAATACTTTGTTGACATTTTCAATTTATAACATATACACATATACATACATATTCATATATGTTCATTTAATGGTTAGTGAATCATTGGAATTTGGTCGAGGTTTAAATGAATGTATAAACATAGTTTAAAATCCTTGAGATTTAACTTAACAAACATTGCTTATCGTGTCAGAATAATGTAAAGATAAAGTTTAAATTTAGTCGGAAATTTCCGGGTCGTCACAATTCCGAAATTTATATCTGCGAATTCTGGACCATTACAAGCGGTGCTTAATCGCAAGAAGAAGAAACGAAAGGACAAAGCTCCGAACTAGAAATGGGAGTATAAATCATAGCAAATAGAAGAGAGCATTAACTGTGGATGACAATGATTATAGAAGCAAGGACTTTGAAATATAAGGGAAGATATAAAACCCAACAACAACTCAGAAATCACAAACTGTATATATCAATGCATATAGCAATATAAAGACACGGGAGAACTAAAAACACTATAAAACCAAGAGTATAGTAGAAGTAAATAGATTCTTCCGGAGGCAGATGAAAAAGAAGAGCGACAGATATGAAAGTGAGGAGTATATTAAGAATCAGCACTGGATGAAGCATATTGACAAATACTTTAAAATATGAGTTGAGAAGATGTGAGTTGTAAGAAAATAAATGAGGTGGATTTATAGTGAAATATCCGATAGAGAAATCAAAATGGATTATCGCATTAATTCGAAGAGGATCATAATTTCCTTAATCGCCGAATAATCAAATCCAATATAGATTACAAAGATTTTCTTTTCGGAGATCAATCGTGATGACGTCAAAAGATACGACGAATCACTATTATCTTATTTCATTCATTTACGATAACTTCACTCACACGCTTCGAGTAATCGAATTATTTTATCCATTCTTCTTGAACATGATAAAACTCTATAATGGTTATAATAACATTCTCATTGTTAGTCATGACGACCTCTATCAAATTTCGGGGACGAAATTTCTTTAACGGGTAGGTACTGTGACGACCCGGAAATTTCCGACCAAATTTAAACTTTAATCTTTATATTATTCCGACACGATAAGCAAAGTTTGTTAAGTTAAATCTCAAGAATTTTAAACTGTGTTCATACATTCATTATAACCTTGACCAAATTTCGACGATTCACGAACCGTTATATATAAATAGATATGTATATGTATATATATATATTATAACTTGAGAATATTAATAAAGTATTAAACGTATAATACTTTACACGAACGTATTTGTTTCAATATGATTTTCGACGAAATTAAAAAAATATATTAAATGATTGAATTATCAGAAACATTGAATTATGATTACAAGTCTCCGTTGAGAGGTCCACTATGATTTTAGAAAATCTATTCCTCTTAACGATATTCAGAATAATTTGTAAAGCTATTTATAAATAAAAACAAAAAGTGTCATTTACGAAAGTTAGACAAAAGTTAGTGGAGAATTGGTTTCCATAATATTCTATTAATCTATTTTCAAACGTACAAAGACGTTTTCAGTTTAAAAAAAACTTTATTATTAAAACGTATATAACTTTTATAAATATCTAGAATCACTTTTGACAACTTATTACTTAACCAGTATAATAAATATAAGATATTTATATTTTATTTCATTAAATATATATAATGATTTAAATTAATATTATATATATTTATATGCGTATTATACATACATAGTTTTTATACTTCTACTATACTTTAACTTTACCTTTACTTTACTTTTACTTTACTTTAACTTTAATAATTCACTTTAATAATTCATACTTTATTAATTCACTTTAATAATTCATTATTTAATAATTTACTTTAATAATTCACTTTAATAATTCATACTTTAATAATTCACTTTAATAATTCATACTTTAATAATTCACTTTAATAATTCATACTTTAATAATTCATTTTAATAATTCAAAAATCTATTATAAATAGAATTCAATAGGTTTCATTATTTCATAGAAACTTGAAAATATATTTCTTTAAACTCTCTTAATCGATTATATATATATATATATATATATATATATATATATATATATATATATATATATATATATATATATATATATATATATATATATATATATATATTTGCTCTGTATTATTTCAAGATATTATTAGTATACATAAAATATTACGGCGGAGTGTTGTCCGAGTGATTTCAAAATATTTTTTTTGAATGAGTCGAAGCTAAGGAAATTATGGGTTATAGCTATGGAGGTGATGGGTATGGTTCATGGGTATGCTCGTGAGGTCAATCTAGTGTTTATCATCTCCGTTGCGTCTACGTACTTTCCTGCAATATTGAATCTCAATATTGATACGTTCGTGAATCCGAGTCCAACCTTGCACTTGTTAAATGACATTATATGTATTTTTACTACGAAATACAGTATTGTGAGTTTCATTTGCTCCCTTTTTAATTGCTTTTGCAATATATATTTTTGGGCTGAGAATACATGAGCTGTTTTATAAATATTTTACGAAATAGGCACAAGTACTAAAACTAATTCTACGTGGGTTTAAACCAGAAATATATCCTTAGCTTGGTAACATTAAACTACTTGTCTATGTACGGTAGGCGCGAATCCTAAAGATAGATCTATTGGGCCTGACAAACCCAATCCTGACTATGGGATGCTTTAGTACTTCGAGGTTATTTTAAACACACCTGATCTGGTGTACTTCAGAGGGTAAAACATGAACGTTAACGCTTGTTATCGGGTGCCTACAACTTATAGAATACTTTTATACACTTGCGAGTGTACATATATTTATAAACGGAAATCTTGTGGTCTATTAATATATTGAAATGATTGTTATGATAAACCTATGAATTCACCAACCTTTTGATTGACACTTTAAAGCATGTTTATTCTCATGTATTAAAGAAATCTTCCACTGTGCATTAGCTCATTTTAAGGATATTACTTGGAGTCATTCATGGCATATTTTGAAAGGCGTTGCATTCGAGTCATTGAGTTCATCAAGATTATTATTATGTCAATTATAGTTGGATGTATTATGAAATGGTGTGCATGCCGTCAACTTTCATTGTAAAGAAAGTTTGTCTTTTAAAAATGAATGCAATGTTTGTAAAATGTACCATATAGAGGTCCAATACCTCGCGATGTAATCAACTATTGTGAATCATTTATAATGTATATGAACGGGTCCTTTCACGCATTATGGTCTGTTAGAGGTAGGGAAAGAATAACTACATAGCCCAGATACTGTATGAGAAGGGCCTTGATTGCATAATTGATACCCCAAAAATTTGTTATAAATATAGACACCCCGGGCACTTAAAGAAAAAGTTCTCAAATAGGAAAAACTTTGGACTTACTTGCGGTAGAGCAATCGTTATCTCAGCTATGGAGACTCACATGGATCCTGATTTTAGTTAGGGTACGTTTCGTCACAACGTTTTATTGTCTCAAAGTTGTTTAATACTAGAGCGATAGAAACCTTATATCTAAGAACCTTAGTGTTATGACTAATAAGCCATTAACAACCATGAGAGTTAAGTATTCTATATGAAAAGCTAATGGTAAGCTAGCAGAGATAGAGGAATAATTTAAGGTAGTACCTTAAAATTAACGGGTGGGTCATTTGGAGATGACCTCATGTCAACAAAACTTGGAAGTTTTAAAGTAGTAGTTGGAAAGGATTAGTTACCTATGCACAAGCCGATGTTATTTGAGAAGATTGATAGAAATTTTTCATGGTAGTATAATAAGAATTGGTTGGAATGAACCTTATGATTAACCTAACACCCATCAATTTGGGAAGCTTGATGTAATAGTTGGAATGGACTTTAGGATTAACCTAATACTCATCAAGTTAGGAAGCTTTGATATAATAGTTGGAATGGACTGGCTTTCAAGGATGAAAGCGAAAGTTATTTATAGTGAGAAGATTATTCGTATACCTCGCGAGAATGGTGAGCCATTAATAGTTTACGGGGAGAGAAGTATCCCGAAGCTGGTAAGATATACCACGATCTCAAGGAACAATATTGGTGGCCGAACCTTAAAAAGGACATTATTACTTATGTTGGGAAGTGTCTGACTTGTTTCAAGGTCAAAGCCGAACATCAAAAGCCATCTGGGTTACTTCAACAACCCGAAATCTCACGATGGAAATGGGAAGGAATAATAATTGATTTCATCACGAAGCTACCGAAAACGGTAGGCGGTTATGACACTATCTGGGTTATTGTTGACCGTCTCACCAAATCTGCTCACTTTCTAGCCATGAAAGAAACCGATACAATGGACAAACTTGCACAACGATACATAAAGGAAATTGTATCCCGACGCTTCAGCGATTCAAATTCTATATTAAAGACTACACAAGAATCTTATTTGACACTCATTCTTACACGACTCTAAATCCTAACTTATTCCGAGAGATACCTTATTTGATGATAATCACACCATCATCATTCTTACTTCGATATTAGTCATACCAGTTCAAAATTTTCCAAAAATCAATGGGTGGTTAATTCTCATCCTCATACTCTCCCATTCGTATCTCATTTATAAGCAACAGCTTCACACTTAAGCATTTTTGGTCGAAGGACTTATGCTCTACTAATAGTCATCAACCATATTTAAATTCAATAGTTTTCATTACCTCTTAACATTATTGCTCAAATATCACCCGAAATTTTCAAAAATCTTTTACTCGATCCTCATCAATCTTTTTCCAACTTGTAACCTCCAAAATATGAAAATTTTGTTTGCCAAAATTTTACACACACTATTTTACTGTACGATCCTCTCGAAGTTTTATAAAAATAAATTTATTTTATTGCCATACATACAATCGCATATGTTATATATAATAAAGTAAATAATTACTTATTTTTGACTAGTACATATAAAATTTTACTTTCACTTTTACAAATCAATTCTTTTATTCAAAGGGTATTTTACTTAGAATAGTACATAACTCTAGTTTACTAAGAACTTCGTTTCTTTTCTTACATTGTTACCTTAAACGATTTCAATAAAAAAAATTTGTTGCTTGTTATGTAAAATTTTTCATGTTATTCGTATCTAAGTCATCATGAAGACTTTACAACCGTCGAAATCGTGAGATTCATGTGTGTGTGTGTGTGATAAAGGCACTTACTGCCACGTCATGCAGAGCCTTTGGGCATCCACTAACACTTAAACCATTCAAAATTATTGCATTACCCCAGGAATCTTATTTGCCACACCTGTTGGAACGATGCTCTTTCTTACATATCTCTAAGTCCTGACTTATTCCAAGAGATTCTCATTTAGTGATATTAACACCATCAGTATTTCGACTTTAATATTAGTCATAACCTGTTTGGCATTTTACAAAGTCAAGAAGTGAGTAACTTCTCATCCTCATGCTCTATCCTTCATACCTCGCTTGTTAGCAATGGCTTCGCACGTGAACATTTTTGGCCCAAAAACTTATGTCCTGATAATTATCAAAACTACATTTAATTCATTAGTTTTCATTACCTAGTGACATATCACCCGATGATTCAAAGATTTTTTCACTCGATCTTTTTTAACTCGTAACCTCTGAAATACGAAAAACTATGTTTAGCAAAATTTTTACACGTTTATTTGTACGGTCCTCACAGATTTATGGACAAATGAAAGTAATAAAATTTTTCTGTCACTTATGTGATTTATAAAATCATATATGTATGTATATAATTAAGTTAATAAATTTTCCCTTACTTATTTTGGTTAGTACATACTAAGTTATACCATCAAATTATTTAAAAATCACTCATTTATTGAGTTGTTTAACTTAAGTCAAATAGTTTTGTGCAAAATGGTACACGTTGTACATACTTCTAAATTTACTAAAAAAATTCGTTCCGTTTATGTTGTCACATCAAACGTTTAAAGATTTTTCAAAACTTCCTTGGTTGATTTTATTAAAGGTTTTCGTATTAGAATACACCGTGTATGGATCACACTTCTTCCCGTCCCCCGTTTAGGGATGAATCTTACCATTAAGATCTGTGTTAAAAACTCTTGAGCCACTTTGGATGACAGTTTTATAAAATTTGTTAGGAAGTCTTTGCGCTCATAAAATGTTCCTTTTAAGGTTAGACATGGCAAAAACGCGGGCCGATAAATCGATTTTCTGAGGGACACTCAGTAGTCACCCTATCATAGGAAAGGCTCTAGGTGGTTTTCTACTCTCAATATTTCACGGCTAATTGCAACACCCTCGTAAACATCAACTCTATGAATCAGTATGTTGAGGTACAAGAAATCATTTTTGAGATTCTTTTCACTTGGAATAAACCATTCATTATGACCAAGGGTTCACGTATCTTCTCATCCGAGCATCCCCTTAAGTATAAGGATAAATTCAAATCAACTTGCTAGTTGTACGAAGATTTCCCTCTCGTTCAAAGATCACACACTTCATGCAATTTTCTTTCGGAAATGTAATGTAAATTACTTTAAAAATCTATGTATCATGTTATCCTCTTGGAAGAGACTGCTTAAAACATCTATAACACTACTGATGTGGTTACTCTATATATTTCTTACTTCGTTGGTTGCAACTATATGTTGTTCTAGTCGATGTTAACCCTAACTTCAACATATAACCGAAGGCTAATAGTTACATTATGGAACCGTGCTTTCATTTCATCCAAGGATAAGTTCACATGCAGTATGTTAAACTGGGTGATATCCTTCATTGTTCGTTCAGACCGTCCTGAAGACACTATAAATAATTATGGCTTGCATTACATTTAAGTCCGATTAGTCATTTCCAGCTTAAATTTCAATTCATTTATTTAAATGAAACGTTCTTAAATATCGGGTTCTTTATGACTATGGTCTCCTTCCGAAATTAAGGGGTTAGTAAAATCCGTGGCTAACACTATCCAGACATCAAATCGCATGGTCGTGATCACCATGTTTTCCATTCTACCAATCAGCTTTGTATTGCGATATAAGCGCTCAATGTTTTAGATGAGTTTGGTAACATTCATGATGCATTTCATGCATCCAGCTTCTTGAAGATGCCTGTAAGGCTAAAAACATCATCTTTCCTTTCGTGGGTATATATTTAGATGACATATTCATGTTAACAAGAAATGAAATCAATTTGTTGATCTCTAAGGTCAAAGACTTAATTAATGGCATATACCTATTCTTACTTTTATACGCCCAAGTACCTTTCAAGGTAAATAGCTCACTTCTGAGCCCACGAGTCTCTTGGAACTTTGATACGCTCCTTCTTTTTCAAATTCGCTACCGTTGTTGGTCACTCCTCCAAATTTTGGGATGAAATTTTCTTTAACGGGTGGGTAATGTAACGACCCGACCTTTTCGGCTTATATTTATACTTTTTTTTCACGAAACTGCGTATTTGTGCGTACTCAGCTATATTATATTCTGGGATGATTATTCATGTTAATTACTTTCATTAATACCTTACAGCGTGTTATTAAGTGTTTAATCACTTAATTTGATTCCCGAATGCTTTTACGACTGTAAGTGTCACTTGTCGTCTAAAACGAGCTACGTACTTTGTACACGTTAAACTTTGGTCATAATTGGAATATTATGACTACTTGAAACTAATTGTTATTTTATAATGACAATTACTTGGCCTATTAGTTGCTTAATTACGCTTTGTAATTTACTAGTGCACACTAGTTAGTCTTATTGGACTTTTTACCTTAATGGACTTAGACCCACCCTACTCTAGTTAATGGACCATTAAATTAGCCCAACTTTAATGAGTTTATGACCCATTAAGATGTAGGACAAAAACCCATTATGATGAGCCAACATGCTAGCATTTTTGTTAACCATTACTACAAATGTTGCAGGGGATCCCAACAATAAGAACCACCTTTAGACCACCACCATACAAAAAGCAAAGTTTGTCCCCCCTTTATCCCCCTTAGGCCATCGGCCATACCAACCCACCACCACTATAAATATCAAGCCTATTTCACCCATTTCACACTTGATCTCATTCTCATTTTACACACACTTGCTCTCTAATTTTCTCTCTAGTCTTTCTCACACTAAAATTGTAAGTTTTAAATTTTCTTCTTCTTTTTCTCTTCATAAACACGACATCATCATCATCTTAAGATCAATCTTTCTAGCTTTTTGATATTGTTATATCTTGTAGATTCAAACTTTAATTTGAATTCTTCAAGAACATGAAAGATTCAAGCTTTCTAGCTTTGAATCTTCATTACTTTGTTGGATCTAAGTTTTCTGGCTTATGATCTCTTTATTTTTGTTAAAAGATCAAAACTTGTGTTTATGATCATCATGAACTTGAAGATCTAACCTTTTGCTTTAAAGATCTTCAAGACATAAAAGATTCAAGCTTTCTAGATTTGGATCTTCATTACTTTGATGGATCTAAGCTTTATAGCTTAAGATCACTTTGTTTTTGCTAAAAGATCAAAACCTGTGTTTGTGATCTGCATGAAACTTGAAGATCTAGCTTTTTGCTTTGAAGATCTTCAAGAACATAAAAGATTCAAGTTTTCTAGCTTTGAAATCTCATAATTATTTGTTAAGGGATCCAAGTTTGATCAAATTTATGTAACTTAAGATCTTGCTTGTTTGATTGAATCAAAGTTTGTAGCTTTAATCTTGAATAGAACTTGTATTTGTGTTGAGACTAAGAACATGATATAACCTTGGTTCATCATCATTCTAAAACTCTTAAGTGAGTGGTATATCTCCTTAGTATTGACATTGTGTGTTGATGGTTGAACCTTGGTCAAAGTGATGCTAAAACATTAAAGAGTTGTACACTTGAAGCTTACACATATCAAGGATGAGAACCGTGATGAGCATCAAGCACCAAGAAACCCACCGGAGCACTTGTTTTCTATTTTTCGGGGTCTGGTCAGACTCCTGGGACTTCTGTAAAGTTGATTTTCAGATAGTTCGGTTCGAGTAGATGACTTTTCATTTAAGACTCGCCTAAATCCGATTTACGTTTTAGGATTTATAGCCTTCCGAAAAGCACTACGCCTTTGTAACGACGTGCTGAAAATTCTGACCTACTCGAGCTTGAACCGTCGCCACGGTCAAACAAAATCGAGTTAGGATCTTAAAATTGGATAGCGGTAAGAGGACTCACATACGGAGCCTTGGACTTTGACCACGCATCTTTTCAGTTTGTATAGAGGTCGTAGAAGCTGTCCGAAGTCCGCCCTTTGTTTCGATCTCTATTCTTGTTGAAAACTTACTTTATCTTTTACGAATGATGATGACGATGATGATACTTAAGACTTAATTTATTCACTTTTAAAATTTTGGGGATAATATACTGACTTAGTAACCTTTGACTTAGGCTGAGGACCTTTCGGACCGACTTACTACTTGCATACTTTTCATATCGACTTTTACCGCACATTCACTGTGAGTTATAGCTCCCTTTTTACTTTATTATTTTTTGGACTGAGAATACATGCGCTTTTTATGTTTTACATACTAAACACGAGTACTTAAACTTTATATATGTGTGGGTTATATAACGGCACAAAGTTTCCCCTTAGCACAGGAACGTTTAACTATTGGTTTTTGAACCGGTAGACGAGAATCTTAGATATGGATCCATAGGGTTTGACATCCCCAACCGGGCTAGTCGCGCTAGCATTTAACGGGTGTTTAATACTTCGAGAACATACGCACTCGCCAAGTATACTTTTATGGGGTGATATTTATTTTACGTTAAGTTAGTTACCGGGTGCCCACGGATAAGCATATACTTTATCATACGAATTTGAGATACTGTTTTGAATACGAATTCTCGTGGTCTACATTACATTGTTATTTACAATCAAACTATAGCTCACCAACATTCGTGTTGACATTTTAAAGAATATATTTCTCAGGTGCTTAGACGTTGTTGCTTCCGCTGTTAGACTTGCTGTTATAGTCTTGGTGTTATAGACTTGCTGTTATAGACTCGCTGTGTTAGACTTCCGCTGCATTGTTTAGAGATGTCTCAAGCATGGAACTTTTCATTTTACATTCACAGCTTATGTTATTTACGAGCTATGGTTTTGCAATGACCTTTGTGTCACGTACTTATGTTAATGCTTTCTATTCATAAAAGCACGTTATCTTTGTAAAACTTTTCACGTTGGTAAAAACATTACTTTTTCATGAATGCAAAACTTGTTTTAAAACAGCATATAGTGTGGTAACCGTGTAATGATCTTGTTGTTGATGATCCGTACATGTTGATTTTGTACGGGGTGTCACATCTTGAGTTGTCATTTTGAAAATTCCCAAGTAGATTCGGACAAAAACTTCTTAAGGTCAATTTGGACAGTAACACTTATCAAGGGAACTAACTAGAGTTCACTATTAGATTTGTACAGTGATTTGGACACTGTCAGATTCGTACATTATCTTTGATCAGTAAAAGAAGATTCGCACACTTATTCACACAATGTTCGAATCGCACAGTGTAAGGATTAACACTTATTCACACAATGAAACAATGAACACTGATCCGTATAGTGTAACAATGAACTGAGATTATCTCAGTCATCTCAGATTCGGACACAGATTCGCTTAACTGTAATTCGCACAGAATCACAATCACTGATACTCAAACAAGTAATAATTGATTCACCTTCTGCACAAAGAAAACTAGTTAATAACAAGTGAATAAATGTCAAAATATGGTGTGAGAATCTGATCGTCAGGATCTGCACTGTAGCGTGCGAATGAGAACTATTGCACTTGAAACGTGCGACTTTGATACTGAAAACAAGAGAATTGCACTATAATCTTCTGGAATCACTTGAATTTGCTTTGTAACACTTGACCGAATGTCACTGAATCAATAACACGCCTTAAGTAACAACAATTGAATTGAATTTAATAGATGAAGCAGATTCGCACAGGCAGTTACTTTTGTGAATGTTGATCAAAATACCACTTTCAGTCGGGTAGTTACTTGTGTGAAAAGGCTCCTAATGATATGAATTTCCTTCATCGAAGAGTGCCCTGCATGAAACCAAAGTGGTTATCTGAAACAGTAGTTTCGCGTCGAAGTCTAGTCTCAATTACTCTCTCCCAAAGCTTGATAGTATGAATAAGTAATTTTCTTGGTTTTCAATTGCCACAAATTTGGGCATCCCCTTTATTTTTTGTAGATGGGGATAATCTCGTTGAGTCTCCATTCTGTAGACATTTTATAGCTTCTAAACATCTTATTGAAAAGACACCTCAACCACCTAACACCATCCTTACCAAGGCACCGCCACGCCTCTATAAGAATCTGATATAGTCAAACATCTTTGTTCCTACCCATCTTTCGTAGTTCCGATCTTACTTCTTCTTGAGAAATTGTTGTTCTAGAATTAGCTTATACCCAAGTCCTGCAGGTCCTCTCGATGCCCGGGTCCTCCAGCAACAAAAAGAGATGAGAAATACACTCCCGCCTTTTCCTAATTTCATCTTCCTTCACTATGGTTTAACCGGCTTAATCTTTGATAAACCTGATGTTATCTATATCCCTCCTCCTACGGTCCATAGCTTTTGCAATCCTGTAGATATCATTTGCTCCTTCTTTAGAGTCAATTTCTTATACAAATTTTCATACACTTTATCTTTTGCACGTGCAATAGCCTTCTTAGATTCTATTTTGGCCTCTTTATATCTCTCTTCTACTCTCCTTCTATCCTCATGTGTCCCCTCCCGACATATAATGAGCTCCCTAAACATCTGTTGCTTAAGCGCGATATTGGTTTGGACCTCATCACACCCCTAAGACCATCGTTAACAAAGGCGTGTTGCAGCATCAATTCGTTGAGCATGCCTCCAATACTCCGTTAACGGTGCATATTTGTGGGTAGGTTGGTTTGGCGTGCTGGAATATGACATGCTGCAGGTGTTGGTGTGTTTGTCTTCAAACACGTACGTGGACTGTTTCAATTGGTGGAAGAGGAGATGTTTTTTACTATTGGAAATTGAAATGGTGCAACAGATACATACAATAAATAAATTAATTTTACAATTAAAATTTCATTTATTAAATAAACTCAACTCACTAATTTTACACAATCTCATATAAAATAACTCATTCATTTTCTCCCACTTTTTCACTTCAATAATTTCTAAAACAACACTCAACAATGTCACACCCAAACCCGAACTAGTGGTCGATGTATAACAACATTTTAACCGGCATCGACGAGCCGACAACTCCCGGCTTGTCAACTTCAAAC
The DNA here is from genome assembly GCF_046630445.1 of Rutidosis leptorrhynchoides. NCBI lineage: Eukaryota > Viridiplantae > Streptophyta > Magnoliopsida > Asterales > Asteraceae > Rutidosis > Rutidosis leptorrhynchoides. Next base: position 164,417,303 of record NC_092335.1, on the reverse strand, counting down.
CAATCACGACCTTCACTTGATTTTGCCAATTATACGACTAGCTCGTTCAATATGAGTCAACAAGAAATTTAACAACATATCTATCACCTACAACAACTTCAATAACTACAAGAAATTCAAAGAGCTCTCAGGTTAACCCCACAACAACTTTAACCACAAACCCAACCACAAACCAAAGTTGAACCCGCACATGCCGGTGGCACGAGGAGAAAAATAAGTCACCAACAAAAAGAAAAAAAGGGACACGAACCATGCCAAAATGAATTTGGTCATCGGCCAAAGAGGTATGGTTCGCGAAATGTTAGCTTGATTTGCCCGAGAATCAATCTTTGTGGGGTACCATAAAGCAAATTCAACGATAACGAACAAGGATGGTTTCGAAATGAGGATGCGTTATCGGGAAAATGAAGTTATGTGGATAAGAGGTGTAAAGCTTTTCAAGGTTATTATGAGGACGAAAAATGCAATCCAAGGCGAAGTGGAAAAACCGAACAAGACTTTTACGAGGGTGCAATAAAATTTGTAATAATGAGAATAAAACATGGGCGTTAAAAGATGCTTGAGAATTTTTGAAAGACAAACCGAAGTGGGTTGCTGATGTTATGCGAGGTGTATACGAAATAGTTATATTTTTATTACGAAATACTATTAAATACGATACAATTTTACACAAGTTATTTATTTATTTATAGAGTGAATATACCTAAACCTTGCTACAACACTTATAGGCAGTGTACCTAATCGTACAGTAGTGTAGTTTTTAGTAAGTCCAGTTCGTTCCGCAGGGAGCTAGCCAAGTTTAACGCTATATTTTTAAAACTATATTTGTATAAATATATATATATATATATATATATATATATATATATATATATATATATATATTTATATATATATATATATATATAATAATATTATTATTATTATAAAAGGGGATTTTTACCGTTTAATGACCGGTTTGTCAATTTTATGTCTTAAGTCACAATTAAAACCTAATGTAAAATATTAAATATAAATACAACTTAATTTAAAGTGTAAAGTAAATGACGATAAATAAAAATGCGATAATTAAAAAGTGCGATAAATAAAATGACGATAAATAAAATTGCGATAATTAAAAGTACGATGATTAAAAGTGCAATAAATAAAATGACAGTAAATAACAGTGCGATGAGATATAAAATAAAGGAATTATGCTTATTTAAACTTCCGTAATCATGATGTTTGACGTGTTGATTTTAATTTATTACCATGGATTAATTGTCCTTTATCCTGGATTATTCGATATGTCCATACGGTTTTGTCCATAATAGTTCATCAATCATAAATATAAAGTGCGAGGATCTTCGTCAAATTATCCTTATACCCGAAGTCAAATATTCCAACTAATTGGGGATTCGAACTGTAACAAGGTCTTAATACTTTGTTTAATGAATACACCAGTTTATCGACTGCGTGTAATCGAAGGTTTTACTACTTTGTTAACAATTACACCAATTACCCTTGAATGTAATCCACCCCTGTTTTAATGAGTCCATTAACTATTAATCCATTCTCGTGTCCGGTAAAATGAACAATTATTGGTATTTATAGATATCCCGCCCACCGTACCCTATTAAGCGTATGTGGTTATATATAGATACATCAAATTGTAATCTTTATATTAAATTAACGAGGTATCGTTTAGTTAATATAAAGCCCATTAATATCCCATAGTCTAATTTCCACAAGTGTCGTTCTTTTGTCCAAAGTCCAATTATGGTACAAAGCCCAATTACCATGTCTTTAATATTTAGCCCAACATCACGATTACTTCGACTTAAATAAGCATAATAATAACTTAGCTACGAGACATTAATTTAAAAAGGTTGAACATAATTTACAATGAATATTAATAGTGTAGCGTTACACGGACAGAATTTCGACTTACAAACTTACAACATTCGCCACTATAACCTTATTATTATTAAACTTAAATTAAAATTATAATTATAAAATAAATATATATATCAGAGAGTGAGAGAGATAGTTGAATATTGTGTAAAATTCGTCGACCAAACGTTGCAATTTATAGGACCTGAGCTGCTACAGTATTGTAGTGACCTGAACTTTTCCATGTTTATATATATATTAAATGAAATTGTTATTTACATGATAAAGTGTTTCCAACATGTTAAGTAATCAAACTTGTTAAGACTTGATTAATTGAAATAGGTTTCATATAGACATTTGACCACCCAAGTTGACCGGTGATTCACGAACGTTAAAACTTGTAAAAAACTATATGATGACATATATATGATTATATATATAGTTAACATGATATTATGATAAGTAAGTATCTCATTAGGTATTTTAACAATGAGTTATATACATAAAATTGAGTTTATTGAATTAAGAAACTCGAAACGATATATAACGATTATCGTTATAACAACTTTTTACTAAATACATATGAATCATATTAAGATATTGATACACTATGTTTAATCATGATAAATGATAAGTAAACATGTCATTAAGTGTATTAACAATGAACTACAAATGTAAAAACAAGATTACTAACTTAATGATTTCGAAACGAGACATATATGTAACGATTATCGTTGTATCGACATTTAAATGTATATATATCATATTAAGATATATTAATATATCATAATATCATGATAATATAATAATTTAACATCTCATTAGATATAATAAACATTGGGTTAACAACATGTAACAAGATCGTTAACTTAAAGGTTTCAAATCAACATTTACATGTAACGACTAACGATGACTTAACGACTCAGTTAAAATATATATACATGTAGTGTTTTAATATGTATTCATACACTTTTGAAAGACTTCAAGACACTTATCAAAATACTTCTACTTAACAAAAATGCTTACAATTACATCCTCGTTCAGTTTCATCAACAATTCTACTCGTATGCACCCGTATTCGTACTCGTACAACACACAGCTTTTAAATGTATGTACTATTGGTATATACACTCCAATTATCAGCTCTTAGCAGCCCATGTGAGTCACCTAACACATGTGGGAACCATCATTTGGCAACTAGCATGAAATATCTCATAAAATTACAAAAATATGAGTAATCATTCATGACTTATTTACATGTAAACAAAATTACACATCCTTTATATCTAATCCATATACCAATGACCAAAAACACCTAAAAACACTTTCATTCTTCAATTTTCTTCATCTAATTGATCTCTATCAAGTTCTATCTTCAAGTTCTAAGTGTTCTTCATAAATTTTACAAGTTCTAGTTTCATAAAATCAAGAATACGTCCAAGTTGCTAGCTTACTTCCAATCTTGTAGAGTGATCATCCAACCTTAAGAAATCTTTCTTATTTACAGTAAGATATCTTTCTAATACAAGGTGATACTCATATTCAAACTTTTATTCAATTTCTATAACTATAACCATCTTATTTTGAGTGGAAATCTTACTTGAACTTGTTTTCGTGTCATGATTCTACTTCAAGAACTTTCAAGCCATCCAAGGTCCTTTGAAGCTAGATCATTTCTTGTCACTTCCAGTAAGTTTACCTACTAAACTTGAGGTAGTAATGATGTTCATAAAATCATTCGATTCATACATATAAAACTATCTTATTCGAAGATTTGAACATGTAATCACTAGAACATAGTTTAGTTAATTCTAAACTTGTTCGTAAACAAAAGTTAATCCTTTTAACTTTACTTTTAAAATCAACTTAACACATGTTCTATATCTATATGATATGCTAACTTGATGATTTAAAACCCGAAAACACGAAAAACACCGTAAAACCAGATATACGCCGTCGTAGTAACACCGCGGGCTGTTTTGGGTTAGTTAATTAAAAACTATGATAAACTTTGATTTAAAAGTTGTTCTTCTGGGAAAAAGATTTTTCTTATGAACATGAAACTATATCCAAAAATTATGGTTAAACTCAAAGTGGAAGTATGTTTTCCAAAATGGTCATCTAGACGTCGTTCTTTCGACTGAAATGACTACCTTTACAAAAACGACTTGTAACTTATATTTTTGACTATAAACCTATATTTTTTTTATCTAGATTCATAAAATAGAGTTCAATATGAAACCATAGCAATTCGATTCACTCAAAACGGATTTAAAACGAATAAGTTATGGGTAAAACAAGATTGGATATTATTGCTTGTTGTAGCTACGTGAAAATTGGTAACAAATCTATATTAATCATATCCTAGCAAACTTATAATGTATTATACATGTATTCTAATATATTATGTAATCTTAGGATACCATAGACACGTATGCAAATGTTTTGACATATCATATCGACCCATGTATATATATTATTTGGAACAACCATAGACACTCTATATGCAGTAATGTTGGAGTTAGCTATACAGGGTTGAGGTTGATTCCAAAAATATATATGCTTTGAGTTGTGATCTAGCCTGAGACGTGTATACACTTGGTCGTGGATTAATTCAAGATAATATATATCGATTTATTTCTGTACATCTAACTGTGAAAAACTAGTTGTAGGTTAATAACGAGGACAGCTGACTTAATAAACTTAAAACATCAAAATGTATTAAAAGTGTTGTAAATATATTTTGAACATACTTTGATATATATGTACATATTTGTTATAGGTTCGTGAATCGACCAGTGGCCAAGTCTTATTTCCCGACGAAGTAAAAATCTGTGAAAGTGAGTTATAGTCCCACTTTTAAAATCTAATATTTTGGGATGAGAATACATGCAGTTTAATAAATGTTTTATGAAATAGACACAAGTAATTGAAACTACATTATATGGGTGAATGATCGAAGCCGAATATGCCCCTTTTGCTTGGTAACCTAAGAATTAGTAAACCGATCTACTAATTGACGCGAATCCTAAAGATAGATCTATTAGGCCTAACGAACCTCATCCAAAGTACCGGTTGCTTTAGTACTTCGAATTCATTTTTATCATGTCCGAAGGATTTTCCGGAATTATAGGGGATATTCTTATATGCATCTTGTTAATGTCGGTTACTAAGTGTTCACCATATGAATGAATTTTATCTCTATGTATGGGATGTATATTGAAATATGAAATCTTGTGGTCTATTATTATGATTTGATAATATATAGGATAAACCTATAACTCACCAACATTTTTGTTGACGTTTTAAGCATGTTTATTCTCAGGTGATTATTAAGAGCTTCCGCTGTTGCATACTAAAATAAGGACAAGATTTGGAGTCCATGCTTGTATGATATTATGTTAAAACTGCATTCAAGAAACTTATTTTTGATGTAATATGTTCTTATTGTAAACCATTATGTAATGGTCGTGTGTAAACGGTATATTTTAGATTATCATTATTTGATAATCTACATAATGCTTTTTAAACCTTTATCGATAAAATAAAGGTTATGGTTGTTTTAAAAATGAATGCAGTCTTTGAAAAACATCTCATATAGAGGTCAAAACCTTGCGACGAAATGAATTAATATGGAACGTTTATAACCAATATGAACGGGACATTTCAGTTGGTATCAGAGCTGGTATAACGCCGTCCATGTGTGGCGGGTTAGTCGTAAAGGAGGTGTAGTGACCCGAACTTTTCCATGTTTATATATATTAATTGAGATTGATATTTACATGATTAAATGTTTCCAGCATGTTAAGCAATCAAACTTGTTAAGACTTGATTAATTGAAATAGGTTTCATATAGACAATTGACCACCCAAGTTGACCGGTGATTCACGAACGTTAAAACTTGTAAAAACTATATGATGACATATATATGGTTATATATATAGTTAACATGATATTATGATATGTAAACATATCATTAAGTATATTAACAATGAACTACATATGTAAAAACAAGACTACTAACTTAATGATTTTGAAACGAGACATATATGTAACGATTATCGTTGTAACGACATTTAATGTATATATATCATATTAAGAGATATTCGTACATCATAATATCATGATAATATAATAATTTAAAATCTCTTTTGATATTATAAACATTGGGTTAACAACATTTAACAAGATCGTTAACCTAAAGGTTTCAAAACAACATTTACATGTAACGACTAACGATGACTTAACGACTCAGTTAAAATGTATATACATGTAGTGTTTTAATATGTATTCATACACTTTTGAAAGACTTCAAGACACTTATCAAAATACTTCTACTTAACAAAAATGCTTACAATTACATCCTCGTTCAGTTTCATCAACAATTCTACTCGTATGCACCCGTATTCGTACTCGTACAATACACAGCTTTTAGATGTATGTACTATTGGTATATACACTCCAATGATCAGCTCTTAGCAGCCCATGTGAGTCACCTAACACATGTGGGAACCATCATTTGGCAACTAGCATGAAATATCTCATAAAATTACAAAAATATGAGTAATCATTCATGACTTATTTACATGAAAACAAAATTACATATCCTTTATATCTAATCCATACACCAACGACCAAAAACACCTACAAACACTTTCATTCTTCAATTTTCTTCATCTAATTGATCTCTCTCAAGTTCTATCTTCAAGTTCTAAGTGTTCTTCATAAATTCCAAAAGTTCTAGTTTCATAAAATCAAGAATACTTCCAAGATTGCTAGCTCACTTCCAATCTTGTAAGGTGATCATCCAACCTCAAGAAATCTTTGTTTCTTACAGTAGGTTATCATTCTAATACAAGGTAATAATCATATTCAAACTTTGGTTCAATTTCTATAACTATAACAATCTTATTTCAAGTGATGATCTTACTTGAACTTGTTTTCGTGTCATGATTTTGCTTCAAGAACTTTGAGCCATCCAAGGATCCATTGAAGCTAGATCCATTTTTCTCTTTTCCAGTAGGTTCATCCAAGGAACTTAAGGTAGTAATGATGTTCATAACATCATTCGATTCATACATATAAAGCTATCTTATTCAAAGGTTTAAACTTGTAATCACTAGAACATAGTTTAGTTAATTCTAAACTTGTTCGCAAACAAAAGTTAATCCTTCTAACTTGACTTTTAAAATCAACTAAACACATGTTCTATATCTATATGATATGCTAACTTAATGATTTAAAACCTGGAAACACGAAAAACACCATAAAACCGGATTTACGCCGTCGTAGTAACACCGCGGGCTGTTTTGGGTTAGTTAATTAAAAACTATGATAAACTTTGATTTAAAAGTTGTTATTCTGAGAAAATGATTTTTATTATGAACATGAAACTATATCCAAAAATTATGGTTAAACTCAAAGTGGAAGTATGTTTTCTAAAATGGTCATCTAGACGTCGTTCTTTCGACTGAAATGACTACCTTTACAAAAACGACTTGTAACTTATTTTTCTGACTATAAACCTATACTTTTTATGTTTAGATTCATAAAATAGAGTTCAATATGAAACCATAGCAATTTTATTCACTCAAAACGGATTTAAAATGAAGAAGATATGGGTAAAACAAGATTGGATAATTTTTCTCATTTTAGCTACGTGAAAATTAGTAACAAATCTATTCCAACCATAACTTAATCAACTTGTATTGTATATTATGTAATCTTGAGATACCATAGACACGTATACAATGTTTCGACCTATCATGTCGACACATCTATATATATTTCGGAACAACCATAGACAATCTATATGTGAATGTTGGAGTTAGCTATACAGGGTTGAGGTTGATTCCAAAATATATATAGTTTGAGTTGTGATCAATACTGAGATACGTATACACTGGGTCGTGGATTGATTCAAGATAATATTTATCGATTTATTTCTGTACATCTAACTGTGGACAACTAGTTGTAGGTTACTAACGAGGACAGCTGACTTAATAAACTTAAAACATCAAAATATATTAAAAGTGTTGTAAATATATTTTGAACATACTTTGATATATATGTATATATTGTTATAGGTTCGTGAATCAACCAGTGGCCAAGTCTTACTTCCCGACGAAGTAAAAATCTGTGAAAGTGAGTTATAGTCCCACTTTTAAAATCTAATATTTTTGGGATGAGAATACATGCAGGTTTTATAAATGATTTACAAAATAGACACAAGTACGTGAAACTACATTCTATGGTTGAATTATCGAAATCGAATATGCCCCTTTTTATTAAGTCTGGTAATCTAAGAATTAGGGAACAGACACCCTAATTGACGCGAATCCTAAAGATAGATCTATCGGGCCCAACAAGCCCCATCCAAAGTACCGGATGCTTTAGTACTTCGAAATTTATATCATATCCGAAGGGTGTCCCGGAATGATGGGGATATTCTTATATATGCATTTTGTTAATGTCGGTTACCAGGTGTTCACCATATGAATGATTTTTATCTCTATGTATGGGATGTGTATTGAAATATGAAATCTTGTGGTCTATTATTATGATTTGATATATATAGGTTAAACCTATAACTCACCAACATTTTTGTTGACGTTTTAAGCATGTTTATTCTCAGGTGATTATTAAGAGCTTCCGCTGTCGCATACTTAAATAAGGACGAGATTTGGAGTCCATGCTTGTATGATATTGTGTAAAAACTGCATTCAAGAAACTTATTTTGTTGTAACATATTTGTATTGTAAACCATTATGTAATGGTCGTGTGTAAACAGGATATTTTAGATTATCATTATTTGATAATCTATGTAAAGCTTTTTTAAATCTTTATTGATGAAATAAAGGTTATGGTTTCTTTTAAAATGAATGCAGTCTTTGAAAAACGTCTCATATAGAGGTCAAAACCTCGCAACGAAATTAATTAATATGGAACGTTTTTAATCAATAAGAACGGGACATTTCAGTTGGTATCAGAGCGTTGGTCTTAGAGAACCAGAAAATTTGCATTAGTGTATCTTATCGAGTTTGTTAGGATGCATTAGTGAGTCTGGACTTCGACCGTGTTTTCTTTAAAAATGATTGCTTAACATTTTTGTTGGAAACTATATATTTTTAACATATGAATATTATGTGATATATTAATCTCTTAACGTGTTTTATATTATGTGATAGATGTCTACCTCTAGAACAAGTCCCATTGACTCACCTAATAATAATGAAGAGTCAAATGTAAATTGGAATGATTCGTGGACTGATTCACAAGTTCCCGAAGAGGAACCGGAAGAAGTGTCGGAACCGGAAGAAGAATCGGAACCGGAAGAAGAATCGGAACCGGATGAAGAAATAGAACCGGTGGGGGAAATAATAAAACGGTTAAGTAAAAGAAAATCCTCAACCAACCGACCAAGGTTAATTATGGTCAATGGTGTTTCCGCCAAGGAAGCAAAATATTGGGAGGATTACCAATTCTCCGATGAATCGGATTCCGACGAGAATTCCGATGATGTTATAGAAATTACCCCAACTGAATTTAAAAAGGCAAAAGAAAATAATAAGGGAAAGGGCATAAAAATAGAGAAATCTAATTCCAAACCCGATGAACTTTATATGTATCGTCAACCCCCGAAGTCCTTAAGTTGTAACAATGACCCGGGAACCTCTAAACCACCAGGTTTTTCTAAACCAATGTGGACAACGACGGCTCGTATTAGGGGAACATCATATATCCCTAGAAACTTGGCAAAACGAACCAAAACCGAAGAAGAAGAAACGAGCGAGTCGGAATAAGATAGTTGTATTCGTGTGGTGTAATATATGTAATATAGTGTTCTTATGCTTTATGATATATGTAAAAATTGCTTGTATTAATAAGTATTTTTTTTATATGTCTAACTCTTGTCTATTTTACAGTTTAAAAACACAAAATGGATAGACAACCCAATATTTTAAGAGACCTACCCGGAGACATGATTGATGAAATCTTGTCTAGAGTCGGCCAGAATTCTTCGGCACAACTATTTAAGGCGAGATCAGTTTGTAAGACATTCGAAGAACGTTCCAAGAATGTCTTGGTTTATAAGAGACTTTCGTTTGAAAGATGGGGGATATCACATTGGGAAACCCATAAGTTACGATGTGTTTACTTTGACGCATATATTGCGGGGAACCCAAATGCTATTTTACGCAACGGGTTAAGAAATTATTTTGACTCAATATATCCGAATATTGGACTTCGTGATTTAGAAAAAGCGGCTAACATGCAACATAAAGAAGCATGTTATGCTTACGGATTAGTAATGTTCGCTTCTCACCAATGTGAGAACAAGAACATCGGGCTACAACTATTAAACAAAACGTTTCCACAAGTGACGGAGTCGGTAATTGGGGTAAGAAATGAGGTTTTTAGATTATTACGGGACTGTTGGACATTACGTAACCCTCGTCCCTTTGATGACGTTACAACACGCTGTCTTATCAACGGCCATAACGGTTATGTTGCACAAGACCAAGGATGGGAAGTAGTCCTAGTAAAACCAGAATGCATGACTTGTTTCTGGACGTATGAATTACGTGTCTTTATTGCCTTTGCTGAACGACTTGTGTACTAGCTAGAATTGTCTTCACAACTATCTTGTATCAAAGTTATTGTGTGCTATATTTCATGCTTTATGTAAAATAAGCGGTATTGTAAGTTTGTAAAATATTGTATAAAAGTTTGAACGCGAAATATTATTATAATCAGTTTTTCATATAGAATTGTAGTAGTTGAATTGTATATTAGCTACTAAGTATGAACTTAACGGGTAGGTACTACCCGAATTTAAACTTATAACACGCTAATATGAAGAAAAAGCTTTTATAAATGAGTTCATATTATGCAACGAAATACTATTAACTACTCTTAATATTCTGTATGATTAACTTGTTCCATTTAACTATTTTGAAGGAAATGGCACCGACTACTCGACACACCGTGAATATGAATGAAGAGGAATTCCGTACTTTTCTAGCTTCAAACATAGCCGCAGTACAGGCTGCGCTACATACCAACAATAACCTTGGATCTAGCAGTACAGGAAATCGTGTAGGATGCACCTACAAAGAATTCACTGCCTGCAAACCTTTGGAATTTGATGGAACCGAAGGACCGATCGGATTGAAACGGTGGACCGAGAAGGTCGAATCGGTGTTTGCCATAAGTAAGTGTACTGAAGAGGACAAAGTGAAGTACGCTACGCATACCTTCACAGGTTCTGCGTTAACATGGTGGAATACCTATCTAGAGCAAGTGGGACAAGATGATGCGTACGCACTACCGTGGTCAGCATTCAAGCACTTGATGAACGAGAAGTACCGTCCCAGAACCGAGGTCAATAAGCTCAAGACAGAACTTAGAGGGTTACGAACCCAAGGATTTGATATTACCACGTACGAAAGACGATTCACAGAATTGTGCCTATTGTGTCCGGGAGCATTCGAAGATGAGGAAGAGAAGATCGACGCATTTGTGAAAGGATTATCGGAAAGAATCCAAGAAGATATAAGTTCACACGAGCCCGCCTCTATACAACAGGCATGTAGAATGGCTCACAAACTAGTGAACCAGATTGAAGAAAGAATTAAAGAACAGACTGCTGAAGAGGCCAATGGGAAGCAAGTCAAAAGAAAGTGGGAGGAAAATGGTGATAAGAATCACCAATACAACAACAACAGCAATTACAACAATAACCGCAACAATTATCCCAACAATCGCAACATCAATCGCAACTACAACAAACGGCCCAACAACAACAACAACAACAACAACAACAGCAACTACAACAATCATCCCAACAACAATAATAACCGCAACAACAACAACAATCAGAAGCAGCTATGCCAAAGGTGTGAAAAGAATCACTCGGGGTTCTGCACCAAATTTTGCAACAAGTGTAAAAGAAATGGTCATAGCGCGGCGAAGTGTGAGGTCTACAGACCAGGGGTTAATAGAACGAAAGGAACAAATGGTGTCGGAACGAGTAATGGCGGAGCAAGTAGTGTCGGAGCAAGTTATGCCAATGTAGTTTGTTATAAATGTGGAAAACCAGGCCACATTATTAAAAATTTCCCGAACCAGGAGAACACGAATGGACAAGGCCGTGGAAGAGTTTTCAATATTAATGCAGTAGAGGCACAGGAAGACCCGGAGCTTGTTACGGGTACGTTTCTTATTGACAATAAATCTGCTTACGTTTTATTTGATTCGGGTGCGGATAGAAGCTATATGAGTAGAGATTTTTGTGCTAAATTAAGTTGTCCATTGACGCCTTTGGATAGTAAATTTTTACTCGAATTAGCAAATGGTAAATTAATTTCAGCAGATAATATATGTCGGAATCGAGAAATTAAACTGGTTAGCGAAACATTTAAGATTGATTTGATACCAGTAGAGTTAGGGAGTTTTGATGTGATAATCGGTATGGACTGGTTGAAAGAAGTGAAAGCGGAGATCGTTTGTTACAAAAATGCAATTCGCATTATACGAGAAAAAGGAAAACCCTTAATGGTGTACGGAGAAAAGGGCAACACGAAGCTACATCTTATTAGTAATTTGAAGGCACAAAAACTAATAAGAAAAGGTTGCTATGCTGTTCTAGCACACGTCGAGAAAATACAAACTGAAGAAAAGAGCATCAATGATGTTCCCATTGCAAAAGAATTTCCCGATGTATTTCCGAAAGAATTACCGGGATTACCCCCACATCGATCCGTTGAATTTCAAATAGATCTTGTACCAGGAGCTGCACCAATAGCTCGTGCACCTTACAGACTCGCACCCAGCGAGATGAAAGAACTACAAAGCCAATTACAAGAACTTTTAGAGCGTGGTTTCATTCGACCAAGCACATCACCGTGGGGAGCTCCTGTTTTGTTTGTCAAGAAGAAAGATGGTACATTCAGGTTGTGTATCGACTACCGAGAGTTGAACAAACTTACCATCAAGAACCGCTACCCACTACCGAGAATCGATGACTTATTTGATCAACTACAAGGCTCGTCTGTTTATTCAAAGATTGACTTACGTTCCGGGTATCATCAAATGCGGGTGAAAGAAGATGATATTCCAAAGACTGCTTTCAGAACACGTTACGGTCATTACGAGTTTATGGTCATGCCGTTTGGTTTAACTAATGCACCAGCTGTGTTCATGGACCTTATGAACCGAGTGTGTGGACCATACCTTGACAAGTTTGTCATTGTTTTCATTGATGACATACTTATTTACTCAAAGAATGACCAAGAACACGGTGAACATTTGAGAAAGGTGTTAGAAGTATTGAGGAAGGAAGAATTGTACGCTAAGTTTTCAAAGTGTGCATTTTGGTTGGAAGAAGTTCAATTCCTCGGTCACATAGTGAACAAAGAAGGTATTAAGGTGGATCCGGCAAAGATAGAAACTGTTGAAAAGTGGGAAACCCCGAAAACTCCGAAACACATACGCCAGTTTTTAGGACTAGCTGGTTACTACAGAAGGTTCATCCAAGACTTTTCCAGAATAGCAAAACCCTTGACTGCATTAACGCATAAAGGGAAGAAATTTGAATGGAATGATGAACAAGAGAAAGCGTTTCAGTTATTGAAGAAAAAGCTAACTACGGCACCTATATTGTCATTGCCTGAAGGGAATGATGATTTTGTGATTTATTGTGATGCATCAAAGCAAGGTCTCGGTTGTGTATTAATGCAACGAACGAAGGTGATTGCTTATGCGTCTAGACAATTGAAGATTCACGAACAAAATTATACGACGCATGATTTGGAATTAGGTGCGGTTGTTTTTGCATTAAAGACTTGGAGGCACTACTTATATGGGGTTAAAAGTATTATATATACCGACCACAAAAGTCTTCAACACATATTTAACCAGAAACAACTGAATATGAGGCAGCGTAGGTGGATTGAATTATTGAATGATTACGACTTTGAGATTCGTTACCACCCGGGGAAGGCAAATGTGGTAGCAGATGCCTTGAGCAGGAAGGACAGAGAACCCATTCGAGTAAAATCTATGAATATAATGATTCATAATAACCTTACTACTCAAATAAAGGAGGCGCAACAAGGAGTTTTAAAAGAGGGAAATTTAAAGGATGAAATACCCAAAGGATCGGAGAAGCATCTTAATATTCGGGAAGACGGAACCCGGTATAGGGCTGAAAGGATTTGGGTACCAAAATTTGGAGATATGAGAGAAATGGTACTTAGAGAAGCTCATAAAACCAGATACTCAATACATCCTGTAACGGGGAAGATGTACAAGGATCTCAGGAAATATTTTTGGTGGCCGGGTATGAAAGCCGATGTTGCTAAATACGTAGGAGAATGTTTGACGTGTTCTAAGGTCAAAGCTGAGCATCAGAAACCATCAGGTCTACTTCAACAACCCGAAATCCCAGAATGGAAATGGGAAAACATTACCATGGATTTCATCACTAAATTGCCAAGGACTGCAAGTGGTTTTGATACTATTTGGGTAATAGTTGATCGTCTCACCAAATCAGCACACTTCCTGCCAATAAGAGAAGATGACAAGATGGAGAAGTTAGCACGACTGTATTTGAAGGAAGTCATATCCAGACATGGAATACCAATCTCTATTATCTCTGATAGGGATGGCAGATTTATTTCAAGATTCTGGCAGACATTACAGCAAGCATTAGGAACTCGTCTAGACATGAGTACTGCCTATCATCCACAAACTGATGGGCAGAGCGAAAGGACGATACAAACGCTTGAAGACATGCTACGAGCATGTGTTATTGATTTCGGAAACAGTTGGGATCGACACCTACCGTTAGCAGAATTTTCCTACAACAACAGCTACCATTCAAGCATTGAGATGGCGCCGTTTGAAGCACTTTATGGTAGAAAGTACAGGTCTCCGATTTGTTGGAGTGAAGTGGGGGATAGACAGATTACGGGTCCGGAGATTATACAAGAAACTACCGAGAAGATCATCCAAATTCAACAACGGTTGAAAACCGCCCAAAGTCGACAAAAGAGCTACGCTGACATTAAAAGAAAAGATATAGAATTTGAAATTGGAGAGATGGTCATGCTTAAAGTTGCACCTTGGAAAGGCATTGTTCGATTTGGTAAACGAGGGAAATTAAATCCAAGGTATATTGGACCATTCAAGATTATTGATCGTGTCGGACCAGTAGCTTACCGACTAGAGTTACCTCAACAACTCGCGGCTGTACATAACACTTTCCACGTCTCGAATTTGAAGAAATGTTTTGCTAAAGAAGATCTCACTATTCCGTTAGATGAAATCCAAATCAACGAAAAACTTCAATTCATCGAAGAACCCGTCGAAATAATGGATCGTGAGGTTAAAAGACTTAAGCAAAACAAGATACCAATTGTTAAGGTTCGATGGAATGCTCGTAGAGGACCCGAGTTCACCTGGGAGCGTGAAGATCAGATGAAGAAGAAATACCCGCATCTATTTCCAGAAGATTCGTCAACACCTTCAACAGCTTAAAATTTCGGGACGAAATTTATTTAACGGGTAGGTACTGTAGTGACCCGAACTTTTCCATGTTTATATATATTAATTGAGATTGATATTTACATGATTAAATGTTTCCAACATGTTAAGCAATCAAACTTGTTAAGACTTGATTAATTGAAATAGGTTTCATATAGACAATTGACCACCCAAGTTGACCGGTGATTCACGAACGTTAAAACTTGTAAAAACTATATGATGACATATATATGGTTATATATATAGTTAACATGATATTATGATATGTAAACATATCATTAAGTATATTAACAATGAACTACATATGTAAAAACAAGACTACTAACTTAATGATTTTGAAACGAGACATATATGTAACGATTATCGTTGTAACGACATTTAATGTATATATATCATATTAAGAGATATTCGTACATCATAATATCATGATAATATAATAATTTAAAATCTCTTTTGATATTATAAACATTGGGTTAACAACATTTAACAAGATCGTTAACCTAAAGGTTTCAAAACAACATTTACATGTAACGACTAACGATGACTTAACGACTCAGTTAAAATGTATATACATGTAGTGTTTTAATATGTATTCATACACTTTTGAAAGACTTCAAGACACTTATCAAAATACTTCTACTTAACAAAAATGCTTACAATTACATCCTCGTTCAGTTTCATCAACAATTCTACTCGTATGCACCCGTATTCGTACTCGTACAATACACAGCTTTTAGATGTATGTACTATTGGTATATACACTCCAATGATCAGCTCTTAGCAGCCCATGTGAGTCACCTAACACATGTGGGAACCATCATTTGGCAACTAGCATGAAATATCTCATAAAATTACAAAAATATGAGTAATCATTCATGACTTATTTACATGAAAACAAAATTACATATCCTTTATATCTAATCCATACACCAACGACCAAAAACACCTACAAACACTTTCATTCTTCAATTTTCTTCATCTAATTGATCTCTCTCAAGTTCTATCTTCAAGTTCTAAGTGTTCTTCATAAATTCCAAAAGTTCTAGTTTCATAAAATCAAGAATACTTCCAAGATTGCTAGCTCACTTCCAATCTTGTAAGGTGATCATCCAACCTCAAGAAATCTTTGTTTCTTACAGTAGGTTATCATTCTAATACAAGGTAATAATCATATTCAAACTTTGGTTCAATTTCTATAACTATAACAATCTTATTTCAAGTGATGATCTTACTTGAACTTGTTTTCGTGTCATGATTTTGCTTCAAGAACTTTGAGCCATCCAAGGATCCATTGAAGCTAGATCCATTTTTCTCTTTTCAAGTAGGTTCATCCAAGGAACTTAAGGTAGTAATGATGTTCATAACATCATTCGATTCATACATATAAAGCTATCTTATTCAAAGGTTTAAACTTGTAATCACTAGAACATAGTTTAGTTAATTCTAAACTTGTTCGCAAACAAAAGTTAATCCTTCTAACTTGACTTTTAAAATCAACTAAACACATGTTCTATATCTATATGATATGCTAACTTAATGATTTAAAACCTGGAAACACGAAAAACACCGTAAAACCGGATTTACGCCGTCGTAGTAACACCGCGGGCTGTTTTGGGTTAGTTAATTAAAAACTATGATAAACTTTGATTTAAAAGTTGTTATTCTGAGAAAATGATTTTTATTATGAACATGAAACTATATCCAAAAATTATGGTTAAACTCAAAGTGGAAGTATGTTTTCTAAAATGGTCATCTAGACGTCGTTCTTTCGACTGAAATGACTACCTTTACAAAAACGACTTGTAACTTATTTTTCCGACTATAAACATATACTTTTTATGTTTAGATTCATAAAATAGAGTTCAATATGAAACCATAGCAATTTGATTCACTCAAAACGGATTTAAAATGAAGAAGATATGGGTAAAACAAGATTGGATAATTTTTCTCATTTTAGCTACGTGAAAATTAGTAACAAATCTATTCCAACCATAACTTAATCAACTTGTATTGTATATTATGTAATCTTGAGATACCATAGACACGTATACAATGTTTCGACCTATCATGTCGACACATCTATATATATTTCGGAACAACCATAGACAATCTATATGTGAATGTTGGAGTTAGCTATACAGGGTTGAGGTTGATTCCAAAATATATATAGTTTGAGTTGTGATCAATACTGAGATACGTATACACTGGGTCGTGGATTGATTCAAGATAATATTTATCGATTTATTTCTGTACATCTAACTGTGGACAACTAGTTGTAGGTTACT
Organism: Rutidosis leptorrhynchoides; assembly: GCF_046630445.1. NCBI lineage: Eukaryota > Viridiplantae > Streptophyta > Magnoliopsida > Asterales > Asteraceae > Rutidosis > Rutidosis leptorrhynchoides. The sequence continues at coordinate 164,399,598 of NC_092335.1, read as the reverse complement.
AACGAGGACAGCTGACTTAATAAACTTAAAACATCAAAATATATTAAAAGTGTTGTAAATATATTTTGAACATACTTTGATATATATGTATATATTGTTATAGGTTCGTGAATCAACCAGTGGCCAAGTCTTACTTCCCGACGAAGTAAAAATCTGTGAAAGTGAGTTATAGTCCCACTTTTAAAATCTAATATTTTTGGGATGAGAATACATGCAGGTTTTATAAATGATTTACAAAATAGACACAAGTACGTGAAACTACATTCTATGGTTGAATTATCGAAATCGAATATGCCCCTTTTTATTAAGTCTGGTAATCTAAGAATTAGGGAACAGACACCCTAATTGACGCGAATCCTAAAGATAGATCTATCAGGCCCAACAAGCCCCATCCAAAGTACCGGATGCTTTAGTACTTCGAAATTTATATCATATCCGAAGGGTGTCCCGGAATGATGGGGATATTCTTATATATGCATTTTGTTAATGTCGGTTACCAGGTGTTCACCATATGAATGATTTTTATCTCTATGTATGGGATGTGTATTGAAATATGAAATCTTGTGGTCTATTATTATGATTTGATATATATAGGTTAAACCTATAACTCACCAACATTTTTGTTGACGTTTTAAGCATGTTTATTCTCAGGTGATTATTAAGAGCTTCCGCTGTCGCATACTTAAATAAGGACGAGATTTGGAGTCCATGCTTGTATGATATTGTGTAAAAACTGCATTCAAGAAACTTATTTTGTTGTAACATATTTGTATTGTAAACCATTATGTAATGGTCGTGTGTAAACAGGATATTTTAGATTATCATTATTTGATAATCTATGTAAAGCTTTTTTAAATCTTTATTGATGAAATAAAGGTTATGGTTTGTTTTAAAATGAATGCAGTCTTTGAAAAACGTCTCATATAGAGGTCAAAACCTCGCAATGAAATCAATTAATATGGAACGTTTTTAATCAATAAGAACGGGACATTTCAGGAGGTTCTCACAGTGTTACCTGTGACGAAGCATTGGCTCTTACTCCTTGCGATCCCTTACGAGGGTTGGCAGTAGCCGAGAGGCAGGCCCTAAAATCAGTATCTGAGGTACACTCAGTGGTCACCAGGCGGTTAGCTGGGAAGGCACTGGGTGGGACGGTGGTTGTCCCCACTGTATTTCAGTTGGTATCTGAGCGTTGGTCTTAGAGAACCAGAAAATTGCATTAGTGTGTCTTACCGAGTTTATTAGGATGCATTAGTGAGTCTGGACTTCGACCGTGTTTTTCTTCAAAAAAAAAAAAAAAAAAAACGATTGCGTAACATTTTTTTTGTTGGAAACTATATATTATTAACATGTAAATATTATGTGATATATTAATCTCTTAACGTGTTTGATATTGTGTGATAGATGTCTACCTCTAGTACAAATCCCATTGATACACCTAATAATAATGAAGAGTCGAATATATTTTGGGAAGATTCACAAATTCCCGAAGAGGAACCGGAAGAAGAGGAATCGGAAGAGGAGGAACCGGAAGAGGAGGAACCGGAAGAAGAGGAACCGGAAGAGGAGGAATCGGAAGAGGAGGAACCAGAAGAAGAAGAGGTTCCGGAGGAAGAAATATTGATACCTATAGTAAATCGATTAAATAAAAGAAAATCCTCAACCAACGGACCAATGTTAATAATGGTCAATGGTGTTTCCGCCGAGGAAGCAAAATATTGGGAAGATTACCAAATTTCCAATGAATCGGATCCCGATGAGGATTCTGATGATGTTATAGAAATTACCTCGACCCAATTTAATAAAGCGAAAGAAAATAATAAGGGAAAAGGTATAAAAATAGAGAAACCCGATTCCAACTCCGATGAACTTTATATGTATCGACAACATCCGTATTTCCTAAAATGTAACAATGACCCGAGAACCTCTAAACCACCAGGTTTTTCTAAACCATTATATAATACGACGGCTCGTATTAGAGGAACACCATATATTCCTAGAAAATTAGGAAAACGAACCAAGTCCGAAGAAGAAGAAACCAGTGATTCAGATTAGAGGGTTGTAATCATGTTGTGTATTATATGTATTGTAGTGTGCTTGTATTTTTTGTTCTATGTAAAAATTGCTTGTATTGTTTGTTAATTATCTTTTACGAATCTAATTCTTGTCTATTTTACAGTATAAAAACAAAATGGACGTTAAGGGTAGACAATCGAATATTTTAGAAGACCTACCAGAGGATATGATTGAGGAAATCTTGTCTAGAGTCGGTCAGAATTCATCAGCACATTTAGTTATGGCGAAATTAACTTGTCAAACATTTGAAACACTTTCCAGAAATGCCTTAGTTTATAAAAGGCTTTCCTTTGATAGGTGAGGTATATCACATTGGGGAGACCGTAAGTTACGCCGTGTTTTCTTTAAAGCATTAAATGCGGGGAACCCAAATGCAATTTTACGCTACGGGTTAAGAATCTATTTTGACTCAACGTATCCCAACATAGGATTTCGTGAATTAGAAAGAGCTTCTAACATGCAACATAAAGAAGCATGTTATGCTTACGGGTTAGTGATGTTCGCTTCTTACCAAAGTGAGAAAAAGAATATCGGATTGCAACTTTTAAATAAAACCTTCCCACAAGTGACGGATTCAGTAGTTGGGGTGAGAAACAAGGTTTTTAGATTATTACGGGGCTGTTGGACATTACGAAACCCTCGTCCTTTTGACGACGTTACAACATGCTGCCTAGCCAATGGTCATAACGGTTATTTTCCACAAGACCAAGGATGGGAAGTCGTCTTAGTAAAACCAGAATGCATAACTTGTTTCTGAACTTATGAATTACGTGTCTTTATTTCTTTTGCTGAACAACTTGCGTATTAACTAGATTTATCTTCAAAACTGTCCTGTATCATAGTGTACTATATTTCATGTTATATGTAATATAGTGAAGTTGTAAGTTTGAAGAATATTTGTATGTGATATATTATTATAATCTGTTTTTCATATGGAATTGTAGTAGTTGAATTGTATATTAGCTAATAAGTTTGAACTTAACGGGTAGGTAGTACCCGAATTTAAACTTATAAAACGCTAATATGAAGAAAATGCTTTTATAAATGAGTTCATATTATGCTACGAAATACTATTGACTACTCTTAATATTCTGTATGATTAACTCGATTCAGTTGTCTATTTTGAAGGAAATGGCACCGACTCCTCGACACACCATGAATATGAACGAAGAGGAATTTCGTACCTTTTTTGCTGCAAACATAGCCACAGTACAGGCTGCGCTACATACCAACAATAACACTAAATCTAGCAATGCAGCTAACAGCGCAAGAAATCGTGTAGGATGCACCTACAAAGAATACACTGCCTGCAAACCTTTGGAATTTGATGGAACCGAAGAACTAATTGGATTGAAACGGTGGACCGAGGAATCGGTGTTTGCGATAAGTAAGTGTACTGAAGAGGACAAAGTTAAGTACGCTACACATATATTCACAGGTACTGCGTTAACGTGGTGGAACACCTATCTTGAACAGGTAGGACAAAATGCTGCTTACGCACTACCGTGGTCGGCATTCAAGCAATTGATAAACGAGCAGTACCGTCCTAGAAACGAAGTCAATAAACTCAAGGCAGAACTTAGAGAGTTACGAACACAAGGTTTTGACGTTACCACATATGAACGATGATTCATAGAGTTGTGCCTATTGTGTCCGGTAGCATTCGAAGATGAAGAAGAGAAGATCGACGCGTTTGTAAGAGGGTTACCAGTAAGGATTCAAGAAGATGTAAATTCACACGAGCCCACTTCTATACAGAAGGCAAGTCGAATGGCTCATAAACTCATAAATTAGATTGAGGGAAGAATTAAAGAGCAGGCGGCCGAAGAAGCCAACATAAAACAACTCAAGAGTAAGTGGGAGGAAAACGGTGACAAGAGTCACCAGTACAACAACAATAACAATTACAACCACAATCGTAACAACTATCCCAATAACCGCAACAACAATCACAACAATAACCGCAATCCTAACAATAACTACAACAAACATCCCAACAACAACAACAACTACAATAACCTTTTCAACAACAATAACAATCCCAACAACAACCTCAATAACAACAACGGCAACAAAAAACAAAAACACCCATGTCATAGGTGTGAAGAAAATCACCAGGGGTTTTGCACTACATTTTGTAATAGGTGTAAAAGAAATGGTCATAGCACGACCAAAGTGTGAGGTCTACGGACCAAAGTTTAACAGAAATAAGGGAGCAAATAATGCCGGAACAAGTAATGCCGAAACGAATAGTGTCGGAGCAAGTAATACCAACGCTGTTTGTTATAAATGTGGAAAACCGGGCCACATTATTAGAAATTGCCCAAATCAGGGGAATACTAATGGGCAGGGCCGTGGAAGAGTTTTCAATTTTAATGCGGCAGAAGCACAGGAAGACCCGGAGCTTGTTACGGGTACGTTTCTTATTGATGATAAATCTGCTTATGTTTTATTTGATTCGGGTGCGGATAGAAGCTATATGAGTAGAGAATTTTGTGCTAAATTAAGTTGCCCATTGACGCCTTTGGATAGTAAATTTTTACTCGAATTAGCAAATGGTAAATTAATTTCAGCAGATAATATATGTCGGAATCGAGAAATTAAACTGGTTAGCGAAACATTTAAGATTGACTTGATACTAGTAGAGTTAGGGAGTTTTGATGTGATAATCGGTATGGACTGGTTGAAAGAAGTGAAAGCAGAGATCGTTTGTTACAAAAATGTAATTCGCATTATACGAGAAAAAGGAAAAACCCTTAATGGTGTACGGAGAAAAGAGCAACGCAAAGTTAAATCTTATTAGTAACCTGAAGGCACAAAAACTAATAAGAAAAGGTTGCTATGCTGTGCTAGCACACGTCGAGAAAGTCAATTCCGAAGAAAAGAACATCAATGATATTCCCGTCGCAAAAGAATTTCCCGATGTATTTCCGAAAGAATTACCGGGACTACCTCCACACCGATCCGTTGAATTTCAAATAGACCTTGTACCGGGAGCTGCACCAATAGCTCGTGCTCCATACAGACTCGCACCTAGCGAAATGAAGGAACTTTAGAGCCAATTACAAGAACTTTTAGAGCGTGGTTTCATTCGACCAAGCACATCACCGTGGGGATCTCCTGTTTTGTTTGTCAAGAAGAAAAATGGTACATTCAGGTTGTGTATCGACTACCGAGAGTTGAACAAACTTACCATCAAGAACCGCTACCCACTACCGAGAATTGACGACTTATTTGATCAACTACAATGCTCGTCTATTTATTCGAAGATCGATTTATGTTCTGGATATCATCAAATGCACGTGAAGGAGGATGATATTCCAAAGACTGCTTTTAGGATGCGTTACGGTCATTACGAGTTTATGGTTATGCCATTTGGATTGACTAACGCACCAGCTGTGTTCATGGACCTCATGAACCGAGTGTGTGGGCCATATCTTGACAAGTTTGTCATTATTTTCATCGATGACATACTTATTTACTCGAAGAATGATCAAGAGCACGAAGAACACTTGAGAAAAGTGCTAGAGTTGTTAAGGAAAGAAAAACTGTATGCTAAGTTTTCAAAGTGTGCATTTTGGTTGGAAGAAGTTCAATTTCTCGGTCACATAGTGAACCAAGAAGGTATTTAGGTGGATCCAGCAAAGATTGAAACCGTTGAAAAGTGGGAAACCCCGAAAACTCCGAAACACGTACGCCAGTTTTTAGGACTAGCTGGTTACTACAGAAGGTTCATCCAAGACTTTTCCAGAATAGCAAAACCCTTGACTGCATTAACGTATAAAGGGAAGAAATTTGAATGGAAGGATGAACAAGAGAAAGCGTTTCAGTTATTGAGGAAAAAGTTAACTACGGCACCTATATTTTCATTACCTGGAGGGAATGATGATTTTGTGATATATTGTGACGCCTCAAAGCAAGGTCTCTGTTGTGTATTAATGCAACAAATGAAAGTAATTGCTTATGCGTCTAGACAATTGAAGATTCACGAACAAAATTATACGACGCATGATTTGGAATTAGGCGCGGTTGTTTTTGCATTAAAGACTTGGAGGCACTACTTATATGGGGTCAAAAGTATTATATATACCGACCACAAAAGTCTTTAACACATATTTAATCAGAAACAACTGAATATGAGGCAGCGTAGGTGGATTGAATTGTTGAATGATTACGACTTTGAGATTCGTTACCACCCGGGGAAGGCAAATGTGGTAGCTGACGCCATGAGCAGGAAGGACAGAGAACCCATTCGAGTAAAATCTATGAATATAATGATTCACAATAACCTTACTACTCAAATAAAGGAGGCGCAACAAGGAGTTTTAAAATAGGGAAATTTAAAGGATGAAATACCCAAAGGATCAGAGAAGCATCTTAATATTCGAGAAGACGGAACCCGGTATAGGGCTGAAAGGATTTGGGTACCAAAATTTGGAGATATGAGAGAAATGGTACTTAGAGAAGCTCATAAAACCAGATACTCAATACATCCTGGAACGGGGAAGATGTACAAGGATCTCAAGAAACATTTTTGGTGGCCGGGTATGAAAGCCGATGTTGCTAAATACGTAGGAGAATGTTTTGTAGGTTTTTCGTATGCCCGAGAGACATATTTAAATTAATGTGGCTAACATGTTATGATCCAAGTCGGGTCATACCCAATAACAAGCTTACCGACACCTTAAACGTACTTGAACTTAACGATTGGATCATTAAGTAAATACGCGACACTTGGACTTTAGAAAATCGGTTTTCTAAAATATTATCACTTGAGATAAATTATTTGGATAATTTATATTTAATTATTTAAAGGTTTAAATAATTATGTTGTGTTATATTTTATAAGTTGGTTTATAAATTATATAAGTAACAAATGCATTTTTTTTATAACAAGGTTTTATAAAACTACCAAGTTTTATAAAAATTAAAACCACCTCTTAGTGGACTGCATTTAGGTCTCCAAGGAGGACAAAATATGCAAGATTCTTGTTGCTTTCTATGATACAATTACACATAAGTATGTCCCTTGACTAAAGACTAAGGGCACATGCACAAACATTCTCTCAAGTGATAAAAAGGAACCACAAAAACAGCTTCCTGCTGCCTTTCTTGCTGTCGTGATTTTGGGCAGAAAAAAGGGGTTCATTAGCTTGGTTGTTCAAGTGATAATCAAGTATAATTAAATCCTAACCATACTATTAGGTGTTGGGTACAATTTTGGGGTATTATCCTTTGAGGTTTCATAGTTTTGAAGCTTCATTCATCATCATTCTTTCACTTGCTGCTGTCCAGTTTTCAGGGTGCGAAAGAAGAGGGTTTCAAGCTTAGGTTGCTAGCTCATTAAGGTTCTAAAGCCTAACTATATCAAGGGTGTATTGGTGCATTGTTTCATCATCTTCTTCCTCTTCAAACTCACCCTCAATTAAATTGAGGAGGTATTATTTTCTTCCTTACTCACTTATTTTATATGTAAGCATGATCCATGACTTGATATGATTAAGGAATTTAACTAAGAATGGTCTTACAAATATACTTGTTATAATAATGCTTCCGCTATGTTAAGTATCTTAAAATTGGTTTTATGATTATGTAAACTACATGAACATGTTGTTTAGAAACTTGTTAAATTCCATCAATGGTATCTAGAGCCGAGGTCTATGGATTATGCTTCTTATATGGTCTTTAAACCCACTATATTTGCATTTCAAGTTCATGCATGAAAATGGAATGCAAAAATTGTCGGGTTTGGGTGGGTTTGGAATTAGTGCCGAATTTAAGGAGACCCAAAATGGGTTTTTGGGTTCTTCCATTTGGTCTAATTTTGGTTGAATGTAAATGTTCACAATCTAAGCCTTGACCTCGTGTTTGGTTGCATGCATGGTTGATTAATATTTATTCAATTGTTTTGTAATAATATTTATTCATTTGGCATGTAATAATTCATTTGGTTATGTAATTTATTTTATATTTGGTATGTAAAGTAGATTAGGTTGTAATTTCATTTTTTTTTAGACAAAATATATTAAGATATATTTTGTAAAATGATGAAGATGATGAAGACTTGAAGAACACATGAAGATGCATTTGGATGCAAGTTTAAGTGGGAGGTTAAAACCTCCTACTTTGTGTTTTAACCCTTAACCGGTGACATTTGTTTTCGGCTAAACAAATGTCCACCAAATTGGCTTGAATGTGAACACATTTGTTTTGCATGCGTGGTTGTGTATGTTGCTACAACAAGTTATCACACAAGATAACAACAAGCAAAACTACAATTTAATTGGTTAAATTATTAACAATGTGCAATGAACAAAATTACAATTTAATTGGTTAAATTAAAAGTGGCAAAAGACCTTAATAAATGGTTATTAAGAACCAGAAATTGATCACATGTATAAAATGGTTTATATCAAGTAATTGGCTAAATTACATGACTTGAAAATGGATTTCAAATGAACCATACACTAAATGCATGTTGGTGTATGGCATATATGTTTTCTTAAATTAGAAATAATGAAAACTTTAAATCCCTTTAACACAAGGTTAACAAGTTAAACGCCATCCATTTGTGCAACACTTAAAATTATTAGGGAACTCATAATGGGATAAAGGTCACCTAACCGTTATGAACAAACTAATATGATTAAGGTAAATTTTGCACACTTGTGGGATAAAGGTCACCTAACCACTTGTATGTTAAGTTTACACGTTTACCCAAAAAGTACGACTTGATTTGAAAATCATGAACTTAGGGTCACCGAAGCATGATGAACAAATAGGCGTTGATGGGATAATATGCCATGCAAAAGAATTGCATGATCCCATAACTTAGAAGTTGCAAAAGGATTGCAATTGTCATATAATGACTACCTAGCTAAATCAAATGACGGGATAAAGGTCACCTAACCGAAATTTGGTTTACCGTTGGGTTCTAAAATTTAATAAATATCAATTGGATTTAAAGGGTATTGATTGTTAAATTAAAATTAGTACTTAAACAACTTTGTTAAATTTTGTAGATGGCCGCCAATAACAACAACAACATTCCTAACGTAACTATTAACTTTAATAACCTATCGTTGAGGTCAATCCTCGAAAAGGAAAAACTCAACCATACGAACTTCATGGATTGGTTCCGCAATCTAAGAATTTTCCTCAAATTAGAGGACAGGGCGTATGTGTTGGAAGACCCCATTCCCGATCAACCGGACGAGGATGATACGGAAGCCATGGCTTATTGGGAGAAATATTGCACCGATTCGTTGCAAGTTTCTTACCTTATGCTTGGGACTATGATACCTGAACTCCAAAAGGATTTTGAGCATCATAGTGCATATGACATGATCACATAGTTGAAGGAGATGTTCCTTCAACAAGCTCGTGTCGAGCGCTTCGAAACAGTTCGAGCGCTTCATGCATGTCGGATGGACAACACCCAATCCATTTCATCTTATGTCCTTAAGATGAAAAGCCTTATTGATCGAGCAAACCGTCTAAATTGTAACGTGTCTAATGAATTAGCCACGGACCTTATCCTTAACTCATTGTCAAAGAGGTTTGACACATTCGTGTTAAACTATAACATGAATGGATGGGATAAGAGCATTGGCGAATTACATGCCATTCTTAAGACGGCCGAAGCGAGCATGGGTAAAAGGGCTTCACCCGTGTTTACGATCAATGAAGGCGGGTCCAAAAACCATAACACTCCTAAGCCGAAGGCGGCTAAGAGGAAAAGACCCGCCTACCAAGGCAAGGGCAAGGGAAAGGGGAAGATGGTTACCCCAACCAACAACAAGAAGCAAAAGGTTGCCGGTAAAGCTAACCCCAAGGAAGATCCGTGCTTCAGTTGCGGTGAAATGGGTCACTGGAAACGAAACTGCCCGGTCTACCTTAAGGAGTTGAAGGAAAAGAGGGATGCAGGGCAAACCTTAGGTAATGTATATATGGTATACATTGAGCTTAGTATTACTTCTTCTAATACATGGGTATTAGACACAAGATGTGGAACTCATATTTGCAATTCTTTGCAGGGGTTCAAAAGAAGTGATTAAGAGGCGGGAACGACAAGTCTCTTCATGGGAAATGGAGCAAGGGTGCAAGTGAAAGCTCAAGGAGACTTTGTTTTGAAGCTACCAAGTGGTTTGGAGCTTATTTTGAAAAATGTTTTGTTTGCACCCGATTTATCACGAAACATCATTTATGTATCCCGTTTGAAACAATATGGTTTTAATCTTAATTTCATTAATGATAATATCCATGTTTTTTTAGATAATGTGTTCTATTTCAAGGCTTCGCCTTCGAATGGTATTTATGAATTGGTTCATGATGACACATCACATGATAGCTCAATATTCCATGCAAACACCAAGAAACTCAAAAGGGATTTGAGTGATTCCTACTTATGGCATTGTTGCCTTGGTCACATAAACAAGAATTGAATGCATACACTTCAAAAGAATGGACTTTTGAAATCAAATGAACTGGACTCGTTTGATGTATGTGAATCTTTTTTACAAGGCAAAATGACTAAAGCACCTTTCAAAGGGACCTATGAAAGGGCTAAGGACTTATTGGGATTAATACATTCAAATGTATGTGGACCCTTTAAGCCCATAACTAGGAATGGTGAAAGATACTTCGTTACTTTCATTGATGACTTGAGTCGCTTCGGATATGTCTACTTGCTAAGACATAAGGACGAAACTTTTGAAGCATTCAAAGAATATCAAAACGAAGTACAAAATCAACTCAATAAAACAATCAAGGTACTTCGTACCGATAGAGGAGGTGAATACCTAAGCGATGCTTTCCAAGATCATCTTAAAGGTTGTGGAATTATCTCGCAACTCACTCCTCCTGGAACACCCCAACTTAATGGAGTTTCTGAAAGGAGGAACCGAACCCTAATGGATATGGTTCAATCTATGATGGCTAGAAGCTCGTTACCTCTGTCATTTTAGGGTTATTGTCTATGCTCCGCGGCTCGTATTCTAAATATGGCCCCAACCAAGAAAGTGGAACGAACACCTCATGAGATGTGGTTTGGAAAACCTCCATCTCTATCATATCTAAAGGTATGGGGATGTGAAGCTTACCCTAAGTGTTACGTCCCTAATAAGTTGAATGCTCGATCCACGAAGTGTATCTTCATAGGGTATCCCAAGGATGATATGGGATACTATTTCTATGATCCATCCGAGCAGAATGTATTTGTTGCTCGGAAGGCTGAATTCCTTGAAACTAAGTTCCTAATGGAAGGTAATAGTGAAAGGGAGATAGATCTTGAAGAGGTTCAAGATCAAGTAGATGATACACAATTGGTTGACACTAGCACTCAACAAGAAAATGTTGAGAATGATCAAATGGATGATCAAAGTATACAAGACGTTCGCAAATCTGGTAGGATTTGTAATTGAAAGGACCCGTTCATATACATTATAAACGATTCACAATAGTTGATTACATCGCGAGGCATTTGACCTCTATATGATACATTTTACAAACATTGCATTCGTTTTTAAAAGACAACTTTCTTTACAATGAAAATTGACGGTATGCACACCATTTTATAATATATCCAACTATAATTGACTTAATAATAATCTTGATGAACTCAATGACTCGAATGCAACGTCTTTCAAAATATGCCATGAATGACTCCAAGTAATATCCTTAAAATGAGCTAATGCACAGCGGAAGATTTCTTTAATACCTGAGAATAAACATGCTTTAAAGTGTCAACCAAAAGGTTGGTGAGTTCATAGGTTTATCATAACAATCATTTCAATATATTAATAGACCACAAGATTTCCGTTTATAAATATATGTACACTCGCAAGTGTATAAAAGTATTCTATAAGTTGTAGGCACCCGGTAACAAGCCTTAACGTTCATGTTTTACCCTCTGAAGTACACCAGATCAGGTCTGTTTAAAATAACCTCGAAGTACTAAAGCATCCCATAGTCAGGATGGGGTTTGTCAGGCCCAATAGATCTAACTTTAGGATTCGCGCCTACCATACATAGACAAGTAGTTTAATGTTACCAAGCTAAGGGTATATTTCTGGTTTAAACCCACGTAGAATTAGTTTTAGTACTTGTGCCTATTTCGTAAAACATTTATAAAAATAGCGCATGTATTCTCAGTCCCAAAAATATATATAAAAGGGAGCAAATGAAACTCACTTTTGCCTTGAAGGTATTTAATTCGACTTGGTCTCCGATAGATATCACGAACCTAACCATATATATAATATATCAACATATTTTCTTTTTTAAGTAATCGTTACATATACATATACTATTAATACTTTTAATATTTTCTTAGTCCGTAGTTAGTAGTCCGATGTTAGTGGTCCATAATTAGTTGCTTAAATGAAATAAATAAAGACTTCATCATATTCGTATTGATCAGAATTAAACTCGACCCATGGTACCATGTTGTCAAATGACGTGTTGCGTACATAAAGTACCGTGTTGTCAAATGACGTGTTGCGTACAATCATGAGGTCTTATGATTAATCTTCTCGTGTTGTTTACGGGTGGTCCTAAAATATATAAAATCAAATCATAAGTAATTATATATAAAATATCATATTAATTAGAAAAGATATGATTAATATACTTTTTCTCCAAATATTTTCGTAGCTAAACTAGCTTCGGATACCCAATCTTGTTTTAGTCGTAGTTTCTTCATTACAACTCCATTTTTGTTGGTTCAACTTGCCACTTCCTTGGATCGAGTCAAATTTTAAGAATATGAACTGAAAATACCTTAGTTTATATTCGAAATCATAGGTTATAGGTCAAACTTTGGTGAAACTTATGAAAGTGATCATTTTCCATCATAAAAACAACATTTAATGATTATTTTTCTAAAAATACTTACACTTTGAGTTAAACCATGAAATTTTTATGTGTTAACATATTCATAAGAAATATCATTTTTCCAGAACATGAACTTCCAATTCAAAGTTCAAGATGGTTTTTAATTATCCAACCCAAAACAGGCCCCGGTTGCACTCCGACGACGTAGATTCAGTTTTTAAGATGTTCTTTGTAAAACCAAGTTATATCTTGTTAGGTTAGCATATCATTATGATATATTACAGGTCTTGAAGTGTTTTAAAATTCAAGTTAGAAGGATCTATTTAGTTTGCGAACAAGTTTGAAATCATTCAAACTATGTTCTTGTTGTTAAAATTTTATACCACAAAATAAGATAGCTATATGAATATGAATTGAATAAGATTATGAACAAGGTTACTACCTAAAGTTACTTGGACAAAGTTACTGCAAAAGATAAGAAATAATCTTGGAATCAAAGAGTGGTGGAGTTAGATCAAAAGGTTGCAAGTAAACTTCTTCAAATGGGTGGTTATTTTGATATGTTCTTGAAAGAGTTTTCTTATGGTGTTTAAGGCTTGTAATTGAAGCTAAATGATGGGGAAAATGCTTGGAGATGATCAAGTATGAAGTTAGGAGTATTTTGAGAGAGAAATGAGGGTGTAGGTATGAGAAAATGGAGTGAAGAAATGGTGTTCATTTATAAAAACGTTTTTAGTTTATAAAGAAAGAAAAGGATTCCTAATTTTGTTTTCTTACTAATAATTCATACTACTTGACAAATCCTAGTTACCTCATATCTAGGGCAGTAATAATGTTGATTAGGATGTTGATTTTATGTGTATATACTAATAGTAAATACGTATAGAAGCTGAGTATGATACGGGTACATATACCCTAGATATACGTATAGAAATCTTGAGGAAACGGAACGAGAATTCAAATATAGCTATCTTTTATGAATATACTTATATTGTTTTATGTATTTAAGTCCTTAAAAAGTGATTAAATACTTTATATATATGATACGTGTATAAGCATTATATATTATAAGTATATATATCAAAGAATGTTACGTATAGTTATCGTTTTTGAAAACTTAAGTTAGTAGTTTCAAAATATACTTATAACTCATTGTCATTAGTACACAATGAGATGTTAAACCATCCTTAGATCATGTTAAATATTTATAAATACATATATATACACAAACGTATAATTATCGTATGTTATATAGTTCGTGATATCATCGGTCATATTGGACGGTCAAACGTTGTGTAAAACCCTTTTCAAAAACACAAGTCTCAACAATTTGGATTGCTTATCATGATGGTATGGTTTAATTTATGTAAATATTAATCTCATAAGTATAATTTGGTCGGAAAATTCCGGGTCATTACAGTAATCCTCCTGAGAGATATGGGTTTCTCGTGGTTGATTGCTATGTGGTTGATATGGATGAAACAACAAACTACCAAGATGCTTTATCAAGGATTGATAAAGATAAATGGTAGGAAGCCATGAACGCTGAGATGCAATCCATATATGACAACCAAGTTTGGGAACTAGTTGTACAACCTACTAACTCCAAGTTAGTTGATTGTAAATGGATTTTCAAGATGAAAACCGACATGCATGGAAACTTAAATACATATAAAGCTAGACTTGTAGCAAAGGGTTTCACTCAAACTCAAGGGGTTGACTATGATGAAACATTTTCGCCTGTGGCAATGCTAAAGTCTATTAGGATATTATTTACCATTGCTGCTCATTATGATTATGAAATATGGCAAATGGATGTCAATACCGCTTTCCTAAATGGATATCTTGAGGAAGATGTCTATATGATTCAGCCTGAAGGTTTTTTCGATCCGAAACATCCTAACAAAGTATGTAAGTTAAAGAAGTCAATCTACGGATTGAAACAAGCATCTAGAATGTGGAATCATCGTTTTAATGAGGAAGCCAAGAAATTTGGCTTCATTAAAAATGGTGATGAAGCTTGTGTATACAAGAAAGCTAGTGGGAGCACTATCATGTTCCTTGTATTATATGTGGATGATATATTGTTATTTGGAAATGATATTCCAACAATGCAAGGCTTTAAGACTTGGCTAAAAAGCTGCTTCTCCATTAACGATCTTGAAGAAGCACAATACATTTTGGAGATTAGGATCTACAGGAATACATCCAAGAAATTGATAGGTTTGAATCAAAGTGCATATATTGAAAAGATCTTGAAAAGGTTAAAGATGGAGAACTCTAAGAAAGGTTTGGTACCTATTCAAAGAGGAACGCTCCTTAGTTCATCTCAGTGTCCCACCACGAAAGATGAACAGGAGAGAATGAAGAAAGTCCCATATGCGTCTGCTATTGGCTCAATCATGTATGTAATGATATGCACTAGACCGGATGTGTCATGCGCTCTTAGCATGACAAGTAGATACCAGAATAACCCAGGAAACAGTCATTGGATTGCTGTTAAAAGTATATTGAAATACCTTAGGAAGACTAAGGATATGTTTCTAATATATGGGTCTGGTGAGGAGGAACTCGCTGTAAGAGGTTACGTGGACGCGAGTTTCCAAACTGATCGTGATGATTCTCGATCACAATTCGGTTATGTCTTCACATTAAATGGAGGTGCGGTCTCTTGGAAGAGTTCAAAATAGGATGTTGTTGCGTTATCCACTACAGAGTCGGAGTACATTGCCGCCTCATTGGTATCTCAGGAAGCTGCATGGATGAAGAAATTCATCGACGACTTAGGAATAGTCCCTTCCATTCAGGACCCTATTGAGATCTTTTGTGACAACGAGGGTGCGATTGCTCAAATCAAGGAACCTCGTGCTCACCAAAATACACGTCACATTGAGCGGAGATTCAACTACATAAGGGATGAAGTTGAAAAGGGAAAGATATGTATTCGCAAAGTTCACACAGATCTTAACATAGCGGATCCTCTCACGAAGCTCTTACATGGAACAAAACATACTGGACATGTTAATGCATTAGGGCTTCGATATTCTAGTGATTGGTTGTGATCTATTTTAAGTATTGTAACGGAACGATATTATTCAAGCTCATCGATATAATTATGGTATTAATTTATTTTGAGTCATGTTCCTACTTTGCATATTTTATCCATGAATAAGTAATTATTCTAAATTCCATAGTCGATCACATTTGTGGGAACAAGTGTGAGGTTTAGACTATTATGAACTTGGATTGGTATGCATTCACGGATGAATGTGGGGCAAGGTTGCAACCAAGGTTCATAGGTATTTGTGGGATACAAATATTGGAAGACCCGCCCTCAAGATTTACTAAATGGAGCCTTCGTGGTTGATCACATGTAATCTTGAGTAAAGGCGAATATCATTGTATCCTCTGACCTGAGATACATATTGGTTTTGGATATTTACCAAGTATTGTGCCTTGATTCTTTCTTTCGCTATTCTGAAATATGGTAGTTCACAAGGAAGAGCTCAGACACAATGCAAGGTATATATTTAGGACGTATGTAGTCAAGATGGAATTTGTCCCTCTTATTCGTTGAGAGTCAGATGTCTTGTGATGACCCGGGAATTTCCGACCAAATTTAAACTTAATCTTTATATGGTTCCGACACGATAAGCAAAGTCTGTAATGTTGAGTCTCGAAAACTTTGAAACTAGATTCATATATTCAATTGACCTTTGACTATCTCCGATGATTCATGAACCGTTGTGTGTAAATGAATATGAAGGTATGTATATATATATATATATATATATATATATATATATATATATATATATATATATATATATATATATATATGTATGTATGTATGTATGTATATAAGTGTATATATAAGATTGTAAATTAATAAAATACACTTTAAACAATTTGAAATTTAAAATGTAAAATAACAGACAGAATAATTAAGTTATTATTAAATAGAATATATATATATATATATATATATATATATATATATATATATATATATATATATATATATATATATATATATATATATATATATATATATATATATATATATATAATATTATTTGAAGCTATATAGATAATTATATATAAATGATTTCTATTAATAATTTTTATACTGTAACAATTATAAAACATATGAATGTTAAATAGTCAATAGATGTATTCATATAATTATTAGATATTACAAAATTTATTTATTAATATATTAAATATAATTACAAGTTAAATTATAGTATTATATGCATTCATTATTTATATTAAAATAAGTATTATTAATATTACTAAAGGTTATAATACTGAAATTGAATACATTAGATTTGTTATATCATGGTTATCATTGTTAATATCGTTATAATTGTAACTAGTAATAAAACTATAATTATAGCATTATGATTAAAATTAGTACTACTATTATTAGTACCAATATTATTAAGAATTATCATTATTATAAACTATTATTATTATTATTATTATTATAGTTATTAGAAAATAACACAAATTATTTATTTTGATCATAAAAGTATTATTATTACCATTTTTATGATTATTATTATTATTATTATTATTATTATTATTATTATTATTATTATTATTATTAATATTATTATTAATATTAATAAAAGCATATAAATTATAAATCAAGAAATAATCCTATCAATCAATTACCTATAACTATCTAACTGTTTTTGATTGAGTTTGTTACCTCAAATTACGCTACCAACTCCAGTACAATCATCTGATAAAAATCGAATTTCGTTGGCAATTAACAGCAAAACTTTCTTCTATATTTTTTTTTCTTTCTTTCTTTATTTTGCTTCTGTTTTTTTTATTTATTTATCTCTGTCGACTTCACTTGTGTTAAATCATCGAACTCCTCTAGGGTATTGATTAGGTTAACCAATTATCTATCTTCATTAACAACTTGTATCAACTAGTATATGTCAAAGTCCATTGAATTAAACAGAAACCAGGAAGAAGCACGGTATCCATATTTTTCCAACTTTTTGGTCATATCTTGGATTCGAATCAATTTTAAAAATGTAATATTGCAATTTGGTTAGAAATCCTTCGCTAAATCTATCTGTAAGGTTTTCAACTCCTAATTTTTCTTAACTAATCCAAATTTTGGAGTCAAAGCTTATTTATAAAAAGTCAACAGAAGTGTTCTTGATAAAAATTCGAATTCGTTTTAAAGGTTCAGGTTAAATTGATGATGCTAGTATATTCTAATGATAATTTGGAAGATATTTCATGAAGAGATCAGAGGCTCAAAACCTCTAATTTTTCGAAATCAAAAATTTTGAATTTTTTTTTCGCGATGAAACAGCAGCTGCTGTTTATTTTATTTTTTTTTCTTTTGATTCAAAACAATTTAGAAGGTATCTGATTTCATTTTATGTCCAAACCTAAGAAAAATTGTTCGTAGTTATGATAGTTGTTTTCCTGGTCGATTTATATAAATGAGGAAGAAGAAGGATATGAGGTACTAGTATACGAGTTATATAAATTAAATCGCTTTATAAAACTGAAAAATGGGCAACAGCCCACTGGTTCGAGGTGTTAGGGTGTGAACGGGAGGTCGCGGGTTCGAGTCTCGTCTCGGGCAGTTTACCTCTTTTTGTTCCTAAGGTATAATTTATATTTATTATTATTATTATTATTAATACTAACTATTATTATTATTATTATTATTATTATTATTATTATTATTATTATTATTATTATTATTATTATTATTATTATTATTATTATTGTTATTATTAGTATTAATACAAATGTCATGAATATTGATATCATTTTTGTATTAGCCTTAGGTATTATTATTATTGTTACTATCATTATTATATTTATTATTATTACTAGTAATATGAGTATAATTACTAATAATATTATCTTTATTAATAATATAAATATTAGTAATGTATTAATAAACTTATTTTTATTTTCAATAGTTGTAAAATGATTAGTTTTATATAAAAATACAATACAATGATAATAAAATTTACATACCACTACACTATTATTATTAGAATGATAATTACTAACTATCTATATAAAAGGTATCAATTAATACGTAAATATATATTGTTATCATATATAAACTCTAATATATATTTTTGTAACATATTATAAAGAATGGTAAAATATTAGTTATATTTATATATAAACTAAATATATTAAATTGAACTAAATAACAAATGATAAAACAAGTACATTATTAATAATAATTTATATAAACTTGCTCGATTACAATTATGTGTATTAATAAATAAACAAATGATATAGGTTCGTGAATCCAAGGCCAACCCTGCATTATTCAATGTCGTCATATGTATTTTTACTACAAAATACAGTACAGTGAGTTTCATTAATCTCTTTTTAAATGTTTTTGCAATATATATTTTGGGACTGAGAATACATGCGCTGCTTTTATAACTGTTTTATAAAATAGACACAAGTACTTAAAACTACATTCTATGATTGAATTATTAAATCGAATATGCCCCTATTTAGTCTGGTAATCTAAGAATTAGGGAACAGAAACCCTAATTGACGCAAATCCTAAAGATAGATCTATCGGGCCCAACAAGCCCCATCCTAAGTACCGGATGCTTTAGTACTTAGAAATTTATATCATATCCGAAGGAGGATCCCAGAATGATGGGGATATTCTTATATACATTTTGTGAATGTCAGTTACCAGGTGTTCAATCCATATGAATGATATTTTTGTCTCTATGCATGGGACGTATATTTATGAGAAGTGGAAATATGAAATCTTGTGGTCTATTAAAATTATGAAATGAATTATTTATGTTAAACTAATGAACTCACCAACCTTTTGGTTGACACTTGAAAACATGTTTATTCTCAGGTACGAAAGAAATCTTCCGCTGTGCATTTGATCATTTAAAGATATTACTTGGAGTCATTCATAACATATTTCAAAAGATGTTGCATTCGAATCGTTAAGTTCATCAAGATTATTATTAAATCAATTTATATTTGGATATATTATGAAATGGTATGCATGTCTGTCAACTGTCGATGTAAATGAAAGTTTGTCTTTTAAAAACGAATGCAATGTTTGTAAAATGTATCATATAGAGGTCAAGTACCTCGCGATGTAATCAACTATTGTGAATCGTTTATAATCGATATGGACTTCGTCCGGATGGATTAGGATGGGTCCTTTCAGTTGGTATCAGAGCGGAGGTCTTAGCGAACCAGGTCTTGCATTAGTGAGTCTAACTAATAGTCGTTAGGATGCAATAGTGAGTCTGGACTTCGATCGCGTCTACATGTCAAAAGTTTTGCTTATCATTTCTAGTCGGAAATCATCTACTTATTATCCTTAGGAAATTACCTGCTTACCATTCCTAGTCTAGACACATCTTACTGCATTGATTGCATAAATAGTGTATAGACAAAACTTATATCTTAGCGTATCCGCTAATTCAATACTAGCACATCTATTACTGTAAACTCTTCCTGACATACTTCGTATATTCCACCGTAACTTATGGGATTTTAGTATTATATATGCATATGTAACTTATGTATTGCAGGGTACTAATCTACATACTATAATCTGTTTCTTATCGAAAATCCTTCAGCTGATCGTACGAGAAGAATCCCTCAACCAGTTCGAGTCCTTCAGATTCCGATAGCTATTCCGATAGTTATTCCGACAGCTATTCCGATATGGATTTACACTCAAACTCCGAAAGCAGTATAACCAGAATGAATCAACCAATCAGCCATCCTCAATTCATCTGATGGTTTCATAGTCGACTTAATCCATGGAGACGCGAAGAAGGCGATCCTTTCCATCAATCAAATTCACCTCTTGGTGAAGAACCTGAAGCACTTACCGGCGAACCTGTCCGAAACACCATTTTCACACTCATTTCCAGGATACCACGCAATGATATTATGATTTCAAAAATTCTAAAATTTTATTCATTCACTCGTTCCTACCGACAATCATTCTGGAGTAATAAGTCAACGAGCTTCGAGCCCGAGTTGTAGCCTTGGAAAATATGGTGCAAAACGTACCAGCTTCAGCAACATCACCAGCACCAGTAGTACCATAAATAACAGCATCAGTACCATCAACAATCCATGCCTCAATATCACCATCTGTACTTCGAGTATGATCTTCGTTCTACGTATCATTCTACCTCATTTATCTTCGTTCGACATGGCGAATATGTAATCTCTAAAGTTTTAGAGATTATTTATTCTAGTTCCAATCGAAAACTAAATGAGTTAATATTATGTTAACTCATTAAATCCATGATTACATCTGAAGAAAATATATATGTATATATGTTTTCAAAAAGATTGTAATAAAAAAAATAATAATAAAAATTCTTTTGTACAAACTGTTAATGGTGAAAATATTTTAACGGGTAGGTAATACCCGAGGAATATTTAAATTTCATATTAATAAGTTACACTGTATATTCTTCGAATCTGATTCAACAGTTATTCACTATCCTATTTACAACCACCGAGATACGTATCCGATCACCAAAGAATAACTATTTTCATTCAAATTCAATTTCATATTTGGATTTTGACCTATCAGAATCCAACAAGTGGCATAATGAAGAAATAATGGACACAATAAAAATTGATTAGAAACAGACTAATTAACAATATTAAATTTTATTAAGAAACCACACTAACAAAATCGTAGCGAACTGTTCCTAGCTAACTGTTAATTCCATATTACATTTTATTTATCGCAATTTAATTATCGCAATTTATATTCTCGCAATTTTATTTATTGTCCTTTAATTTTTGTTATTTACTTTACGCACTTTATTTATCGTTATTTAATTTCTGTTATTTATTTTACGCACTTTAAATATCGGGACACGTATACAAGGTTTTGACATATCATATCGACGCATCTATGTATATTATTTGGAATCACCATAGACACTCTATATGCAGTAATGATCGAGTTCTCTATACAGGGTTGAGGTTGATTCTACAATAATATATATAGTTTGAGTTGTGATCGAGTCTGAGACGTATACGGGTCATGACATGTATTAATTAATTCGAATATTATATATTAAACTATATATGAATTATTGGACTGTCAATTGTGGACTATCAACTGATGACTACCAACCTTGGACAATTAAAATGAATTAAAATATTGATTATAATATATGAAACTAAACAATTCTTCAAGTTTGCCACTTGATTTCATCTTAAACCTCATTTGTATCTTGACGATTACAATCCGCGTTCAAACCTTTCATAATTCTTGAAAACACCTCAATCGAGAGGATGAACCAACCGCACTTCATCTACAGAAAAAAAAAGATTGATGCATATAGATATGCACTTACAACCACTCGAAACCTGAGTAAACGTTTAAAACGTAGCTATGCTAATTTCTTAGTGTTATTATTACCCAAAATAACTTTGCAATCCCTTTCCAAATTAGCAAATTTTGTCACGGCTCCAGCAAGTTAACTTTGACTTTTCGTTCGAAACAACCTTATTATAACCTTGATTTATATGTGTACTCTTTTATTGTTACCGGGAAATCTTTTATATTCCACCACATTACCAGCAAATGTACCAGGAACCTTGTCGCTCCTTAGTTTAAATTCCTCCGACAAATCACTATATTTATCAATTGAAGTCTCGTCATGTACTCATCCGCATCTTGTAACGAGAACTGCCATAACAATTACCAGGAATCAGCAATCAGTACTTTGAAAACTCACAGCATATCTACATCAACAGTTATATGTATGACATTTATCTCTTAGAATTATGATCTCTCCTTCTGGAATTCTGAAAAGCACTCAGTCACAAATCAATACTCTGAATGTTGAAAAAGCTGAATGAAGCAGCAGAAACCATAGACCACCATAAACGACCATAATCATCGAAAGTTTGACGATAAAGAATAGTATGTTGGAAAAGCTCAGAAAAGTTGGAACTGAAAAACGGATTGAGCTAACCACGAAGGAGACCAAGGACAAATACAAGGACCATACCATATATTCAAGGATTCCAGGTAATTCTGGATCCGATGAAACCTTCAACAAATATCATGCTCTGTACTCACGTTAAAATCTTGCGGAAAATCTTCCTCATCAACCATCGAATATAGAAATTCCAAAATATCATCATCAATATCTTCGATATTTCTGAGGATATTCTCATAAATATTCTCGTTCGAAATTATATACCTCTTCGTGCTTCCTGTGTATCATTATGTTGGAAACATTCAATGAAAAAATTAGTACCGAAAAGCGGATTATGCGAAACTATGAAGAAAGCCGTGAACAAATCACAAAGAATAAGTTTGACTTCAAAGAATCCAAATGATTCCGTTTCTGATGAAATCTTTAGCGAATACCTTGCTTCCGAATCTAAACCCTTACGGATAAATCTTCTTCATCAGCCATCGATATTAGAAATTCCAAGATATCATCGTATCTTTCATTATAAATATCCTCCATATTTCTGAAGATATTTTCATAACTATTCTTATCTGAAATCAATAATCTATTCATGCTATCAATGTTACATCATATAGAAACTGTTAGTTTCTATATTCTGTAAACTTTCGAGCTTAAAATATAAATGTTTTTGAAGTAGTGTTGGGAACTGATGCATGAGTTAGTATAATATAATGACACTTGATCAACGTGATTATATTACAGTAAGTCATGCTGAGTTTCTAATGAAACCTGATGATGGTTCATAGTAGATTATACCATCATCATGTGTCATGTTACATAACTCTTTCATTCTACATAACCTCCGAACATATCAAGAAGAATATATTCTTGATAGTTCTATCGTCTGTATTTTTGATAAATTTGAAAATCAAATCGTGCTATCACGTTCCACCCTGCTTAGAACGTTATAATCATTTAGAACTCTATATCTACAAATTCTGGACCATTACTCGCTTGACTTGGAGTCGGGAAGAGAAAACAAGAGCATGGAGCAACGAAAAAAATTAAGGAAAAATATAAAGCCGATCATAAATATAGGAATTACAAACCGTGTATATCAATGTTTATCGCCACATAAAGACACGGGAGAATCAAAAACACTATAACCCCAAGGGCGAAGTAGAAGAAAATAGATTCATCCTGTGGAAGTTGG
Source organism: Rutidosis leptorrhynchoides (assembly GCF_046630445.1). Lineage (NCBI taxonomy): Eukaryota > Viridiplantae > Streptophyta > Magnoliopsida > Asterales > Asteraceae > Rutidosis > Rutidosis leptorrhynchoides. The sequence continues at coordinate 164,375,520 of NC_092335.1, read as the reverse complement.
AAAAGGAGAATGATTGTTGCGATAATCAGGATAAGGACAAAGATCAGAACTGGATTAAGCATTTTCACGATCTTTTGAATTTGGGAATTGAGTATTGAAGTGGTGAAAAATAATGGAACGGAAAAGGTAAAATTTATAGTGAAAATATCAGACAGAGGAATCGAGGCAAATCACCGCATTTAATTATAGAAATCTAAATTTCCTTATTCGCAGGAGAATCAGATCTTTTAAGATTTCGAAGATTTTCTTCAAATCTCTTAAATTCTGGAATTCAACCAAAACAACGTCAAAAGTTACGACGAATCTTTACTTACCCTATTTCAATCTTTTGTGATAATTTCACTCGTACACTTCGAATAATTGAGTTGTTTTATTCAAATCACCTGATGGTGATAAAACTTTAATTATTGACTCATATTGTCATGAAAACATTTTTATTGTTAGCCATGATGACCACACTCAAATTTCGGGACGAAATTTCTTTAACGGGTAGGTACTGTGATGACCCGGGAATTTCCGACCAAATTTAAACTTAATCTTTATATGTTTCCGACACGATAAGCAAAGTCTGTAATGTTGAGTCTCGAAAACTTTGAAACTAGATTCATATATTCAATTGACCTTTGACTATCTCCGACGATTCATGAACTGTTGTGTGTAAATGAATATGAAGGTATATATATATATATGTATGTATATAAGTGTATATATAAGATTGTAAATTAATAAAATACACTTTAAACAATTTGAAATTTAAAATGTAAAATAACAGACAGAATAATTAAGTTATTATTAAATAGAATATATATATATATATATATATATATATATATATATATATATATATATATATATAATATTATTTGAAGCTATATAGATTATTATATATAAATGATTTCTATTAATAATTTTTATACTGTAACAATTATAAAACATATGAATGTTAAATAGCCAATAGATGTATTCATATAATTATTAGATATTACAAAATTTATAAATTAATATATTAAATATAATTACAAGTTAAATTATAGTATTATATGCATTCATTATTTATATTAAAATAAGTATTATTAATATTACTAAAGGTTATAATACTGAAATTGAATACATTAGATTTGTTATATCATGGTTATCATTGTTAATATCGTTATAATTGTAACTAGTAATAAAACTATAATTATAGCATTATGATTAAAATTAGTACTACTATTATTAGTACCAATATTATTAAGAATTATCATTATTATAAACTATTATTATTATTATTATAGTTATTAGAAAATAACACAAATTATTTATTTTGATCATAAAAGTATTATTATTACCATTTTTATGATTATTATTATTATTATTATTATTAATATTATTATTAATATTAATAAAAGCATATAAATTATAAATCAAGAAATAATCCTATCAATCAATTACCTATAGCTATCTAACTGTTTTTGATTGAGTTTGTTACCTCAAATTACGCTACCAACTCCAGTACAATCATCTGATAAAAATCGAATTTCGTTGGCAATTAACAGCAAAACTTTCTTCTATATTTTTTTTCTTTCTTTCTTTATTTTGCTTCTGTTTTTTTTTTATTTATCTCTGTTGACTTCACTTGTGTTAAATCATCGAACTCCTCTAGGGTATTGATTAGGTTAACCAATTATCTATCTTCATTAACAACTTGTATCAACTAGTATCTGTCAAAGTCCATTGAATTAAACAGAAACCAGGAAGAAGCACGGCATCCATATTTTTCCAACTTTTTGGTCATATCTTGGATTCGAATCAATTTTAAAAATGTAATATTGCAATTTGGTTAGAAATCCTTCGCTAAATCTATCTGTAAGGTTTTCAACTCCTAATTTTTCTTAACTAATCCAAATTTTGGAGTCAAAGCTTATTTATAAAAAGTCAACAGAAGTGTTCTTGATAAAAATTCGAATTCGTTTTAAAGGTTCAGGTTAAATTGATGATGCTAGTATATTCTAATGATAATTTGGAAGATATTTCATGAAGAGATCAGAGGCTCAAAACCTCTAATTTTTCGAAATCAAAAATTTTGATTTTTTTTCTTCGCGATGAAACAGCAGCTGCTGTTTATTATTATTTTTTTCTTTTGATTCAAAACAATTTAGAAGGTATCTGATTTCATTTTATGTCCAAACCTAAGAAAAATTGTTCGTAGTTATGATAGTTGTTTTCCTGGTCGATTTATATAAATGAGCAAGAAGAAGGATAGGAGGTACTAGTATACGAGTTATATAAATTAAATCGCTTTATAAAACTGAAAAATAGGCAACAGCCCACTGGTTCGAGGTGTTAGGGTGTGAACGGGAGGTCGCGGGTTCGAGTCTCGTCTCGGGCAGTTTACCTCTTTTTGTTCCTAAGGTATAATTTATATTTATTATTATTATTATTATTATTAATACTAACTATTATTATTATTATTATTATTATTATTATTATTATTATTATTATTATTATTATTATTATTATTATTATTATTATTATTATTATTATTATTATTATTATTATTATTATTATTGTTATTATTAGTATTAATACAAATGTCATGAATATTGATATCATTTTAGTATTAGCCTTAGGTATTATTATTATTGTTACTATCATTATTATATTTATTATTATTACTAGTAATATGAGTATAATTACTAATAATATTATCTTTATTAATAATATAAATATTAGTAATGTATTAATAAACTTATTTTTATTTTCAATAGTTGTAAAATGATTAGTTTTATATAAAAATACAATACCATGATAATAAAATTTACATGCCACTACACTATTATTATTAGAATGATAATTACTAACTATCTATATAAAAGGTATCAATTAATACGTAAATATATATTGTTATCATATATAAACTCTAATATATATTTTTGTAACATATTATAAAGAATGGTAAAATATTACTTATATTTATATATAAACTAAATATATTAAATTGAACTAAATAACAAATGATAAAACAAGTACATTATTAATAATAATTTATATAAACTTGCTCGATTACAATTATGTGTATTAATAAATAAACAAATGATATAGGTTCGTAAATCCAAGGCCAACCCTGCATTGTTCAATGTCGTCATATGTATTTTTACTACAAAATACAGTACAGTGAGTTTCATTAATCTCTTTTTAAATGCTTTTGCAATATATATTTTGGGACTGAGAATACATGCGCTGCTTTTATAACTGTTTTATGAAATAGACACAAGTACTTAAAACTATATTCTATGGTTGAATTATTAAACCGAATATGCCCCTATTTAGTCTGGTAATCTAAGAATTAGGGAACAGAAACCCTAATTGATGCGAATCCTAAAGATAGATCTATCGGGCCCAACAAGCCCCATCCAAAGTACCGGATGCTTTAGTACTTCGAAATTTATATCATATCCGAAGGAGGATCCCGTAATGATGGGGATATTCTTATATACATTTTGTGAATGTCGGTTACCAGGTGTTCAATCCATATGAATGATATTTTTGTCTCTATGCATGGGACGTATATTTATGAGAAGTGGAAATATAAAATCTTTTGGTCTATTAAAATTATGAAATGAATTATTTATGTTAAACTAATGAACTCACCAACCTTTTGGTTGACACTTGAAAATATTTTTATTCTCAGGTACGAAAGAAATCTTCCGCTGTGCATTTGATCATTTAAAGATATTACTTGGAGTCATTCATAACATATTTCAAAAGATGTTGCATTCGAGTCGTTAAGTTCATCAAGATTATTATTAAATCAATTTATATTTGGATATATTATGAAATGGTATGCATGTCTGTCAACTGTCGATGTAAATGAAAGTTTGTCTTTTAAAAACGAATGCAATGTTTGTAAAATGTATCATATAGAGGTCAAGTACCTCGCGATGTAATCAACTGTTGTGAATCGTTTATAATCGATATGGACTTCGTCCGGATGGATTAGGACGGGTCCTTTCATGTCTAAGGCATGATAAAGTTAAATCTAGAAGAGAGTGATCACTCTTTATCTCTTGGATTTAACATGACATCTAGGACGAAAGGATATGATGAAAAGATTCACCTATTCATATTCGAGATGGGAACTCGAAAGGGATGATGTTATTGAATGGCACAAAGTCATAACATATTGGGGGTGGTGGACGGTCGTTAGGTGGTATCCATCACTTGCATTAATTTCTTATGTTTCTCGTGCAAGTGGGAGATTGTAGGTTTTTCGTTTGCCCGAGAGACATATTTAAATTAATGTGGCTAACATGTTATGATCCAAGTCGGGTCATACCCAATAACAAGCTTACCGACACCTTAAACGTACTTGAACTTAACGATTGGATCATTAAGTAAATACGTGACACTTGGACTTTAGAAAATCGGTTTTCTAAAATATTATCACTTGAGATAAATTATTTGGATAATTTATATTTAATTATTTAAAGGTTTAAATAATTTTGTTGTGTTATATTTTATAAGTTGGTTTATAAAATATATAAGTAACAAATGCATATATTTTATAACAAGGTTTTATAAAACTACCAAGTTTTATAAAAATTAAAACCACCTCTTAGTGGACTGCATTTAGGTCTCCAAGGAGGACAAAATATGCAAGATTATTGTTGCTTTCTATGATACAATTACACATAAGTATGTCCCTTGACTAAAGACTAAGGGCACATGCACAAACATTCTCTCAAGTGATAAAAAGGAACCACAAAAACAGCTTCCTGCTGCCTTTCTTGCTGTCGTGATTTTGGGCAGAAAAAAGGGGTTCATTAGCTTGGTTCTTCAAGTGATAATCAAGTATAATTAAATCCTAACCATAGTATTAGGTGTTGGGTACAAGTTTGGGGTATTATCCCTTGAGGTTTCATAGTTTTGAAGCTTCATTCATCATCATTCTTTCACTTGCTGCTGTCCAGTTTTTAGGGTGTGAAAGAAGAGGGTTTCAAGCTTAGGTTGCTAGCTCATTAAGGTTCTAAAGCCTAACTATATCAAGGGTGTATTGGTGCATTGTTTCATCATCTTCTTCCTCTTCAAACTCACCCTCAATTAAGTTGAGGTATTATTTTCTTCCTTACTCACTTATTTTATATGTAAGCATGATCCATGACTTGATATAAATAAGGAATTTAACTAAGAATGGTCTTACAAATATACTTGTTCTAATAATGCTTCCGCTATGTTAACTATCTTAAAATTGGTTTTATGATTATGTAAACTACATGAACATGTTGTTTAGAAACTTGTTAAATTCCATCATGTTTGACGTGTTCTAAGGTCAAAGCTGAGCATCAGAAACCATCAGGTCTACTTCAACAATGTGATGACCCGGGAATTTCCGACCAAATTTAAACATAATCTTATATGATTCGACTCGATAAGCAAAGTCTATTAAACCGAGTCTCATTATGTTTGAACTATTTCATGATAACATTTGACCTTTAACTATTTCCGACGATTCACGAACCTTTAATTGTAACTAAGAATGTAAATATAAATAATTATATATAAAACTAATTATATTAGTATTAATGAACTATTAAGTAATTTTGTTATTATAAAAGATAACATTTAATAACTAAAGATTTTCATTTTGAATATATATAGTATATTGTATATAAATGATTCAAACATATTTTACCAACGTTATCAAAATATTAAATGTACAATGTTATACTTTGTAGTTAATTGTTTAATATACATAATTAATCATCTACTCAACATTTAAAACATGATTTTATATATATGGTAGTATACATATATACATAAATATAACTATATATATATATGATTTTATACATAATTATTATATTATGTATATGTAGAAATTTATAATATATCTATGATGAAATAATGTACTATTTTAATAAATATATATAATACTTACATATATAAAACATTTATATTTTTCATAATTACATACATAAGTATAATATAATTAGTATGTAAATAAATATTATAATATATTTATATTAAAATGCATAAATATATAATATTCAGTATATGTTACAATACATATTACATAATTATTAAATATTACATAATAATAGATGATATTAATAAATTAAATTTAAATACAAATATAGTTGTTGTAGTAATGTTATTTGTATCGTCAAATATCAATATTTGTATTCATAATATCACTTTATATCATATAAAGATGAAATTGGATGTATAAATTAGATTATTATTACTAATATTATTATTATCGATAAAATATTAATATTATCATAATTAGTATGGTATTATTATTATTATTATTATTATCATTTTTACAATTATTATTATCATTAATATTATATTTATCATTATTATTAATTTTATTAATATTATTAGATATTAATAGTATTGTTATTATATATTATTATTATTAATTAAAAAAAAAACAGTAGGGATCTATATTATACGCTTGACCTCTGTATCCTTTATCTCTATTATTATTATTTTTTTTGTTTCTTTCCTGCTCCCAACTCGTGAACCTGTGTTGACATTTTCTCCATTTTTTATCAACCGATCTCTATTATTACAACATGATTATGTATAATTGCAAATCAAATAAAAAGGAAATCCAATGGGATTAAAGAGCACAACGATATTTTTTTTTTCTTCTTCTCTGCACGCTCCAATTTTTTTTTCTCTTAATTCAATTTCGAATAAAGTTTCAAAATCTAAAAATGCAGAAAGGTTAGAAATCTTTCTTTGAATCTATCTGCAAAATCTCAACTCTCAAATCTTTATATCGATCTTGAATTTTGAAGTCAAAGTTTAGTTTAAAAAAAGTCAACAATTGTTCTTGAGACAAATTCGCGTTCGTGTATATGTTTCTGATCAAATTGACGATTCCAGTAGTTTTTATACATGTTTAGAAAACTATTTCGTATTATAAACATTATCTATAATGTTATCTATTACGAAATCAATTTTTTTTTTTTTGTTCCAAGAACCGACGCTGCAGTAGGCCTTTAGTATTTTTTTTATTTTATTTTAGAACCCAAATTATTTTTTTTTCTGTAATGTTTTGAAGCTTTAAAGGGAACCCCGATTTTTTTTTTTGGTTATTGATGTTTTGTTGAATCCATGAGACTTGTGGAGAAGAAGAGGAATAGAAGAAAAACAGTTTATATATAAAATTTAAATTCGATATTAGTACAGAGAATCAGAATTGGTGGGATGGTCGAGAGTGTTTGCGTGTGAGCATGTGGTCACGAGATCGAGTCCAGAGGACGGTAGTTTCTTTTTTTTTTTTGAAACTCTTTTCATGTGAGGTAGTTTTCTTTTCTAATTTTATTATTGTTATTATATATTAATTATTATTAGTATTATTATTATTATTGTGATTGTTTTGATTGTTATTGTTATTGTTATTATTAGTATCATACTTGTTATCATATTTGAAAGTATTATAGACATTACTATTATTATTATGATAGGTATTAATAATATTATTATTAGTAATAAACTTATCATTTTAGTATTTTATCATCATTAGGATTATGATTATGATTATCATTATTATTATTATGAAGGAAATAAAAATATATTATTATCATCAATATTAGAATTTGTACCGGTTTATAAATAATAGTATCATCAGTACATTTACAATTAATAATATCATATTTATCAGTATCATCATTAATATTTACTAGTATTATTATGATTATCATTTATCATTTTATAAATATTAGAACCCTTATTATTAACATAAGTATGGTATTAGTATTAATATTATTTTAGAGTTATTATTATTAGTATCATTAACAGTTATCATTTTCATTTTTTTTGCTTTTAGTATTATCATTATTAATAAAATTATTATTATTATTAGTAAATCATTATTATCTAAATTATTATTTTAACAAATAAATCTTTTGTACACTATATATATATACTTATGGTATATACTAGGATTGTATTAATAATTCACATAACAAACTAATAAAATTTCATAAATACAATACTAACCACAAATATATGTATATAAATATATTAATGTCACTATTTATATAAACGTAAATCATTATAGATATATATACATAAAATCGATATATATATATAAAATATAACTTAAAATATAATATAAGTATACGTTTTAAAATAAAGGTTAGAATAAATTCTACAAAACTATAATATATAAATAATACATATTAATAAATGAAATTTTGTAACTTACATTATACGTATTAATATATACACAATTGATATAGGTTCGTGAATCCGAGGCCAACCCTGCATTGTTCAATGACGTCATATGTATTTTTACTACAAAATACAGTATCGTGAGTTTCATTTCCCTTTTTACCCTTTATATTTTTGGGCTGAGAATACATGCGCAACTTTTATAACTGTTTTACGAAATTGACACAAGTACGTGAAACTACATTCTATGGTTGGATTATCGAAGTCGAATATGCCCCTTTTTATTAAGTCTGGTAATCTAAGAATTAGGGAACAGACACCCTAATTGACGCGAATCCTAAAGATAGATCTATCGGGCCCAACAAGCCCCATCCAAAGTACCGGATGTTTTAGTACTTCGAAATTTATATCATGTCCGAAGGAGGATCCCGGAATGATGGGGATATTCTTATATATGCATATTGTTAATGTCGGTTACCAGGTGTTCAATCCATATGAATGATATTTTTGTCTCTATGCATGGGACGTATGTTTATGAGAAATGGAAATCTGAAATCTTGTGGTCTATTAAAATGATGGAAACGATTGTTTAAGTTAAACTAATGAACTCACCAACCTTTTGGTTGACACTTTAAAGCATGTTTATTCTCAGGTACGAAAGAAATCTTCCGCTGTGTATTTGCTCATTTTATAGATATTACTTGGAGTCATTCATGGCATATTTCAAAAGACGTTGCATTCGAGTCGTCGAGTTCATCAAGATTATTATCAAGTCAATTATAGTTGGATATATTATGAAATGGTATGCATGTCTGTCAACTTTCGATGTAATGAAATTTTGTCTTTTCAAAAACGAATGCAATGTTTGTAAAATGTATCATATAGAGGTCAAGTACCTCGCGATGTAATCAACTGTTGTGAATCGTTTATAATCGATATGGACTTCGTCCAGATGGATTAGGACGGGTCTTCACAGTTGGTATCAGAGCGGTGGTCTTAGCGAACCAGGTCTTGCATTAGTGAGTCTAACTGTTAGTCGTTAGAATGCATTAATGAGTCTGGACTTCGACCGTGTTTGCATGTCAAAAGTTTTGCTTATCATTTAGTGTCGAAAAATTATTTGCTTATCATCCTTAAAGTCTAAGACACGTCTTACTGCCTTTATTGCATAGACAGTGTATAGTTAAATTCATATCTTAGCGTATCTGTTATTGTTACCTTTGCCTGACAGCTTCCGTAGATTCCTCCGTAGCTTATGGGATTTTAGTATTATATATGCATATGTAAATTATGTATTGCAGGGTACTAATCTACATCCTATAATCTATTTCTTATCGAAAATCCTTCATCTGATCGTACGAGATGAATGCCTCAACCAGTTCGAGTCCATCAGATTTCGATAGCTATTTCGATAGTTATTCCGACAGCTATTTCGATATGGATTTCCACTCGAGCTCCGAAAGCAGAGTAACCGGAATGAATCGATCAATTAGCCATCATCTATTCTGAATGAATTGGAGATGGGTTCGTAGTCAACTTAATCAATGGAAACGCGAAGAAGGCGATCATTTCCACTAACCAAATTCACCTCTTGACAATGAACCTAAAACGTTTACCGGCGAACCTGTTCGAGACACCATTTTCTCTCTCATTTCCAAAGTATCTCATCACAATCATATACTATCTCAGATTCTAAACCTCATTCATCCGCTCGTCCGAACCGACAATCATCCCGGTGTAATAGAAGAAGTTAACGAACTTCGCGCATAAGTTGTAGTCTTGAAAAATATGGTGCAAAACGTACCAGCTTCATCCAAATCACCGGCACCAACAGCACCACCAACAACCCAAATTTCAATATCACATGTCTCAACATCTCAATCTATACCTCGAGTATAATCATCATTCTACATGACATTCTACATCAGTTATCTTCGTTCGACATGGTGATTATGTAATCTCTAATGTTTTAGAGATTATTTATTCTAGTTCCAACTGAAAACTAAATGAGTTTAATATCATGTTAACTCATTAAATTCATGATTACATCTGAAGAAAATATATATGTATATATGTTTTCATAAAGATTGTAATTAAAAATTCTTTTGTACAAACTGTTAATAATAAAAATATTTTAACGGGTAGGTAATACCCGAGGAATATTTAAATTTCACATTAATAAGTTACACTGTATATTCTTCGAATCTGATTCAACAGTTATTCACTATCCTATTTACAACCACCGGGATACTTATCCGTTCACCAAAGAATAACTATTTTCATTCAAATTCAATTTCATATTTGAATTTTGACCTATCAGAATTCAACAAGTGGCATAATGAAGAAATAATGGACACAATAAAAATTGATTAGAAACAGACTAATTAACAATATTAAATTTTATTAAGAAACCACGCTAACAAAATCCTAGCTAACTGTTCCTAGCTAACTGTTAATTCCGTATTACATTTTATTTATCGCAATTTATTTATCGCAATTTATTTTATCGCAATTTATATTCTCGCAATTTTATTTATTGTCATTTAATTTCTGTTATTTACTTTACGCACTTTATTTATCGTCATTTAATTTCTGTTATTTATTTTATTCACTTTAAATATCGGGACACGTATACAAGGTTTTGACATATCATATCGACACATCTATATATATTATTTGGAATCACCATAGACACTCTATATGCAGTAATGATCGAGTTCTCTATACAGGGTTGAGGTTGATTTTATAATAATATATATACTTTGAGTTGTGATCGAGTCTGAGACATGTACACGGGTCACGATACGTATTAATTAATTCAAATATTATATATTAAACTATATATGAATGATTGCACTATCAACTGTGGACTATCGACTGTGGACTAATAACATTGGACAATTAAAATGAATTAAAATATTGAATATAACATATGAAACTAAACAATTCTTCAAGTTTGCCACTTGATTTCGTCTTAAACCTCATTTGTATCTTCACGATTACATTCTGCGTTCAAACCTTTCATGATTTTTGAAAACACCTCAATCGATAGGATGAATCAACCGCACTTCATCTACGGAAGGAAAGATTTATGCATATAGTTATGCACCTGAGAAACTCTCGGCAATTGAGTAAAAGTTCAACACGTAGCCGCGTCAGATCCTTTGGCATTTATTAACAAAAACAACTTTGCGATCCCTTTTCAAAATTAGCCAATTTTGTCACAGCTCCAACAAGTCAACTTCGACTTTTCGTACGAAACAACCTTATTATAACGTTTATATATACGCGTGCTCTTTTATTGTTACCAGGTAACCTTTCATATTCCATCATATTACCATCAGCGTTTAATCATCTAAAAACACAATTCTCCTGAAACCACCTCGGATTAATAACCGATGATTCAGATATCGTAGCATTAAATGCAGAGGAAACATAAAAATGGTAGATGGTCTAAACGGACAAAAGTTTGATGATAAAGAAAGGAGTGTTAGGAACGCTCGATAAAAAATTGGGTATTGAAAAACAGATTGAGTTACCCATGAAGGAGACCAAGGACAAATACAAGGACCAAATCATATATTCAAAGGATTCAGGTAATTCTGGATCCGTTGAAATCTTTAGATAATATCTTGCTCCGAAGTCATGTTAAAATCTTGCGGAAAATCTTTCTCCATCAACCGTCGAACTTAGAAATTCCAAAATATCATCATCAATATCTTTGATATTTCTGAGGATATTTTCATAAATATTCTCGTCCGAAATTATATACCTCTTCGTGCTTCCTGTGTATCAATATATTGGAAACATTCAATAGAAAATATAGTACCGAAAAGCAGATTATGCGAAACTATGAAGAAAGCCGTGGATAAATCACAAAGAATAAGTTTGACTTCAAAGAATCCAAATAATTCAATGTCTGCTAAAGTCTATAGTGAATAACTTGCTCCTTACTCTAAACCCTTGCAGACAATAGTTTCTATCATCCTCTGATCTTAGATATTCTGAGATATTATCGTACCTTTCATTATAAATATCCTCCATATTTCTGGAGATATTTTTATAACTATTCTTATCTGAAATCATTAATCTTTTCGTGCTATCAGTATTACATCATATAGAAACTGTTAGTTTCTATATTCTGTAAATTTTCAAGCTTAAAATATGAATGTTATTGTAGTAATGATGGGAACTGATGCATGAGTTAGTATAATATAATGACACTTGATCAACGTGATTATATTACAGTAAGTCATGCTGAGTTTCTAAATGAAACGTGATGATTCACAGATCATAACGTCATCATGTGCCATGTTACATAACTCTTTCATCCTACTTAACTCCGTAACAAATCAAGAAAATGTATTCTTGATGGTTCTATCTTCCGTGATGTTGATAAATTTGAAAATCAAATCGTGCTATCACGTTCCTTCATGCTTAGAACATTATAATCATTCGAAACTCTATATCTATAAATTCTGGACCATTATTCGCTTGACTTGAAGTCGGGAAGAGAAAACAAAAGCATAGAGCTTTGAAATATAAGGGAGAATATAAAGTCCGATAACAACACATAAATTACAAACCGTGTATATCAATGTTTATTGCAACATAAAGACACGGGAGAATTAAAAACATTATAATCCCGAGGGCGAAGTAGAAGAAAGCAGATTCCTCTGGTGGAAGTTGGAAAAGGAGAATGATTGTTGCGATAGTAAGGATGAGGACAAGGATCAGAACTGGATTAATCATTTTCAGAATCTTTTGGATGTATGAACTAAGAAAGAAAGTATAAGAATGGTGAGAATAATGGAAAGGAAGAGCTTAATTTATACTGGAAATATCAGACGTAGTAATCGGGGCAGATCACCGTATTTAATTAAAGAGATCTTAATTTCCATAAATCCCGAAGAATCAGATTTTATAGATCTTCAAGATTTTCTTTAAATCCCTTAAATTCCGGAATTCAACCAAGGCAATGTCAAAAGTTAAGACGCGCCTTATTTTCTAAATTCAAACCTGACTACGTCAAAAGTTAAAAACAAATCTTTGTTTCTCATTTCATCCTTTTGTGAATAGCTTCATTCGCACTCTTCGAATAATCGAATTATTTTTATCCATATTACTCAATGATGATAAAACTCAAGTTATCAACTCATATTCGTCAGGAAAACATATTTATTGTTAGCTATGACGACCTCACTCAAATTTCGGGACGAAATTTCTTTAACGGGTAGGTACTGTGATGACCCGGGAATTTCCAACCAAATTTAAACATAATCTTATATGATTCGACTCGATAAGCAAAGTCTATTAAACCGAGTCTCATTATGTTTGAACTATTTCATGATAACATTTGACCTTTAACTATTTCCGACGATTCACGAACCTTTAATTGTAACTAAGAATGTAAATATAAATAATTATATATAAAACTAATTATATTAGTATTAATGAACTATTAAGTAATTTTGTTATTATAAAAGATAACATTTAATAACTAAAGATTTTCATTTTGAATATATATAGTATATTGTATATAAATGATTCAAACATATTTTACCAACGTTATCAAAATATTAAATGTACAATGTTATACTTTGTAGTTAATTGTTTAATATACATAATTAATCATCTACTCAACATTTAAAACATGATTTTATATATATGGTAGTATACATATATACATAAATATAACTATATATATATATGATTTTATACATAATTATTATATTATGTATATGTAGAAATTTATAATATATCTATGATGAAATAATGTACTATTTTAATAAATATATATAATACTTACATATATAAAACATTTATATTTTTCATAATTACATACATAAGTATAATATAATTAGTATGTAAATAAATATTATAATATATTTATATTAAAATGCATAAATATATAATATTCAGTATATGTTACAATACATATTACATAATTATTAAATATTACATAATAATAGATGATATTAATAAATTAAATTTAAATACAAATATAGTTGTTGTAGTAATGTTATTTGTATCGTCAAATATCAATATTTGTATTCATAATATCACTTTATATCATATAAAGATGAAATTGGATGTATAAATTAGATTATTATTACTAATATTATTATTATCGATAAAATATTAATATTATCATAATTAGTATGGTATTATTATTATTATTATTATCATTTTTACAATTATTATTATCATTAATATTATATTTATCATTATTATTAATTTTATTAATATTATTAGATATTAATAGTATTGTTATTATATATTATTATTATTAATTAAAAAAAAAACAGTAGGGATCTATATTATACGCTTGACCTCTGTATCCTTTATCTCTATTATTATTATTTTTTTTGTTTCTTTCCTGCTCCCAACTCGTGAACCTGTGTTGACATTTTCTCCATTTTTTATCAACCGATCTCTATTATTACAACATGATTATGTATAATTGCAAATCAAATAAAAAGGAAATCCAATGAGATTAAAGAGCACAGCGATATTTTTTTTTTCTTCTTCTCTGCACGCTCCAATTTTTTTTTCTCTTAATTCAATTTCGAATAAAGTTTCAAAATCTAAAAATGCAGAAAGGTTAGAAATCTTTCTTTGAATCTATCTGCAAAATCTCAACTCTCAAATCTTTATATCGATCTTGAATTTTGAAGTCAAAGTTTAGTTTAAAAAAAGTCAACAATTGTTCTTGAGACAAATTCGCGTTCGTGTATATGTTTCTGATCAAATTGACGATTCCAGTAGTTTTTATACATGTTTAGAAAACTATTTCGTATTATAAACATTATCTATAATGTTATCTATTACGAAATCAATTTTTTTTTTGTTCCAAGAACCGACGCTGCAGTAGGCCTTTAGTATTTTTTTTATTTTATTTTAGAACCCAAATTATTTTTTTTTCTGTAATGTTTTGAAGCTTTAAAGGGAACCCCGATTTTTTTTTTTTGGTTATTGATGTTTTGTTGAATCCATGAGACTTGTGGAGAAGAAGAGGAATAGAAGAAAAACAGTTTATATATAAAATTTAAATTCGATATTAGTACAGAGAATCAGAATTGGTGGGATGGTCGAGAGTGTTTGCGTGTGAGCATGTGGTCACGAGATCGAGTCCAGAGGACGGTAGTTTCTTTTTTTTTTTTGAAACTCTTTTCATGTGAGGTAGTTTTCTTTTCTAATTTTATTATTGTTATTATATATTAATTATTATTAGTATTATTATTATTATTGTGATTGTTTTGATTGGTATTGTTATTGTTATTATTAGTATCATACTTGTTATCATATTTGAAAGTATTATAGACATTACTATTATTATTATGATAGGTATTAATAATATTATTATTAGTAATAAACTTATCATTTTAGTATTTTATCATCATTAGGATTATGATTATGATTATCATTATTATTATTATGAAGGAAATAAAAATATATTATTATCATCAATATTAGAATTTGTACCGGTTTATAAATAATAGTATCATCAGTACATTTACAATTAATAATATCATATTTATCAGTATCATCATTAATATTTACTAGTATTATTATGATTATCATTTATCATTTTATAAATATTAGAACCCTTATTATTAACATAAGTATGGTATTAGTATTAATATTATTTTAGAGTTATTATTATTAGTATCATTAACAGTTATCATTTTCATTTTTTTTGCTTTTAGTATTATCATTATTAATAAAATTATTATTATTATTAGTAAATCATTATTATCTAAATTATTATTTTAACAAATAAATCTTTTGTACACTATATATATATACTTATGGTATATACTAGGATTGTATTAATAATTCACATAACAAACTAATAAAATTTCATAAATACAATACTAACCACAAATATATGTATATAAATATATTAATGTCACTATTTATATAAACGTAAATAATTATAGATATATATACATAAAATCGATATATATATATAAAATATAACTTAAAATATAATATAAGTATACGTTTTAAAATAAAGGTTAGAATAAATTCTACAAAACTATAATATATAAATAATACATATTAATAAATGAAATTTTGTAACTTACATTATACGTATTAATATATACACAATTGATATAGGTTCGTGAATCCGAGGCCAACCTTGCATTGTTCAATGACGTCATATGTATTTTTACTACAAAATACAGTATCGTGAGTTTCATTTCCCTTTTTACCCTTTATATTTTTGGGCTGAGAATACATGCGCAACTTTTATAACTGTTTTACGAAATTGACACAAGTACGTGAAACTACATTCTATGGTTGGATTATCGAAGTCGAATATGCCCCTTTTTATTAAGTCTGGTAATCTAAGAATTAGGGAACAGACACCCTAATTGACGCGAATCCTAAAGATAGATCTATCGGGCCCAACAAGCCCCATCCAAAGTACCGGATGTTTTAGTACTTCGAAATTTATATCATGTCCGAAGGAGGATCCCGGAATGATGGGGATATTCTTATATATGCATATTGTTAATGTCGGTTACCAGGTGTTCAATCCATATGAATGATATTTTTGTCTCTATGCATGGGACGTATGTTTATGAGAAATGGAAATCTGAAATCTTGTGGTCTATTAAAATGATGGAAACGATTGTTTAAGTTAAACTAATGAACTCACCAACCTTTTGGTTGACACTTTAAAGCATGTTTATTCTCAGGTACGAAAGAAATCTTCCGCTGTGTATTTTCTCATTTTATAGATATTACTTGGAGTCATTCATGGCATATTTCAAAAGACGTTGCATTCGAGTCGTCGAGTTCATCAAGATTATTATCAAGTCAATTATAGTTGGATATATTATGAAATGGTATGCATGTCTGTCAACTTTCGATGTAATGAAATTTTGTCTTTTCAAAAACGAATGCAATGTTTGTAAAATGTATCATATAGAGGTCAAGTACCTCGCGATGTAATCAACTGTTGTGAATCGTTTATAATCGATATGGACTTCGTCCGGATGGATTAGGACGGGTCTTCACAAACAACCCGATATCCCGGAATGGAAATGGGAAAACATTACCATGGATTTCGTCACTAAATTGCCAAGGACTGCAAGTGGTTTTGATACTATTTGGGTAATAGTTGATCGTCTTACCAAATCAGCACACTTCCTGCCAATAAGAGAAGATGATAAGATGAAGAAGTTAGCACGACTGTATTTGAAGGAAGTCGTCTCCAGACATGGAATACCAATCTCTATTATCTCTGATAGGGATGGCAGATTTATTTCAAGATTCTGACAGACATTACAGCAAGCATTAGGAACTCGTCTAGACATGAGTACTGCCTATCATCCACAAACTGATGGGCAGAGCGAAAGGGCGATACAAACGCTTGAAGATATGCTACGAGCATGTGTTATTGATTTCGGAAACAGTTGGGATCGACATCTACCGTTAGCAGAATTTTCCTACAACAACAGCTACCATTCAAGCATTGAGATGGCGCCGTTTGAAGCACTTTATGGTAGAAAGTGCAGGTCTCCGATTTGTTGGAGTGAAGTGGGGGATAGACAGATTACGGGTCCGGAGATAATACAAGAAACTACCGAGAACATCATCCAAATTCAACAACGGTTGAAAACCGCCCAAAGTCGACAAAAGAGCTACGCTGACATTAAAAGAAAAGATATAGAATTTGAAATTGGAGAGATGGTCATGCTTAAAGTTGCACCTTGGAAAGGCGTTGTTCGATTTGGTAAATGAGGGAAATTAAATCCAAGGTATATTGGACCATTCAAGATTATTAATCGTGTCGGACCAGTAGCTTGCCGACTAGAGTTACCTCAACAACTCGTGGCTGTACATAACACTTTCCACGTCTCGAATTTGAAGAAATGTTTTGCTAAAGAAGATCTCACTATTCCGTTAGATGAAATCCAAATCGACGAAAAACTTCAATTCATCGAAGAACCCATCTAAATAATGGATCGTGAGGTTAAAAGACTTAAGCAAAACAAGATACCAATTGTTAAGGTTCGATGGAATGCTCGTAGAGGACACGAGTTCACCTGGGAACGAGAAGATCAGATGAAGAAGAAATACCCGCATTTATTTCCAGAAGATACGTCAACACCTCCAACTGCTTAAAATTTTGGGACAAAATTTATTTAACGGGTAAGTACTGTAGTGACCCGAACTTTTCCATGTTTATATATATATTAAATGAAATTGTTATTTACATGATTAAGTGTTTCCAACATGTTAAGCAATCAAACTTGTTAAGACTTGATTAATTGAAATAGGTTTCATATAGACATTTGACCACCCAAGTTGACCAGTGATTCACGAACGTTAAAACTTGTAAAAACTATATGATGACATATATATGATTATATATATAGTTAACATGATATTATGATAAGTAAGTATCTCATTAGGTATTTTAACAATGAGTTATATACATAGAATTGAGTTTATTGAATTAAGAAACTCGAAACGATATATATAACGATTATCGTTATAACAACTTTTTACTAAACACATATGAATCATATTAAGATATTGATACACTATGTTTAATCATGATAAATGATAAGTAAACATGTCATTAAGTGTACTAACAATGAACTACATATGTAAAAACAAGACTACTAACTTAATGATTTCGAAACGAGACATATATGTAACGATTATCGTTGTATCGACATTTAAATGTATATATATCATATTAAGATATATTAATATATCATAATATCATGATAATATAATAATTTAACATCTCATTAGATATAACACTCATTGGGTTAACAACATGTAACAAGATCGTTAACTTAAAGGTTTCAAATCAACATTTACATGTAACGACTAACGATGACTTAACGACTCAGTTAAAATGTATATACATGTAGTGTTTTAATATGTATTCATACACTTTTGAAAGACTTAAAGACACTTATCAAAATACTTCTACTTAACAAAAATTCTTACAATTACATCCTCGTTCAGTTTCATCAACAATTCTACTCGTATGCACCCGTATTCGTACTCGTACAATACACAGCTTTTAAGTAGTGACCCGAACTTTTCCTTGTTTATATATATTAATTGAGATTGATATTTACATGATTAAATGTTTCCAACATGTTAAGCAATCAAACTTGTTAAGACTTGATTAATTAAAATATGTTTCATATAGACAATTGACCACCCAAGTTGACCGGTGATTCACGAACGTTAAAACTTGTAAAAACTATATGATGACATATATATGGATATATATATATATATAGTTAACATGATACTATGATAAGTAAACATATCATTAAGTATATTAACAATGAGCTACATATGTAAAAACAAGACTACTAACTTAATGATTTTTAAACGAGACATATATGTAACGATTATCGTTGTAAAGACATTTAATGTATATATATCATATTAAGAGATATTCATACATGATAATATCATGATAATATAATAATTTAAAATCTCATTTGATATTATAAACATTGGGTTAACAACATTTAACAAGATCGTTAACCTAAAGGTTTCAAAACAACACTTACATGTAACGACTAACGATGACTTAACGACTCAGTTAAAATGTATATACATGTAGTGTTTTAATATGTATTTATACACTTTTTAAAGACTTCAATACACTTATCAAAATACTTCTACTTAACAAAAATTCTTACAATTACATCCTCATTCAGTTTCATCAACAATTCTATTCGTATGCACCCGTATTCGTACTCGTACAATACACAGCTTTTAGATGTATGTACTATTGGTATATACACTCCAATGATCAGCTCTTAGCAGCCCATGTGAGTCACCTAACACATGTGGGAACCATCATTTGGCAACTAGCATGAAATATCTCATAAAATTACAAAAATATGAGTAATCATTCATGACTTATTTACATGAAAACAAAATTACATATCCTTTATATCTAATCCATACACCAACGACCAAAAACACCTACAAACACTTTTATTCTTCAATTTTCTTCATCTAATTGATCTCTCTCAAGTTCTATCTTCAAGTTCTAAGTGTTCTTCATATATTCTACAAGTTCTAGTTACATAAAATCAAGAATACTTTCAAGTTTGCTAGCTCACTTCCAATCTTGTAATGTGATCATCCAACCTCAAGAAATCTTTGTTTCTTATAGTAGGTTATCATTCTAATACAAGGTAATAATCATATTCAAACTTTGGTTCAATTTCTATAACTATAACAATCTTATTTCAAGTGATGATCTTACTTGAACTTGTTTTCGTGTCATGATTTTGCTTCAAGAACTTCGAGCCATCCAAGGATCCGTTGAAGCTAGATCCATTTTTCTCTTTTCCAGTAGGTTTATCCAAGGAACTTAAGGTAGTAATGATGTTCGTAACATCATTCGATTCATACATATAAAGCTATCTTATTCGAAGGTTTAAACTTGTAATCACTAGAACATAGTTTAGTTAATTCTAAACTTGTTCGCAAACAAAAGTTAATCCTTCTAACTTGAATTTTAAAATCAACTAAACACATGTTCTATATCTAAATTATATGCTAACTTAATGATTTAAAACATGAAAACACGAAAAACACCTTAAAACCGGATTTACGCCGTCGTAGTAAAACCGCGGGCTGTTTTGGGTTAGTTAATTAAAAACTATGATAAACTTTGATTTAAAAGTTGTTATTCTGAGAAAATGATTTTTATTATGAACATGAAACTATATCCAAAAATTATGGTTAAACTCAAAGTGGAAGTATGTTTTCTAAAATGGTCATCTAGACATCGTTCTTTCGACTGAAATGACTACCTTTACAAAAACGACTTGTAACTTATTTTTCTGACTATAAACCTATACTTTTTCTGTTTAGATTCATAAAATATAGTTCAATATGAAACCATAGCAATTTGATTCACTCAAAACGGATTTAAAATGAAGAAGTTATGGGTAAAACAAGATTGGATAATTTTTCTCATTTTAGCTACGTGAAAATTGGTAACAAATCTATTCCAACCATAACTTAATCAACTTGTATTGTATATTATGTAATCTTGAGATACCATAGACACGTATACAATGTTTCAACCTATCATGTCGACACATCTATATATATTTCGGAACAACCATAGACACTCTATATGTGAATGTTGGAGTTAGCTATACAGGGTTGAGGTTGATTCCAAAATATATATAGTTTGAGTTGTGATCAATACTGAGATACGTATACACTGGGTTGTGGATTGATTTGTAACGACCCGGAAATTTCCGACCAAATTTAAACCTTAATCTTTATATGTTTCCGACACGATAAGCAAAATCTGTAATGTTGAGTCTAGAAAATTTAAAATCTATTTTCGGATAATCAGTTACCCTTTTGACCACGCCTGACGATTCACGAACAAATATTGTAAATAAATACATATGTATATGTAAATATAATAAAAGAAGAATAAGTGAATATATATATATATATATGAATTTTGTATTATTAATATTATGATTTATATATATGAAATTTGATACAATTGATTTATCAAATTATTACTACTGTTATATATAACAAGATGTAAGAATTTTGTATGATTAACATCTGTATTATTATTATAAATTATATTTTCATTATTATTACTAGTATTTTGATTATTATTAATAAAATTAATATTGTATTTTTTTTTTAAAATCAATTACATATATTGTGAGTTCAGAAATTGTTTTATGTAAACATTAAACTGTACCTGATTGTGTTTTATCACTCTATATGTTAAACAGCTGTATAATTGTACCAATCTAATCTGTTACCTATCGTTTTCAAAAATCTCTTTATTTATTTTATTCGTTTATTTTTTTTTCTCTGAATGGTACTCTTTGTCGATACATTGGGCTATTAATCAACCGGGTACAGCTTGAAATTCTCACATAATTCTCTCAATCTCTCATTTTCTCTCTCCATCTCTCTCCCTCCATTCCCTACTTTCGTTTCTTTTTATTTTTGTATCAAACCACCATTATCATCACAACCTTACCAACAAAAATCCACAACCATGGTTCCACCAAGTGCAACCATCACAACCCCCATAACTCTCTTTTTGTTGAAATCCATTTCATCAACACACTCATAAACATTCAAATTCTTGTGACATGTTTTCTAATCACCATCGAACCATCTAAAATATCACCATAACCATCCTTTGTCTGGTACCTTGTTCGATCAATCATCGTCTCTATCTCTCTTGTAGTTTGATTTGAAAACCATGTATGTTTTTCTTTCTCTTGTTTGTCGATCCTCATCATCAAAATCATCGGGTTCTTGTTCAAGATTACCACAAACACCACCATAAATCACCACTAACCCACCGTCCCTATATCTCTCTATATTCTTTCCACTCTCTCTAAAAGAGTCGATCATAAACACCTATATAACCACACCTCACGGTTCCCATTCAACACCACCTTCAACCCGTCATTTTCTCTCCTCTCTTCTCCGAGACACCCTCGTTTCACCACCAATATTCAGTTATGATTCGGTCCATAAACTCTCATCATCATCTTACAGTCGTCACCCACAACCGCTCCACCTCCGTAAATTCATCATCTTCGTTAAAAACCACCTTCCTCCTCTTCATGACCGCCACCTTTGCAACCCATTACTTCATCATCTATAAACACTCCTGTCTGTTCCCGTTTGATTCAAACAACCAACAACCAATTGCCATGAGAATGATGGCAATGGTGCAACAGTGAAGACGATATGGTGATGGAATATGATACTGGCGACTAGGATAAAAATATATAAAAGAATGATGATATGATTAAGGAATAAATCATGTTGTGGATGTTGAGCTGTAAAGATATGTGATTATTATATTCTGTTTTCCAACAAAACTCATAACCACAAGGAAACAAAAACCATCGAGCAGATTGTTTGAAAATGGGCTCGTGAAAACTTGTTGTTGGGCTGTGTTCATGTGTGAGTTAATGGACCGTAACTAGATTATTTGTTGGGTTTGCATTTTTGTCTATTTGGGCCGAAGCCACATTAGCCATCTGCTTATATCGAATTGATATAAACAAAACTAGGGAAATCGAGTTTTGTTTTTTTTCCGTATCAATATGATTATTTGAATTATTTGGGAAGGTGGTTAACGAATTAAGTAGTAAAGATGAATGTAAGGTGGTTATGATTATAAAGATGATGATAATAATCACCAGGACGATATGATACTATAATGAAGAGGGTTACGGTTTATAGATGACAACGATGATTTAGTTATGACATAAATGACGAGTTATTTTTATAAAAAGATAGATTAGAACCGATAAATACAAATGGAGCATTGGTTAGGAGTGTTGGTGGGTATTCAAGAGATCTCGGGTTCGAGCCCCGTCTTGAGCAGTTTTACTCTTTTAAACTTACAAAGGTATAACCTTATAATATTAGGATTTTTATTATTATTATTATTATTATTATTATTATTATTATTATTATTATTATTATTATTATTATTATTATTATTATTATCATTATAAATATTAAATATTAATGTAGATATTATTAATATTATTAAAAAACTTTTATATTTAAGGTTATCATTACTAATAACTATATTTTTATCACCTATCAAAACTATCATTATTATTATTATTATTATTAAAATTATCATTATTTTTAGTATTATTATCATTACTATTATTTTTATGAAAATTTCTATTATTATTACTTTAAAAAAAAAAATAATAATTATTATTATTATCATTTTACAAATAGTAGAACTATTATTATTAACATAAGTATATCAATAATGTTGTTATCATCATCAATTTTATCTTTACTAATATTAATTTAATATAAATAGAACTATTGTTTTGATAACAAATTAAATATATATACATAAATAACAAAGTATTTATATATAAAATGAATATATGAAGCATAAATAAATTATATGAAAATGATATAATTAATAAGTTATATGTATTCAAATTCATTAGATTACGATTATGTGTACTTATAAATATATGATTAATATAGGTTCGTGAATCCGAAGCCAACCTTATACTTGTTAAATGGTGTTATATGTATTTTTACTACAAAATACAGTATGGTGAGTATATAGATCCCTTTTAAACTCTAAATATTTTGGGCTGAGAATATATGCGCTGTTTTTATAAATGATTTACGTTATGGACACAAGTGATCAAAATAAATTCTACGTTGAGTTGTACCACTGGCATACTTCCCTGTAGCTTGGTAACTATTATTTACAGCGGTATTGTAAACGCGAATCCTGTTGATAGATCTATCGGGCCTGACAACCCCAACCGGACTGGACGACCAGTATTCAACGGTTGCACAGTACTTCGTTTTGTGACTACACTTGGTACGGTTTAGTAAGATTTCATATTAAAGGGAATATGCGACGTGATTAAATGTTAAGTATGGTTACCAAGTGCTCGACCACTTAGAATATTTTTATTAAAATGTTTACATATGAAATCTTGTGGTCCATAGTTATAACGCTACTAGCAACAAACCTATATATCTCACCAACTTTATGTTGACGTTTTAAAACATGTTATTCTCAGGTACGAATTAAGTCTTCCGCTGTGCATTTGCTCAATTTAAGGACATTACTTGGAGTCGACCATCGCAATGGGACCAAATGTTGAAGATATCGTCCGGATGGATAAGGACGGGTCTTTACAGGTGGTATCAGAGCGTTGGTCTTAGCGAACCAGGCCTTGCATTAGTGTGTCTAACTGGTAGTTGTTAGGATACATTAGTGAGTCTGGACTTTGACCGTGTCTGCCTGTCAAAAGTTTTGCTTATCATTTCTAGTCGGAAATCATCTGCTTATCATCCTTAGGAAATTGCCTGCCTATCATTCATAAGTCTAGACACGTCTTACTGCATTTAGTGCATCGATAGTGTATAGACAAAATTCATATCTTAGCATATCTGTTACTTTGGACTTTAGTTGACATCTTTTCAAAGATTCTCCGTAATTTACGGGATTTTGGTATTATATATACATATGTAAAGTATGTATAGAAGAGTACCAAATCTAACTTCTATAATCTATTTCATACCAAAAATTCATTTTCCGATTATACAAGATGGATTCCGCATCTAGTTCGAATTCCTCAGATTATGACAGCTATGCCGATATGGATTTTCATTCAAGCTCCGAAGGCAGCATCACCGGAATGGATCAACCAATCTCCCATCATCTATTCTGGATGAATTGGGGGTGGGTTCGTAATATACTAAGTCACTGGAGACATGAAGAGGGTGATCCCTTCCATCCACCAAATTGCCCTCTTGGCGATGAACCTGAAGCACTTACCGGCGAACCTGTTCGAGAAACCATTTTCTCTCTCATTTCTAGAGTATCTCGTCACGATTATATACTATCCCATATTTCAGATCTTGTTCATTCGCTCACTCCAACCACCAATCATCCCGGTGTACTAGCAGAAGTTAACGAACTTCGCGCTCGCGTGACGGCTTTGGAGAATATGGTGCGAAGGTTACAAACACCAGCAGCAGCACCAGCAGCATAATCCGTACCACCATCATCAACACCGACAGTACCCATATCACCCTCAACCACAACCGCGTCGTAAACCTCAACATCACAATTTGTACCTCGGATATCAACATCACACACCTCAATATCACTATCTGTACTTCGAGTATGATCTTCGTTTTACATATCATTCTATATCGATTATCTTCGCTTTACTTATCGTTTTATCTCATTTATCTTCGTTCGACATGGTAATTATGTAATCTTTAATGTTTTAGAGATCATGTAATCAAGTATTAACGATAAAAAAAAAAAAAATTTAATATCTTATTGACTCATTAGATCCATGATTACATCTGAAGAAAATATATATACAAGTATATTTTCATAAAGATTGTAATTAAAAATTCTTTCGTACAAACTGTTAATGATGAAAATATTTTAACGGGTAGGTAGTACCCGAGGAATATTTAGATCTCACATTAATAAGTTACAGTGTATATTCTTCGAATCTGATTCAACGGTTATTTGCTATCTCACCTACAATCACCGATATACGTATCTGTTCACCCCAGATTTACCATTTCCATTTCAATTTCAAATTTGGATTTTTATCTATCAGAATCCAACAAGTGGCATAAAGAAGAAACATTGGACAAATTAAAAATTGTTAGAAACACACGAATTAACTAATTGAAATCTGTTAAGGATTCCACGCTAACTGTTCCTAGTTAACTGTTCCCAGCTAACTGTTAATTCCGTATTACATTTTATCGCAATTTAGTTTATTGTCATTTAAGTTCTGTTATTTATTTTACGCACTTTAAATAACGGGACACGTATACAAGGTTTCGACCTATCATATCGACCCATCTATATATATATTTCGGAACAACCATAGACACTCTATATGTGAATGTTGGAGTTGGCTATACAGGGTTGAGGTTGATTCCAAAATATATATATACTTTGAGTTGTGATCGACACTGAGACTGGTACACGGGTCACGATACGTATTAGTTAATTCAAATATTATATATTTAATTTATATATGAATATATTGGATCATTGTACAATCGGACTATTGGACTGCTAACTTTGGACAATTAAAATGAATTAAAATATTGATTATAACATATGAAACTAAACTAATCTTCAAGTTTGCCACTTGATTTCATTCTAAACCTCATTTATACCTCGACAATTACAATTCGCGTTCAAATCTTTCATGATTTTTTTTTGAAAACACCTCGATCGGGAGAATGAACCAGTCGCACATCATCTACGGAAGAAAAGATTTATGCCCCTGAAAAACTCTCGAATCCAAAATTTCTAGTTTAACACGTACCCGTGTTGAATCCTTTGCCATTTATTAACAAAAACAACCCTACGATCCATTTTCAAAGTAGCCAAATTTTGTCACAGTTCCAGCAAGCCAACTTCGACTTTTCGTTCGAATCAACCTTATTATAACTTTGATACATACGATTAGCTTTTCTCCTCGTTACCGGAGAACCTTTTATATTCCACCATATTACCATCAGCGTTTAATCATCTAAAAAAAAAAATACAATTCTCCTAAAACCACCTTGGTATGATAACCGATGACCCAGATCCGTTAACCTAGAAAATGCTGACGAAGTAGCATGTTGTAGATGGTCTTAATAGCCAAAAGTTTGATGATAAAGAAGGGAGTGTTAGGAACGCTCGATAGAAAATTTGATACGAAAAAAAAAAAAAAACGGTTTGAGCTAACCGTGAAGGAAACAAAGAACAAATACAAGGACTGAACCTGTCTTCAAAGAATCCAAACGATTCAGTGCCTCCTGAAACCGTTAGTATGAACCCTACTCCTTATTCTAAACTTTTTCAGATGATATTATTCATCATCATCTTATCTTAGATATTATAAGATATCTTCATATTTTCCGCTATACATATTCTCCATAATTCTAAAGATATTTTCACAGCTATTCCTATCTGCAATCATCTATCTCCCCGTAATATCTGCGTTACAACATAAAAGAAACTGTGGTAGTTTCTAAATTCTGAAATCTTAAAGTTTAAAATATGAATGTTTTGAAGCAGTGTTGGGAACTGATGCGTGAATTAGTATAATATAATGAAACTTGATCAACTTCATTATATTACAGTAAGTCATGTTAAGTTTCTAATGGAATGTGATGATTCACAGTACCGTCATCATGTGTCATGCTACATGGCTCATACATTCTATTTAATCTTTAAACCTATCAGGAACATATTGTCTTGATAGTTCTATCTTTCCAGGGTATTCTGGAAATTTAACGAATCAAAATCATGCCAATACCCTTTCTTCTTAGAACATTAGCTATGTTCATTCCAAATCTCATACCTACGAATTCCGGACCATTGCTCGCTTGACTCAAGGACGGGAAGAAGAAACGAAGGGACAAAGCCCCAAAATAGAAATTGGGATATAAATCGCAGCAAAAAGAAGAGAGTATTACTTATGAATGACAATGATTATAGAAAACAGAAACAAGAGCATCAAAGTATAAGGGGAGATACCACACTCAACAACCACCCAGGATTTTCAAACCATGTATATCAATGCCGATAGATAAATAAAGACATGGGAGAACTAGAAGCACTATCAACGCAAGAATATAGTAGAAGTAAATAGATTCTTCTGGTAGTAGATGAAAAAGAAGGACGACAGATGTGAAAATTAAAAATATATCAAGGATTAGAATAGGATGGAGCATATTGGCAAATATCTTTAAATAAGAATTAAGGAGAAAGAGTAGAAGATGTGGGATATGGAAATAAGGGAACGAAGGAGGTAGTTTTATAAGTAAAATATCCGACAAAGAAATCAAAACCGATTTGCCGCATTAAATCAAAGAAGATCCTGAGCGCCGAGGAATCAAATCTTCTTACGCAAGATTTTCTTAAAATCCCTTAAATCCCGAAAGTTAATAGTAATTACGTTATCGATTGAAACAAATATATTTAATTACTCATTTCGCTCTTTTGTGATAGCTTCACTCGTACGCTTCACATGATCGAATCGTTTTATCAATATCTCTTAATAATGATAAAACTTCATTATTACCTCATATTTGTCATGAAAACATTCCTATTGTTATTTATGACAACCTCTATCAAATTTCGAGGACGAAATTTCTTTAACGGGTGGGTACTGTAACGACCCGGAAATTTCCGACCAAATTTAAACCTTAATCTTTATATGTTTCCGACACGATAAGCAAAATCTGTAATGTTGAGTCTAGAAAATTTAAAATCTATTTTCGGATAATCAGTTACCCTTTTGACCATGCCTGACGATTCACGAACAAATATTGTAAATAAATACATATGTATATGTAAATATAATAAAAGAAGAATAAGTGAATATATATATATATATGAATTTTGTATTATTAATATTATGATTTATATATATGAAATTTGATACAATTGATTTATCAAATTATTACTACTGTTATATATAACAAGATGTAAGAATTTTGTATGATTAACATCTGTATTATTATTATAAATTATATTTTCATTATTATTACTAGTATTTTGATTATTATTAATAAAATTAATATTGTATTTTTTTTTTTAAAATCAATTACATATATTGTGAGTTCAGAAATTGTTTTATGTAAACATTAAACTGTACCTGATTGTGTTTTATCACTCTATATGTTAAACAGCTATATAATTGTACCAATCTAATCTGTTACCTATCGTTTTCAAAAATCTCTTTATTTATTTTATTCGTTTATTTTTTTTTCTCTGAATGGTACTCTTTGTCGATACATTGGGCTATTAATCAACCGGGTACAGCTTGAAATTCTCACATAATTCTCTCAATCTCTCATTTTCTCTCTCCATCTCTCTCCCTCCATTCCCTACTTTCGTTTCTTTTTATTTTTGTATCAAACCACCATTATCATCACAACCTTACCAACAAAAATCCACAACCATGGTTCCACCAAGTGCAACCATCACAACCCCCATAACTCTCTTTTTGTTGAAATCCATTTCATCAACACACTCATAAACATTCAAATTCTTGTGACATGTTTTCTAATCACCATCGAACCATCTAAAATATCACCATAACCATCCTTTGTCTGGTACCTTGTTCGATCAATCATCGTCTCTATCTCTCTTGTAGTTTGATTTGAAAACCATGTATGTTTTTCTTTCTCTTGTTTGTCGATCCTCATCATCAAAATCATCGGGTTCTTGTTCAAGATTACCACAAACACCACCATAAATCACCACTAACCCACCGTCCCTATATCTCTCTATATTCTTTCCACTCTCTCTAAAAGAGTCGATCATAAACACCTATATAACCACACCTCACGGTTCCCATTCAACACCACCTTCAACCCGTCATTTTCTCTCCTCTCTTCTCCGAGACACCCTCGTTTCACCACCAATATTCAGTTATGATTCGGTCCATAAACTCTCATCATCATCTTACAGTCGTCACCCACAACCGCTCCACCTCCGTAAATTCATCATCTTCGTTAAAAACCACCTTCCTCCTCTTCATGACCTCCACCTTTGCAACCCATTACTTCATCATCTATAAACACTCCTGTCTGTTCCCGTTTGATTCAAACAACCAACAACCAATTGCCATGAGAATGATGGCAATGGTGCAACAGTGAAGACGATATGGTGATGGAATATGATACTGGCGACTAGGATAAAAATATATAAAAGAATGATGATATGATTAAGGAATAAATCATGTTGTGGATGTTGAGCTGTAAAGATATGTGATTATTATATTCTGTTTTCCAACAAAACTCATAACCACAAGGAAACAAAAACCATCGAGCAGATTGTTTGAAAATGGGCTCGTGAAAACTTGTTGTTGGGCTGTGTTCATGTGTGAGTTAATGGACCGTAACTAGATTATTTTTTGGGTTTGCATTTTTGTCTATTTGGGCCGAAGCCACATTAGCCATCTGCTTATATCGAATTGATATAAACAAAACTAGGGAAATCGAGTTTTGTTTTTTTTCCGTATCAATATGATTATTTGAATTATTTGGGAAGGTGGTTAACGAATTAAGTAGTAAAGATGAATGTAAGGTGGTTATGATTATAAAGATGATGATAATAATCACCAGGACGATATGATACTATAATGAAGAGGGTTACGGTTTATAGATGACAACGATGATTTAGTTATGACATAAATGACGAGTTATTTTTATAAAAAGATAGATTAGAACCGATAAATACAAATGGAGCATTGGTTAGGAGTGTTGGTGGGTATTCAAGAGATCTCGGGTTCGAGCCCCGTCTTGAGCAGTTTTACTCTTTTAAACTTACAAAGGTATAACCTTATAATATTAGGATTTTTATTATTATTATTATTATTATTATTATTATTATTATTATTATTATTATTATTATTATTATTATTATTATTATTATCATTATAAATATTAAATATTAATGTAGATATTATTAATATTATTAAAAAACTTTTATATTTAAGGTTATCATTACTAATAACTATATTTTTATCACCTATCAAAACTATCATTATTATTATTATTATTATTAAAATTATCATTATTTTTAGTATTATTATCATTACTATTATTTTTATGAAAATTTCTATTATTATTACTTTAAAAAAAAAATAATAATTATTATTATTATCATTTTACAAATAGTAGAACTATTATTATTAACATAAGTATATCAATAATGTTGTTATCATCATCAATTTTATCTTTACTAATATTAATTTAATATAAATAGAACTATTGTTTTGATAACAAATTAAATATATATACATAAATAACAAAGTATTTATATATAAAATGAATATATGAAGCATAAATAAATTATATGAAAATGATATAATTAATAAGTTATATGTATTCAAATTCATTAGATTACGATTATGTGTACTTATAAATATATGATTAATATAGGTTCGTGAATCCGAAGCCAACCTTATACTTGTTAAATGGTGTTATATGTATTTTTACTACAAAATACAGTATGGTGAGTATATAGATCCCTTTTAAACTCTAAATATTTTGGGCTGAGAATATATGCGCTGTTTTTATAAATGATTTACGTTATGGACACAAGTGATCAAAATAAATTCTACGTTGAGTTGTACCACTGGCATACTTCCCTGTAGCTTGGTAACTATTATTTACAGCGGTATTGTAAACGCGAATCCTGTTGATAGATCTATCGGGCCTGACAACCCCAACCGGACTGGACGACCAGTATTCAACGGTTGCACAGTACTTCGTTTTGTGACTACACTTGGTACGGTTTAGTAAGATTTCATATTAAAGGGAATATGCGACGTGATTAAATGTTAAGTATGGTTACCAAGTGCTCGACCACTTAGAATATTTTTATTAAAATGTTTACATATGAAATCTTGTGGTCCATAGTTATAACGCTACTAGCAACAAACCTATATATCTCACCAACTTTATGTTGACGTTTTAAAACATGCTATTCTCAGGTACGAATTAAGTCTTCCGCTGTGCATTTGCTCAATTTAAGGACATTACTTGGAGTCGACCATCGCAATGGGACCAAATGTTGAAGATATCGTCCGGATGGATAAGGACGGGTCTTTACATGATTCAAGATAATATTTATCGATTTATTTCTGTACATCTAACTGTGGACAACTAGTTGTAGGTTACTAACGAGGACAGCTGACTTAATAAACTTAAAACATCAAAATATATTAAAAGTGTTGTAAATATATTTTGAACATACTTTGATATATATGTATATATTGTTATAGGTTCGTGAATCAACCAGTGGCCAAGTCTTACTTCCCGACGAAGTAAAAATCTGTGAAAGTGAGTTATAGTCCCACTTTTAAAATCTAATATTTTTGGGATGAGAATACATGCAGGTTTTATAAATGATTTACAAAATAGACACAAGTATGTGAAACTACATTCTATGGTTGAATTATCAAAATCGAATATTCCCCTTTTGATTAAGTCTGGTAATCTAAGAATTAGGGAACAGACACCCTAATTGACGCGAATCCAAAAGATAGATCTATCGGGCCCAACAAGCCCCATCCAAGTACCGGATGCTTTAGTACTTCGAAATTTATATCATGTCCGAAGGAGGATCCCGGAATGATGGGGATATTCTTATATATGCATCTTGTTAATGTCGGTTACCAGGTGTTCACCATATGAATGATTTTTATCTCTCTGTATGGGATGTGTATTGAAATATGAAATCTTGTGGTCTATTATTATGATTTGATGTATATAGGTTAAACCTATAACTCACCAACATTTTTGTTGACGTTTTAAGCATGTTTATTCTCATGTGATTATTAAGAGCTTCCGCTGTCGCATACTTAAATAAGGACGAGATATGGAGTCCATGCTTGTATGATATTGTGTAAAAACTGCATTCAAGAAACTTATTTTGTTGTAACATATTTGTATTGTAAACCATTATGTAATGGTCGTGTGTAAACAGGATATTTTAGATTATCATTATTTGATAATCTACGTAAAGCTTTTTAAACCTTTATTGATGAAATAAAGGTTATGGTTTGTTTTAAAATGAATGCAGTCTTTGAAAAACGTCTCATATAGAGGTCAAAACCTCGCAACGAAATCAATTAATATGGAACATTTTTAATCAATAAGAACGGGACATTTCAGTTGGTATCCGAGCGTTGGTCTTAGAAAACCAGAAATTTGCATTAGTGTGTCTTATCGAGTTTGTTAGGATGCATTAGTGAGTCTGGACTTCGACCGTGTTTTCTTTAAAAATGATTGCTTAACATTTTTGTTGGAAACTATATATTATTAACATGTATATATTATGTGATATATTAATCTCTTAACATGTTTGATATTGTGTGATAGATGTCTACCTCTAGCACAAATCCCATTGACTCACCTAATAATAACGAAGAGTCGAATATATATTGGACTGATTCACAAGTTCCCGAAGAAGAACCGGAAGAAGAATCAGAACCGGAAGAAGAATCAGAACCGGAAGAGGAGGAACCGGAGGAGGAAATAGAACCGGTGGGGGAAATAATAAAACGGTTAAGTAAAAGAAAATCCTCAACCAACCGACCAAGGTTAATTATGGTCAATGGTGTTTCCACCACGGAAGCAAAATATTGGGAGGATTACCAATTCTCCGATGAATCGGATTCCGACGAGAATTCCGATGATGTTTTAGAAATTACCCCAACTGAATTTAAAAAGGCAAAAGAAAATAATAAGGGAAAGGACATAAAAATAGAGAAATCTAATTCCAACCCCGATGAACTTTATATGTATCGTCAACCCCCGAAGCCCTTAAGTTGTAACAATGACCCGGGAACCTCTAAACCACCAGGTTTTTCTAAACCGTTGTGGAAAACTACAGCTCGTATTAAGGGAACATCATATATCCCTAGAAACTTGAGAAAATGAACCAAACCCGAAGAAGAAGAAATGAGCGAGTCGGAATAAGATAGTTGTATTCGTGTGGTGTAATATATGTAATATAGTGTGCTTATGCTTTATGATATATGTAAAAATTGCTTGTATTAATAAGTATTTTTTTTTATGAATCTAACTCTTGTCTATTTTACAGTATAAAAACACAAAATGGATAGACAACCTAATATTTTAAGAGACCTACCCAGAGACATGATTGATGAAATCTTGTCTAGAGTCGGTCAGAATTCTTCGGCACAACTATTTACGGCAAAATCAGTTTGTAAGACATTCGAAGAACGTTCCAAGAATGTCTTGGTTTATAAGAGACTTTCGTTTGAAAGACGGGGGATATCACATTGGGAAACCCATAAGTTACGATGTGTTTACTTTGACGCATATATTGCGGGGAACCCAAATGCTATTTTACGCAACGGGTTAAGAAATTATTTTGACTCAATGTATCCGAATATAGGACTTCATGATTTAGAAAAAGCGGCTAACATGCAACATAAAGAAGCATGCTATGCTTACTGGTTAATAATGTTCGCTTCTCACCAAAGTGAGAAAAAGAACATTGGGCTACAACTATTAAACAAAACGTTCTCACAAGTGACGGAGTTGGTAATTGGGGTAAGAAATGAGGTTTTTAGGTTATTACGAGAATGTTGGTCATTACGTAACCCTCGTCCCTTTGACGACGTTCCACAAGACCAAGGATGGGAAGTAGTCCTAGTAAAACCAGAATGCATGACTTGTTTCTGGACGTATGAATTACGTGTCTTTATTGCCTTTGCTGAACGACTTGTGTACTAGCTAGATTATCTTCACAACTATCTTGTATCAAAGTTATTGTGTGCTATATTTCATGCTTTATGTAAAATAAGCGGTATTGTAAGTTTGTAAAATATTGTATAAAAGTTTGAACGCGAAATATTATTATAATCAGTTTTTCATATAGAATTGTAGTAGTTGAATTGTATATTAGCTACTAAGTATGAACTTAACGGGTAGGTACTACCTGAATTTAAACTTATAAAACGCTAATATGAAGAAAAAGCTTTTATAAATGAGTTCATATTATGCTACGAAATACTATTAACTACTCTTAATATTCTGTATGATTAACTTGTTCCATTTGACTATTTTGAAGGAAATGGCACCGACTACTCGACACACCGTGAATATGAATGAAGAGGAATTCTGTACTTTTCTAGCTTCAAACATAGCCGCAGTGCAGGCTGCGCTACATACTAACAATAACCTTAGATCTAGCAGTACAGGAAATTGTGTAGGATGCACCTACAAAGAATTCACTGCCTGCAAACCTTTGGAATTTGATGGAACCGAAGGACCGATCGGATTGAAACGGTGGACCGAGAAGGTCGAATCGGTGTTTTCCATAAGTAAGTGTACTGAAGAGGACAAAGTGAAGTACGCTACGCATACCTTCACAGGTTCTGCGTTAACATGGTGGAATACCTATCTAGAGCAAGTGGGACAAGATGATGCGTACGCACTACCGTGGTCAGCATTCAAGCACTTGATGAATGAGAAGTACCGTCCCAGAACCGAGGTCAATAAGCTCAAGACAGAACTTAGAGGGTTACGAACCCAAGGATTTGATATTACCACGTACGAAAGACGATTCACAGAATTGTGCCTATTGTGTCCGGGAGCGTTCGAAGATGAGGAAGGGAAGATCGACGCGTTTGTGAAAGGATTACCGGAAAGAATCCAAGAAGATATAAGTTCACACGAGCCCGCCTCCATACAACAGGCATGTAGAATAGCTCACAAACTAGTGAACCAGATTGAGGAAAGAATTAAAGAACAGACGACTAAAGAGGCCAATGTGAAGCAAGTCAAAAGAAAGTGGGAGGAAAATGGTGATAAGAATCACCAAAACAACAACAACAGCAATTACAATAATAATCGCAACAATTATCCCAACAATCTCAACATCAATTGCAATTACAACAAACGGCCCAACAACAACAACAACAACAACAACAACAACAACAACAACAACAACAACAACAACAACAACAACAACAACAACAATCATCCCAACAACAATAACAACCGTAACAACAACAACAATCAGAAGCAGCTATGCCAAAGGTGTGAAAAGTATCACTCGGGGTTCTGCACCAAATTTTGCAACAAGTGTAAAAGAAATGGTCATAGCGCGGCGAAGTGTGAGGTCTACGGACCAGGGGTTAACAGAACGAATGGAACAAATGGTGTCGGAACGAGTAATGGCGGAGCAAGTTATGCCAATGTAGTTTGTTATAAATGTGGAAAACTGTGCCACATTATTAGAAATTGCCCGAACTAGGAGAACACGAATGGACAAGGCCGCGGAAGAGTTTTCAATATTAATGCGGCAGAGGCACAGGAAGACCCAGAGCTTGTTACGGGTACGTTTCTTATTGACAATAAATCTGCTTACGTTTTATTTGATTCGGGTGCGGATAGAAGCTATATGAGTAGAGATTTTTGTGCTAAATTAAGTTGTCCATTGACGCCTTTGGATAGTAAATTTTTACTCGAATTAGCAAATGGTAAATTAATTTCAGCAGATAATATATGTCAGAATCGAGAAATTAAACTGGTTAGCGAAACATTTAAGATTGATTTGATACCAGTAGAGTTAGGGAGTTTTGATGTGATAATCGGTATGGACTGGTTGAAAGAAGTGAAAGCAGAGATCGTTTGTTACAAAAATGCAATTCGCATTATACGAGAAAAAGGAAAACCCTTAATGGTGTACGGAGAAAAGGGAAACACGAAGCTACATCTTATTAGTAATTTGAAGGCACAAAAACTAATAAGAAAAGGTTGCTATGCTGTTCTAGCACACGTCGAGAAAGTACAAACTGAAGAAAAGAGCATCAATGATGTTCCCATTGCAAAAGAATTTCCCGATGTATTTCCGAAAGAATTACCGGGATTACCCCCACATCGATCCGTTGAATTTCAAATAGATCTTGTACCAGGAGCTGCACCAATAGCTCGTGCTCCTTACAGACTCGCACCCAGCGAGATGAAAGAACTGCAAAGCCAATTACAAGAACTTTTAGAGCGTGGTTTCATTCGACCAAGCACATCACCGTGGGGAGCTCCTGTTTTGTTTGTCAAGAAGAAAGATGGTACATTCAGGTTGTGTATCGACTACCGAGAGTTGAACAAACTTACCATCAAGAACCGCTACCCACTACCGAGAATCGACGACTTATTTGATGAACTACAAGGCTCGTCTGTTTATTCAAAGATTGACTTACGTTCCGGGTATCATCAAATGCGGGTGAAAGAAGATGATATTCCAAAGACTGCTTTCAGAACACGTTACGGTCATTACGAGTTAATGGTCATGCCGTTTGGTTTAACTAATGGACCAGCTGTGTTCATGGACCTTATGAACCGAGTGTGTGGACCATACCTTGACAAGTTTGTCATTGTTTTCATTGATGACATACTTATTTACTCAAAGAATGACCAAGAACACGGTGAACATTTGAGAAAGGTGTTAGAAGTATTGAGGAAGGAAGAATTGTACGCTAAGTTTTCAAAGTGTGCATTTTGGTTGGAAGAAGTTCAATTCCTCGGTCACATAGTGAACAAAGAAGGTATTAAGGTGGATCCGGCAAAGATAGAAACTGTTGAAAAGTGGGAAACCCCGAAAACTCCGAAACACATACGCCATTTTTTAGGACTAGCTGGTTACTACAGAAGGTTCATCCAAGACTTTTCCAGAATAGCAAAACTCTTGACTGCATTAACGCATAAAGGGAAGAAATTTGAATGGAATGATGAACAAGAGAAAGCGTTTCAGTTATTGAAGAAAAAGCTAACTACGGCACCTATATTGTCATTGCCTGAAGGGAATGATGATTTTGTGATT
This sequence comes from Rutidosis leptorrhynchoides, assembly GCF_046630445.1. Classification (NCBI taxonomy): domain Eukaryota; kingdom Viridiplantae; phylum Streptophyta; class Magnoliopsida; order Asterales; family Asteraceae; genus Rutidosis; species Rutidosis leptorrhynchoides. Next base: position 164,337,428 of record NC_092335.1, on the reverse strand, counting down.
TATTGTGACGCATCAAAGAAAGGTCTCAGTTGTGTATTAATGCAATGAACGAAGGTGATTGCTTATGCGTCTAGACAATTGAAGATTCACGAACAAAATTATACGACGCATGATTTGGAATTAGGCGCGGTTGTTTTTGCATTAAAGACTTGGAGACACTACTTATATGGGGTCAAAAGTATTATATATACCGACCACAAAAGTCTTCAACACATATTTAATCAAAAACAACTGAATATGAGGCAGCGTAGGTGGATTGAATTATTGAATGATTACGACTTTGAGATTCGTTACCACCCGGGGAAGGCAAATGTGGTAGCCGACGCCTTGAGCAGAAAGGACAGAGAACCCATTCGAGTAAAATCTATGAATATAATAATTCACACTAACCTTACTACTCAAATAAAGGAGGCGCAACAAGGAGTTTTAAAAGAGGGAAATTTAAAGGATGAAATACCCAAAGGATCGGAGAAGCATCTTAATATTCGGGAAGACGGAACCCGGTATAGGGCTGAAAGAATTTGGGTACCAAAATTTAGAGATATGAGAGAAATGGTACTTAGAGAAGCTCATAAAACCAGATACTCAATACATCCTGGAACGGGGAAGATGTACAAGGATCTTAAGAAACATTTTTGGTGGCCAGGTATGAAAGCCGATATTGCTAAATATGTAGGAGAATGTTTGACGTGTTCTAAGGTCAAAGCTGAACATCAGAAACCATCAGGTCTACTACAACAACCTGAAATCCCGGAATGGAAATGGGAAAACATTACCATGGATTTCATTACTAAATTGCCAAGGACTGCAAGTGGTTATGATACTATTTGGGTAATAGTTGATCGTCTCACCAAGTCAGCACACTTCCTACCAATAAGAGAAGATGACAAGATAGAGAAGTTAGCACGACTGTATTTGAAGGAAGTCGTCTCCAGACATGGAATACCAATCTCTATTATCTCTGATAGGGATGGCAGATTTATTTCAAGATTCTGGCAGACATTACAGCAAGCATTGGGAACTCGTCTAGACATGAGTACTGCCTATCATCCACAAACTGATGGGCAGAGCGAAAGGACGATACAAACGCTTGAAGACATGCTACGAGCTTGTGTTATTGATTTCGGAAACAGTTGGGATCGACATCTACCGTTATCAGAATTTTCCTACAACAACAGCTACCATTCAAGCATTGAGATGGCGCCGTTTGAAGCACTTTATGGTAGAAAGTGCAGGTCTCCGATTTGTTGGAGTGAAGTGGGGGATAGACAGATTACAGGTCCGGAGATAATACAAGAAACTACCTAGAAAATCATCCAAATTCAACAAAGATTGAAAACCGCCCAGAGTCGACAAAGGAGCTACGCGGACAGTAAAAGAAAAGATATAGATTTTAAAAATGGAGAAATGGTCATGCTTAAGGTTTCACCTTGGAAAGGCGTTGTTCGATTTGGTAAATGGGGGAAACTAAATCCAAGGTACATTGGACCATTCAAGATTATAGATCATGTCGGACCAGTAGCTTACCAACTTGAGCTACCTCAACAACTCGCGGCTGTACATAACACTTTTCACGTCTCGAATTTGAAGAAATGTTTTGCTAAAGAAGATCTCACTATTCTGTTAGATGAAATCCAAATCAACGAAAAACTTCAATTCATTGAAGAACCCGTTGAAATAATGATCGTGAGGTTAAAAGACTTAAGCAAAACAAGATACCAATTGTTAAGGTTCGATGGATTGCTCGTAGAGGACCCGAGTTCACCTGAGAGCGTGAAGATCAGATGAAGAAGAAATACCCGCATCTATTTCCAGAAGATTTGTCAACACCTTCAACAGCTTAAAATTTCGGGACGAAATTTATTTAACGGGTAGGTACTGTAGTGACCCGAACTTTTCCATGTTTATATATATTAATTGAGATTGATATTTACATGATTAAATGTTTCCAACATGTTAAGCAATCAAACTTGTTAAGACTTGATTAATTGAAATATGTTTCATATAGACAATTGACCACCCAAGTTGACCGGTGATTCACGAACGTTAAAACTTGTAAAAACTATATGATGACATATATATGGATATATATATATATATATATAGTTAACATGATACTATGATAAGTAAACATATCATTAAGTATATTAACAATGAGCTACATATGTAAAAACAAGACTACTAACTTAATGATTTTTAAACGAGACATATATGTAACGATTATCGTTGTAAAGACATTTAATGTATATATATCATATTAAGAGATATACATACATGATAATATCATGATAATATAATAATTTAAAATCTCATTTGATATTATAAACATTGGGTTAACAACATTAAACAAGATCGTTAACCTAAAGGTTTCAAAACAACACTTACATGTAACGACTAACGATGACTTAACGACTCAGTTAAAATGTATATACATGTAGTGTTTTAATATGTATTTATACACTTTTGAAAGACTTCAATACACTTATCAAAATACTTCTACTTAACAAAAATGCTTACAATTACATCCTCGTTCAGTTTCATCAACAATTCTACTCGTATGCACCCGTATTCGTACTCGTACAATACACAGCTTTTAGATGTATATACTATTGGTATATACACTCTAATGATCAACTCTTAGCAGCCCATGTGAGTCACCTAACACATGTGGGAACCATCATTTGGCAACTAGCATGAAATATCTCATAAAATTACAAAAATATGAGTAATCATTCATGACTTATTTACATGAAAACAAAATTACATATCCTTTATATCTAATCCATACACCAACGACCAAAAACACCTACAAACACTTTCATTCTTCAATTTTCTTCATCTAATTGATCTCTCTCAAGTTCTATCTTCAAGTTCTAAGTGTTCTTCATATATTCTACAAGTTCTAGTTACATAAAATCAAGAATACTTTCGAGTTTGCTAACTCACTTCCAATCTTGTAAGGTGATCATCCAACCTCAAGAAATCTTTGTTTCTTACAGTAGGTTATCATTCTAATACAAGGTAATAATCATATTCAAACTTTGTTTCAATTTCTATAACTATAACAATCTTATTTCAAGTGATGATCTTACTTGAACTTATTTTCGTGTCATGATTCTTCTTCAAGAACTTCGAGCCATCCAAGGATCCGTTGAAGCTAGATCCATTTTTCTATTTTCCAGTAGGTTTATCCAAGGAACTTAACGTAGTAATGATTTTCATAACATCATTCGATTCATACATATAAAGCTATCTTATTCGAAGGTTTAAACTTGTAATCACTAGAACATAGTTTAGTTAAATCTAAACTTGTTCGCAAACAAAAGTTAATCCTTCTAACTTGAATTTTAAAATCAACTAAACACATGTTCTATATCTATATGATATGCTAACTTAATGATTTAAAACCTGAAAACACGAAAAATACCGTAAAACCGGATTTACGCCGTCGTAGTAACACCGCGGGCTGTTTTGGGTTAGTTAATTAAAAACTATGATAAACTTTGATTTAAAAGTTTTTATTTTGAGAAAATGATTTTTATTATGAACATGAAACTATATCCAAAAATTATGGTTAAACTCAAAGTGGAAGTATGTTTTCTAAAATGGTCATCTAGACGTCGTTCTTTCGACTGAAATGACTACCTTTACAAAAATGACTTGTAACTTATTTTTCCGACAATAAACCTATACTTTTTCTGTTTAGATTCATAAAATAGAGTTCAATATGAAACCATAGCAATTTGATTCACTCAAAACGGATTTAAAATGAAGAAGTTATGGGTAAAACAAGATTGGATAATTTTTCTCATTTTAGCTACGTGAAAATTGGTAACAAATCTATTCTAACCATAACTTAATCAACTTGTATTGTATATTATGTAATCTTGAGATACCATAGACACGTATACAATGTTTCAACCTATCATGTCGACACAACTATATATATTTCGGAACAACCATACACACTCTATATGTGAATGTTGGAGTTAGCTGTACAGGGTTGAGGTTGATTCCAAAATATATATAGTTTGAGTTGTGATCAATATTGAGATACGTATACACTGGGTCGTGGATTGATTCAAGATAATATTTATCGATTTATTTCTGTACATCTAACTGTGGACAACTAGTTGTAGGTTACTAACGAGGACAGCTGACTTAATAAACTTAAAACATCAAAATATATTAAAAGTGTTGTAAATATATTTTGAACATACTTTGATATATATATATATATTGTTATAGGTTCGTGAATCAACCAGTGGCCAAGTCTTACTTCCCGACGAAGTAAAAATCTGTGAAAGTGAGTTATAGTCCCACTTTTAAAATCTAATATTTTTGGGATGAGAATACATGCAGGTTTTATAAATGATTTACAAAATAGACACAAGTACGTGAAACTACATTCTATGGCTGAATTATCAAAATCGAATATGCCCCTTTTTATTAAGTCTGGTAATCTAAGAATTAGGGAACAGACACCCTAATTGACGCGAATCCTAAAGATAGATCTATCGGGCCCAACAAGCCCCATCCAAAGTACCGGATTCTTTAGTACTTCGAAATTTATATCATGTCCGAAGGAGGATTCCGGAATGATGGGGATATTCTTATATATGCATCTTGTTAATGTCGGTTACCAGGTGTTCACCATATGAATGATTTTTATATCTATGTATGGGATGTGTATTGAAATATGAAATCTTGTGGTCTATTATTATGATTTGATATATATAGGTTAAACCTATAACTCACCAACATTTTTGTTGACGTTTTAAGCATGTTTATTCTCATGTGATTATTAAGAGCTTCCGCTGTCGCATACTTAAATAAGGACGAGATTGGGAGTCCATGCTTGTATGATATTGTGTAAAAACTGCATTCAAGAAACTTATTTTGTTGTAACATATTTGTATTGTAAACCATTATGTAATGGTCGTGTGTAAACATGATATTTTAGATTATCATTATTTGATAATCTACGTAAAGCTTTTTAAACCTTTATTAATGAAATAAAGGTTATGGTTTGTTTTAAAATGAATGCAGTCTTTGAAAAACGTCTCATATAGAGGTCAAAACCTCGCAACGAAATCAATTAATATGGAACGTTTTTAATCAATAAGAACGGGACATTTCATTTTAGATGTATGTACTATTGATATATACACTCCAATGATCAGCTCTTAGCAGCCCATGTGAGTCACCTAACACATGTGAAAACTATCATTTGGCAACTAGCATGAAATATCGCATAAAATTACAAAAATATAAGTAATCATTCATGACTTATTTACATGAAAACAAAATTACACATCCTTTATATCTAATCCATATACCAACGACCAAAAATACCTACAAACACTTTTATTCTTCAATTTTATTCATCTAATTGATCTCTCTCAAGTTCTATCTTCAAGTTCTAAGTGTTCTTCATAAATTCTACAAGTTCTAGTTTCATAAAATCAAGAATACTTCCAAGTTGCTAGCTTACTTCCAATCTTGTAGAGTGATCATCTAACCTTAAGAAATATTTCTTATTTACAGTAAGATATCTTTCTAATACAAGGTAATACTCATATTTAAACTTTGATTCAATTTCTATAACTATAACAATCTTATTTCGAGTGAAAATCTTACTTGAACTTGTTTTCGTGTCATGATTCTACTTCAAGAACTTTCAAGCCATCCAAGATCCTTTGAAGCTAGATCATTTCTTATCACTTCCAGTAGGTTTACCTACTAAACTTGTGAGAGTAATGATGTTCATAAAATCATTCGATTCATACATATAAAACTATCTTATTCGAAGATTTGAACATGTAATCACTAGAACATAGTTTAGTTAATTCTAAACTTGTTCGTAAACAAAAGTTAATCCTTCTAACTTGACTTTTAAAATCAACTTAACACATGTTATATATCTATATGATATGCTAACTTAATGATTTAAAACCTGAAAACACGAAAAACACCGTAAAACCGGATATACGCTGTCGTAATAACACCGCGGGCTGTTTTGGGTTAGTTAATTAAAAACTATAATAAACTTTGATTTAAAAGTTGTTCTTCTAGTAAAATTATTTTTCTTATGAACATGAAACTATATCCAAAAATTATGGTTAAACTCAAAGTGGAAGTATGTTTTCCAAAATGGTCATCTAGACGTCGTTCTTTCGACTGAAATGACTACCTTTACAAAAATGACTTGTAACTTGTATTTTTGACTATAAACCTATACTTTTTTTGTCTAGATTTATAAAATAGAGTTCAATATGAAACCATAGCAATTCGATTCACTCAAAACGGATTTAAAACGAATAAGTTATGGGTAAAACAAGATTGGATATTTTTGCTTGTTGTAGCTACGTGAAAATTGGTAATAAATCTATATTAATCATATCCTAGCTAACTTATAATGTATTATATATGTATTCTAATATATTATGTAATCTTGGAATACCATAGACACGTATGCAAATGTTTTGACATATCATATCGACCCATGTATATATATTATTTGGAACAACCATAGACACTCTATATGCAGTAATGTTGGAGTTAGCTATACAGGGTTGAGGTTGATTCCAAAAATATATATGCTTTGAGTTGTGATCTAGCCTGAGACGTGTATACACTGGGTCGTGGATTGATTCAAGATAATATATATCGATTTATTTCTGTACATCTAACTGTGGACAACTAGTTGTAGGTTACTAACGAGGACAGCTGACTTAATAAACTTAAAACATCAAAATGTATTAAAAGTGTTGTAAATATATTTTGAACATACTTTGATATATATGTACATATTTGTTATAGGTTCGTGAATCGACCAGTGGCCAAGTCTTACTTCCCGACGAAGTAAAAATCTGTGAAAGTGAGTTATAGTCCCACTTTTAAAATCTAATATTTTGGGATGAGAATACATGCAGTTTTATAAATGTTTTACGAAATAGACACAAGTAATTGAAACTACATTATATGGGTGAATGATCGAAGCCGAATATGCCCCTTTTGCTTGGTAACGTAAGAATTAGTAAACCGATCTACTAATTGACGCGAATCCTAAAGATAGATCTATTGGGCCTAACAAACCCCATCCAAAGTACCGGATGCTTTAGTACTTCGAATTCATTTTTATCATGTTCGAAGGATTTCCCGGAATGATAGGGGATATTCTTATATGCATCTTGTTAATGTCGGTTACCAGGTATTCACCATATGAATGAATTTTATCTCTATGTATGGGATGTATATTGAAATATGAAATCTTGTGGTCTATTATTATGATTTGATAATATATAGGATAAACCTATAACTCACCAACATTTTTGTTGACGTTTTAAGCATGTTTATTCTCAGGTGATTATTAAGAGCTTCCGTTGTTGCATACTAAAATAAGGACAAGATTTGGAGTCCATGCTTGTATGATATTATGTAAAAACTGCATTCAAGAAACTTATTTTTGATGTAATATGTTCTTATTGTAAACCATTATGTAATGGACGTGTGTAAACGGTATATTTTAGATTATCATTATTTGATAATCTACGTAATGCTTTTTAAACCTTTATCGATAAAATAAAGGTTATGGTTGTTTTAAAAATGAATGCACTCTTTGAAAAACGTCTCATATAGAGGTCAAAACCTCGCGACGAAATCAATTAATATGGAACATTTATAATCAATATGAACGGGACATTTCAAGTATGTCATGCGATCGCATGGTATTAAGCCTTCCTGGCCACGCGATCACATGGCCACCTTTTCCTGGACACAAAGCACCAAAAACGTGGGCTGCTCGTATTTATAATAATATATAATATAATATATATAATTTTATATAATTATATATATTATATTATATTCTTGTACTCCGTTGACTTGTAATTTTAGATCCGTTGCGTCACACGTTGATAGTTGGTTCATGTCCCGGTTTCGAATTTTCGAACGTCCTTTCGTACGATTTAATATCTTGTACTTTGCGTTTTGTGGCTGGTACTCTTGTAACTTTTAGACGTTTCTCATCAATAAATTGAACCACTTGGATTGTACTTTGTACTTTTTAGCGTTTTGGTCATTTGCGTCTTTAATTCGTCGAATCTATCTTTTGTCTTCACTTTTTATTATTTAAACCAATATCACTTGTAAATAGAACAATTGCAACTAAAAGCTTGTCTTTCTTGAAGGATAATGCTATGAAATATATGTTCGTTTTTAGCATTATCAAATATTCCCACACTTGAGCGTTGCTTGTCCTCAAGAAATATAGAACTTGAATATAACTTTACTAGAATCACTTCTTTATTCTTCACACTTTGTACATCAGTGATTTCTATACGGCGGTATGAACAATGATAGTAACAATGTGGTTTACAGTCCCACATGACTATAAAAATTTAGATCCTTTAGAAAATTGGATCTTTATGTAAACATTTGATCTTTTGAAAATTCAATCTAGCTTTTACCCTAGATAAGTTTTCCGAAATAACCCTTCACCGGTGTTTGCAAATTGTTTTTGTGGGTTTTGTGGGTTTCAGATTTGAAAATTTTAGCTCAAAATTTATGGTTTTGTGTCACCCACTTGCTAACCTTGTATTGGGAAAGCAACACGTCCAGTTTACTTGCTCCGTATATTACCTTTCGGTAAACTACCATCTAGTTGTAAAAGAAAGCATTGAACAAAGAACTGTTAAGGCAATGTCCCGTGACATGCTTTTGATTATGGTCTATATCGTGTCGGATGCAATTACTATCCTTTGTAGGAGCAATAGTAAAGATCACCCTATAGTTTTTCGGTCTGGCACAAGGTCCTGTCTTCGACCATGCTATGCAACCACCGTTCTTACGGTTGACACCCGATTTGGTTCAGGTGACCTAATGAATTCCTGGTGAATTCCTAGGATTTTACGTTCAATGGTAATGAACGCATTGGAAATGATTTTTCAGAAAATAAATCGGTTTGTAATTTGATCAAAATATTTTCTCTTTCAAGCTCGAGTTTTGTTATCATCGAATTCCATGAGTTTGAATTCTCAATCTTTAAGGTCAATCTCAAGGATTGAGTAATATCAGTCTTAAAAGCTAATTTTTTTGATCTTTAAGGAGATTATCCTTTCTGGGGATCTGATTCATTAGTCTTATAAGCTAATTTGCACGGTGCCCCCCATTGTACGAGACAGATGTAGTGACCCGAACTATTCCATGATTATATATTAATTGAAAATTATATTTGCATGATTAAATGTTTCCAACATGTTTGAAATGTCCGCGACTAATCCTCCCGGACGGAATCTTCAACAGTTGGTTCCATTGCGATGATCGACTCCAAGTAATGTCCTTAATATGAGTTAATGCACAGCGGAAGACTTAATTTGTACCTGAGAATAACATGCTTTAAAATGTCAACATAAAGTTGGTGAGATATATAGGTTTGATGCTAGCAGTGTTATAACAATGGACCACAAGATTTCATATTCAAAAACATAATACACTCGCAAGTGTATGAAAAGCATTCCAAGCAATGGGCACCCGGTAACTAGCCTTAACAAGAGTGTGTACCCCTGAGTTATAATAATATGTGCACCGAATCAAGTGCGTTCCGTTAACCTCGAAGTACTAAACACCCGTTCTTCTAGTTTACTAGAACAACATCTGGGTGGGGGTGTAAAACCCGATAGATCTATCTTTAGAATTCGCGCCTACCAGTTCATAAACCAATAGTTAAAGTTACCAAGCTAGGGGATTTTTGATTCAAACCCATGTAGAACGTAATTTTAGTCACTTGTGTCCATAACGTAAATCATTTATAAAAACAGCGCATGTATTCTCAGCCCAAAAATATTTAGAGTTTAAAAGGGACTATATACTCACCATACTGTATTTTGTAGTAAAAATACATATCATTTCATCAAACACGTAAAAGGTTGGCCTTCGATTCACAAACCTAAATCATGTGTATAGTTATTAATATACATAGTTATAATCGAACAATTTATATATTATTAATAGTGATGTAATTGTTATATTTAAAATTTTATCAATTATTTATATATTTTCATTTTATGTAATATGGAATTATTAATATAGTTAAGTTATGTAATTTAATTATATTTTTATATCTATGTCCTTTATTTTGATAATTTTAATCTTAATAACTTTATTCAAAATTTTATTTTGTAACTTTATATTATGTCAGTAATAATGATATAGAATACTTGATAATAATAATAGTTTTAATGATAAGAAAATAATAATAATGATAATAATAATAATAATATTAATACAAATCTTTAAAATGAAAAACTACCTTTGGAAGCCGATTTTAAAAAAAATTGCAGTGAGTAGGGATTGAACCCTAGACATCACGCTCATGGGCACAACACTCTAACCAACTGACCATTCCCTCGAATCTGTTTATAGTTCTTCCCGTAAATGTATATCTATTTAATCTGGCCTATACTTAATTCGGCCCAACAGAACATATGCCTCGGCCCAATCATGAAACTCTAATAAAAAACGGACCCAAGTAATATAAATCGGCCCACTGGAATTAATTGTTGAGTTTTCGATCCAATTAACAAAATCAATCAATTTACCCGATTCTTGGATTCTCTTGTTAGTGGGCGGCTATAAAAAAAATAATTATTTTATGGTGCAATGAATAAACCCTACGTATCACTTTAATAATCCTGATTGCTCATCCTCGTTCATCCTTGTCTCCATTTCTTTCGTTGTATTATAAAAAAAAAAATCGGCTGTAGCACATATTCGATCTAAAACAGAAGAGGAGAACACATCAGCATACGATCGAAAAGAACAAAGTGTAGTAGCAGTAACTCGATGAATCGAAGGTTGTTGTTTGATGTTGTGGTTCGTAGTAGTAACAGAAAGAAAACAATAACCAACGGTGGTGGTTTTGGGTTCACGAGAAAGGAAACGAGAGAGAAGGTGGTGAGTATAACATAAAAGATCGATTAGTTAAGGAAATAAAAGCGAGCTGTGCATAGTAGGTTGTTGGGATGAGAGTGGATGACGGTTATGGTTTAGTGTGATGGTGGTCACGGTGGAGTAAGGGTGGCGGTTTGGGGTGGTTTTGATGATTGTATGGGCGTTTAATCCGAACTGAAACAGAAAGTACAGCAACAACAATAGTTGGTTACATGGTTTATGATATTCTTTGTGTTTATCGAAGAAGAAGGGATGAGAGAGAGAAGACTAAGGTGGTGATCGTGATGGTTGCTTGGGGTGATGAAGGTTTTGGTTTGGCTTATGGTCTTGTAAACAAGCAGAAACAGTTCACGTGTTAACAAGCTGATCGAGGTTTTATGAAAGTGATCGGAACTCTGCAGTTTCGGTCATGATTAACCATGGCTTTTGGTTCATCGTTAATGCTCATCATCATCGTTATTGTTATAAAAAAAATGGGTTTCGATGTGGTGTTGTTGTTGTTGTTACAACCAAAAGTTAGTAAAGTTAGTAGTAGTTATTTATAGAACGTAAATTAGATATTAACACAGTCTAAGATTCGTTTGCAGTTGTCTTTTAGCAAAGTGATATCGACATTGGCCATAACTCGTATAGAAGATAAAATAAAATACATAAAGTATGATATAGATTTTTAACAGCTTGCATAATTAAACGAATCTGATAACAGATCGACTAGACAGGATTATAAATCAATAAAGCTTGATGTGAAAAGGAAACAGAATACACAGTTCTATATTTATCTATGCATACGTATTCAAATATAACAGTACATGTAATTATAAAAGTATATCTATATTTTGTATTGATATTTCGTATAATGTATTTACAATTAACTACCGTATATGTATATATATTATATGAATTTACATATATTTGTTTACATAATTTAAATCTAATTATTATGATATTATTATCATACTAATATTAAAATAATAATAATAATAATATGATTATAGTAATAATATCAATAATGATAATTTTAATTACTAATAATGATGATAATAACATAAATAATAATATTAATTATATTAATAATACCCATAATAATACTTATTATATTAATATATCCATACCAATCTTAATTTGTATAAAACTATATATATATATATATATATATATATATATATATATATATATATATATATATATATATATAGACATTTATTTTAATGATAACTTAATTATTCTATATCTTATTTTATATATATAATCTTAAATGTTTTAATTTATATTTTATAATTTCAAATTATAATATATACCTACATTTATGTATATATATATACATTTTTATTTATAAACAATTGTTCGTGAATCGTCAGGCTTGGTCAAGGGTATCTGATTATCCGAATAAAGATTTCAAACTTTCTAGACTCAATATTACAAGTTTTTGCTTATCGTGTCGGAAACATATAAAGATTAAGGTTTAAATTTGGTCGGAAATTTCCGGGTCGTTACAGTACCTACCCGTTAAAAAAAATTTCGTCCCCGAAATTTTATAGAGATTTTCATAGATAACAATAAGAACGTTTTCATGACAAATATAAAGTGATAATGGAGTTTTATCATTATTGTGAGATATAGATAAAACGATTCGATCATGTGAAGCGTACGAGTGAAGCTATCACAAAAAGTGAAATGAATAAATAAATATATTCGTTTCAACCGATGACGTGATTATTATTGACTTCCGGGATTTAAAGGATTTAAAGAAAATCTTACGTAATAAGATTCGGTTTTTCGGCGATCAGGATCTTCTTTGATTTAATGCAGCCATCTGTTTTGATTTCTTTGTCGGATATTTCACTATAAATCTACCCCTTCGTTTCTTTATTTTCCACAACTCACATCTCCTACTCTTTCTCCTTCAATTCATACCTTAAAGTATCCTCTAAAATGCTCCACCCCGTTCGAATTCTTGTTATACTTCTAACTCCCATATTTTTCATTCTTCTCTTTCACCTGCCGCCAGAAGAATCTATTTACTTCTATTATTTCCTTGGAATTATAATGTTTTTAATTCTCACGTGTCTTTTCGTTGCAACACGGTTGGTAATTTCTTCATTATTTTTCGGAACTTCAGGTTTTCATTTTTCTCTTCCCGACTTCGAGTCAAGCGAGTAATGGTCCGGAATTTGTAGGTATGAAATTCAAAATGAGCATAGATAATGCTCTTAGAAAGAAATGGTAATGGCACGATTTTGATTTGTCAAATATCTAGAATATCCTGGAAAAGATCGAATCATCAAGAAAAATTATTTCCTTGATATGTTTAGAGATTGGATAGAATGTAAGAGTCGTGTAACATGGCACATGATGGTGGTACTGTGAATCATCACATTCCATTAGAAACTTAACATGGCTTACTATAATATAATGAAGTTGATCAAGTTTCATTATATTATATTAATTCATGCATCAGTTCCCAACACTGCTTCAGAACTTTCTTATTTTAAACTCGAAGGTTTTAGAACTTAGAAACTAACACAGTTTCCTTGGTATTGTAACGCAGAAGTTACGGAAGGATAAATGATCTCAGATAGAAATAGTTGTGAAAATATCTCCAGAAATATAGAGAATATGTATAACGAAAGATATGAAGATATCTTATAATATCTAAGATAAGATGATGATGAAAAATATCATCTGGAAAATTTAGAATAAGGAGTAGGGTTCTTATTAACGGTTTCAGCAGGCACTGAATCGTTTGGAATCTTTGAAGTCGGGTTTAGTTTTCATGATTTGTCCAGGTCTCCTTCATACTTTACTCAATCCGTTTTCCAGTTTCAACACTTCTCTTTTTCTGTACTTTACCAACTCCTGATATTTTATCGTCATCTTTTGACTGCTAAATTCATTCACAGTTTTTGCTGCTTCATCAGCATTTTAAGAACTACTTCATTGTTCAGGGTGTTTCCAGAAACTTTACATTCGGAGTATGAAGTTCTTAGAAATAAATATTATAGGTATAACTGGAGAAATGCTACGAGATTTTTAAAATACTGATTGCGGATTTCGCCAAAGAGATAACGAGTTGCTGGTACATCTGCTGATGATGTTGTGAAATATAAAAGGTTTTCCGGTAACGACGGCGAAAGGACAAGGTATAAATATCGAGATTATAATAGGAGTAGTCTCACTGAGAAGTCGAAGTGGAGCTTGTGACAATATTAGCTTCTTGAAAAGGAATTTGTAGGATTGTTTTTGCTAATAAATGGCAAAAGATTCAACACGGTATGTGTTAAACTATGAATTTGGATTCGAGAGTTCTTCAGTTGCATAACTGTATGCATATATCTTTCTTCCGTAGACGAAGTGTGGCTGGTTCAACTTCTCGATTGCGGTGTTTTCTAGAGTCATGAAAGGATTTGAATATAGATTGTAATTGTCGAGGTACAAATGAGATTTATGATGAAATCAAGTGGCAAACTTGAAGAATTATTTAGTTTCATATGTTATAATCAATATTTTAATTTAATTCATTTTAATTGTCCAAAGTTAGCAGTCCAATAGTCCGATGGTTCAATGATTCATATATAATTTAATATATAATATTCGAATTAAATAATACGTATCGTGACCCGTGTACCGGTCTCGGTGTCGATCACAACTCAAAGTATATATATATTTTGGAATCAACTCCGACCCTGTATAGCCAACTCCCACCTTCACATATAGAGTGTCTACGGTTGTTCCGAAATATATATATAGATGGGTCGATATGATAAGTCGAAACCTTGCATACGTGTCCCGTTATTTAAAGTGCGTAAAAGTAAATAACAGAAATTAAATGACGATAAATAAAATTGCGAGAATGTAAATTGCGATAAATTAAATGTTAATCAGTTAGCTGGGAACAGTTAGCCGGAACAGTTAGCGTGGAATCCTAACCAAATTTCAATTAGTTAATCCGTTTGTTTCTAACAATTTTATTTTGTCCAATGTTTTCTTCGTTATGCCACTTGTTGGATTCTGATAAGTCAAAATCCAAATATGAAATTTGAATGGAAATGGTTATTCTGGGGTGAACGGGTACGTATATCGGTGATTGTAAGTAGGATAGCAAAGGACCGTTGAATCAGATTCGAGGAATGTACAGTGTAACTCATTATTGTGAAATTTAAATATTCCTCGGGTACTACCCACCCGTTAAAAATATTTTCATCATTAACAGTTTGTACAAAAGAATTCTTAATTACAATTCTTATGAAAATATACTTGCATATATATTTTCGTCAAACGTAATTATGGATTTAATGAGTCAAAAACTCATTTGATTTATCGTTAATACTAGATTACATAATCTCTAAAACTTTAGAAATTACATAATCATCATGTCGAATGAGGAAAAATGAGGTAGAATGATACGTAAAGCGAAGATAATCGATGTAGAACGATATGTAGAATGAAGATCATATTCGAAGTACAAATGGTAATATTGAGGCGTGTGATGTTGGTATCCGAGGTACAAATTGTGATGTTGAGATTTACGACGTGATTGTGGTCTAGGGGTGATAAGGATACCGTTGACGTTGATGATGGTGATGCTGTTGATATTACTGGCGGTACGGGTTATGCTGTCGGTGCTGCTGCTGGTGTTTGTAACCTTCACACCATGTTTTCCAAAGCCGTCACACGAGCGCGTAGTTCGTTAACTTCTTAGGCCGGGATGATTGACGATTGAAGCGAGCGGATGAGTAAGATTCGAAATATAGGATAATATATAATCGTGACGAGATACACTAGAAATGAGAAAGAAAAAAAAAATAGTGTTTTGAACAGGTTCGCCGGTAAATGCTTCAGGTTCATTGCCAAGGGGACAATTTGGTGGATGGAAGTGATCTTCGTCGTGAAATGATTTTCGGATATCGGATGATATTCTAACTATATAGAATATCCATATATATAATACTAAAGATTTCGTAGACTACGGATAAATGTACGGCATGTGTCAGGTAAGTCTACAGATGATCTAAGATATGAATTATTAGATATGCTAAGATATGAATTTTGTCTATACACTATCAATGCAGTAAATGCAGTAAGACGTGTCTAGACTTTTGAATGATAAATAGGCAACTTCCTAAGGATGATAAGCAGATGATTTCCGACTAGATATGATAAGCAAAACTTTTGACAGATAGACACGGTCAAAGTCCAGACTCGTTAATGTATTCTAACAACTACTAGTCAGACACACTAATGCAAGACCTGGTTCGCTAAGACCAACGCTCTGATACCAACTGAAATGTCCGCGACTAATCCTCCCGGACGGAATCTTCAACAGTTGGTTCCATTGCGATGATCGACTCCAAGTAATGTCCTTAATATGAGTTAATGCACAGCGGAAGACTTAATTTGTACCTGAGAATAACATGCTTTAAAATGTCAACATAAAGTTGGTGAGATATATAGGTTTGATGCTAGCAGTGTTATAACAATGGACCACAAGATTTCATATTCAAAAACATAATACACTCGCAAGTGTATGAAAAGCATTCCAAGCAATGGGCACCCGGTAACTAGCCTTAACAAGAGTGTGTACCCCTGAGTTATAATAATATGTGCACCGAATCAAGTGCGTTCCGTTAACCTCGAAGTACTAAACACCCGTTCTTCTAGTTTACTAGAACAACATCTGGGTGGGGGTGTAAAACCCGATAGATCTATCTTTAGGATTCGCGCCTACCAGTTCATAAACCAATAGTTAAAGTTACCAAGCTAGGGGATTTTTGATTCAAACCCATGTAGAACGTAATTTTAGTCACTTGTGTCCATAACGTAAATCATTTATAAAAACAGCGCATGTATTCTCAGCCCAAAAATATTTAGAGTTTAAAAGGGACTATATACTCACCATACTGTATTTTGTAGTAAAAATACATATCATTTCATCAAACACGTAAAAGGTTGGCCTTCGATTCACAAACCTAAATCATGTGTATAGTTATTAATATACATAGTTATAATCGAACAATTTATATATTATTAATAGTGATGTAATTGTTATATTTAAAATTTTATCAATTATTTATATATTTTCATTTTATGTTATATAGAATTATTAATATAGTTAAGTTATGTAATTTAATTATATTTTTATATCTATGTCCTTTATTTTGATAATTTTAATCTTAATAACTTTATTCAAAATTTTATTTTGTAACTTTATATTATGTCAGTAATAATGATATAGAATACTTGATAATAATAATAGTTTTAATGATAAGGAAATAATAATAATGATAATAATAATAATAATATTAATACAAATCTTTAAAATGAAAAACTACCTTTGGAAGCCGATTTTAAAAAAAATTGCAGTGAGTAGGGATTGAACCCTAGACCTCACGCTCATGGGCACAACACTCTAACCAACTGACCATTCCCTCGAATCTGTTTATAGTTCTTCCCGTAAATGTATATCTATTTAATCTGGCCTATACTTAATTCGGCCCAACAGAACATATGCCTCGGCCCAATCATGAAACTCTAATCAAAAACGGACCCAAGTAATATAAATTGGCCCACTGGAATTAATTGTTGAGTTTTCGATCCAATTAACAAAATCAATCAATTTACCCGATTCTTGGATTCTCTTGTTAGTGGGTGGCTATAAAAAAAATAATTATTTTATGGTGCAATGAATAAACCCTACGTATCACTTTAATAATCCTGATTGCTCATCCTCATTCATCCTTGTCTCTATTTCTTTCGTTGTATTATAAAAAAAAAATCGGCTGTAGCACATATTCGATCTAAAACAGAAGAGGAGAACACATCAGCATACGATCGAAAAGAACAAAGTGTAGTAGCAGTAACTCGATCAATCGAAGGTTGTTGTTTGATGTTGTGGTTCGTAGTAGTAACAGAAAGAAAACAATAACCAACGGTGGTGGTTTTGGGTTCACGAGAAAGGAAACGAGAGAGAAGGTGGTGAGTATAACATAAAAGATCGATTAGTTAAGGAAATAAAAGCGAGCTGTGCATAGTAGGTTGTTGGGATGAGAGTGGATGATGGTTATGGTTTAGTGTGATGGTGGTCACGGTGGAGTAAGGGTGGCGGTTTGGGGTGGTTTTGATGATTGTATGGGCGTTTAATCCGAACTGAAACAGAAAGTACAGCAACAACAATAGTTGGTTACATGGTTTATGATATTCTTTGTGTTTATCGAAGAAGAAGGGATGAGAGAGAGAAGACTAAGGTGGTGATCGTGATGGTTGCTTGGGGTGATGAAGGTTTTGGTTTGGCTTATGGTCTTGTAAACAAGCAGAAACAGTTCACGTGTTAACAAGCTGATCGAGGTTTTATGAAAGTGATCGGAACTCTGCAGTTTCGGTCATGATTAACCATGGCTTTTGGTTCATCGTTAATGCTCATCATCATCGTTATTGTTATAAAAAAAATGGGTTTCGATGTGGTGTTGTTGTTGTTGTTACAACCAAAAGTTAGCAAAGTTAGTAGTAGTTATTTATAGAACGTAAATTAGATATTAACACAGTCTAAGATTCGTTTACAGTTGTCTTTTAGCAAAGTGATATCGACATTGGCCATAACTCGTATAGAAGATAAAATAAAATACATAAAGTATGATATAGATTTTTAACAGCTTGCATAATTAAACGAATCTGATAACAGATCGACTAGACAGGATTATAAATCAATAAAGCTTGATGTGAAAAGGAAACAGAATACACAGTTCTATATTTATCTATGCATACGTATTCAAATATAACAGTACATGTAATTATAAAAGTATATCTATATTTTGTATTGATATTTCGTATAATGTATTTACAATTAACTACCGTATATGTATATATATTATATCAATTTACATATATTTGTTTACATAATTTAAATCTAATTATTATGATATTATTATCATACTAATATTAAAATAATAATAATAATAATAATATGATTATAGTAATAATATCAATAATGATAATTTTAATTACTAATAATGATGATAATAACATAAATAATAATATTAATTATATTAATAATACCCATAATAATACTTATTATATTAATATATCCATACCAATCTTAATTTGTATAAAACTATATATATATATATATATAGACATTTATTTTAATGATAACTTAATTATTCTATATCTTATTTTATATATATAATCTTAAATGTTTTAATTTATATTTTATAATTTCAAATTATAATATATACCTACATTTATGTATATATATATACATTTTTATTTATAAACAATTGTTCGTGAATCGTCAGGCTTGGTCAAGGGTATCTGATTATCCGAATAAAGATTTCAAACTTTCTAGACTCAATATTACAAGTTTTTGCTTATCGTGTCGGAAACATATAAAGATTAAGGTTTAAATTTGGTCGGAAATTTCCGGGTCGCTACAATGTTAAGCAATCAAACTTGTTAAGACTTGATTAATTGAAATAGGTTTCATATAGACAATTGACCACCCAAGTTGACCGGTGATTCACGAACGTTAAAACTTGTAAAAACTATATGATGATATATATGATTATATATATAGTTAACATGATATTATGATAAGTAAGTATCTCATTAGGTATTTTAACAATGAGTTATATACATAAAATAGAGTTTATTGAATTAAGAAACTCAAAACGATATATATAACGATTATCGTTATAACAACGTCTTACTAAATACATATGAATCATATTAAGATATTGATACACTATGTTTAACATGATAAAATGATAATTAAGTATATCATTAAGTGTGTTAACAATGAACTACATATGTAAAACAAGACTACTAACTTAAGAATTTCGAAACTAGACATATATGTAACGATTATCGTTGTAACAACATTTAACTGTATATATATCATACTAAGATATATTAATATATCATAATATCATGATAATGTAATAATTTAACATCTCTTTAGATATTATAAACATTGGGTTAACAACATTTAACAAGATCGTTAACCTAAAGGTTTCAAAACAACATTTACATGTAATGACTAACGATGACTTAACGACTCAGTTAAAATGTATATACATGTAGTGTTTTAATATGTATTCATACACTTTTGAAAGACTTCAATAAACTTATCAAAATACTTCTACTTAACAAAAATGCTTACAATTACATCCTCGTTCAGTTTCATCAACAATTCTACTCGTATGCACCCGTATTCGTACTCGTACAATACACAGCTTCTAAATATATGTACTGTTGGTATATACACTCCAATGATCAGCTCTTAGCAGCCCACGTGAGTAACCTAACACATGTGGGAACCATCATTTGGCAACTAGCATGAAATATCTCATAAAATTACAAAAATATTAGTAATCATTCATGACTTATTTACATGAAAACAAAATTACATATCCTTTATATCTAATCCATATACCAACGACCAAAAACACCTATAAACACTTTAATTCTTCAATTTTCTTCATCTAATTGATCTCTCTCAAGTTCCATCTTCAAGTTCTAAGTGTTCTTCATAAATTCTACAAGTTCTAGTTTCATAAAATCAAGAATACTTCCAAGTTTACTAGCTCACTTCCAATCTTGTAAAGTGATCATCCAACCTCAAGAAATCCTTGTTGTTTACAGTAAGATATCATTGTAAATCAAGGTAATACTAATATACAAACGTTGATTCAATTCCTATAACTATAACTATCTTAATTCGAGTGATAATCTTACTTGAACTTGTTTTCGTGTCATGATTCTACTTCAAGAACTTTCAAGCCATCCAAGATCTTTTGAAGCTAGATCATTTCTTGTCACTTCCAGTAGGTTTAATTACTAAACTTAAGGTAGTAATGATGTTGATAACATCATTCGATTCATACATATAAAACTATATTATTCGAAGATTTGAACATGTAATCACTAGAACATAGTTTAGTTAATTCTAAACTTGTTCGCAAACAAAAGTTAATCCTACTACCTTGACTTTTAAAATCAACTAAACACATGTTCTATATCTATATTATATGCTAACTTAATGATTTAAAACCGGAAAACACGAAAAACACCGTAAAACCGGATATACTCCGTCGTAGTAACACCGCGGGCTGTTTTGGGTTGGTTAATTAAAAACTATGATAAACTTTGATATAAAATTTGTTCTTCTAGGAAAATGATTTTTCTTATGAACATGAAACTATATCCAAAAATCATGGTTAAACTCAAAGTGGAAGTATGTTTTTCAAAATGGTCATTAAGACGTCGTTCTTTCAACTGAAATGACTACCTCTTACAAAAACGACTTGTAACTTATGTTTCCGACTATAAACCTATACTTTTTCTGTTTAGATTCATAAAATAGAGTTCAATATGAAACCATAGCAATTTGATTCACTCAAAACGGATTTAAAACGACGAAGTTATGGGTAAAACAAGATTGGATATTTTTTTATTATTGTAGCTACGGGAAATATTGTAACAGTTCTATACAAATCATATCCTAGCTAACCTATATTGTATTATACATGTATTCTAATATATTATGTAATCTTGGGATACCATAGACACGTATGCAAATATTTTGACATATCATATCGACCCATGTATATATATTATTTGGAACAACCATAGACACTCTATATGCAGTAATGTTGGAGTTAGCTATACAGGGTTGAGGTTGATTCCAAATATATATATTCTTTGATTCCAAAAATCGACCAGTGGCCAAGTCTTACTTCCCGACGAAGTAAAAATCTATGAAAGTGAGTTATAGTCCCACTTTTAAAATCTAATATTTTGGGATGAGAATACATGCAGTTTTATAAATGTTTTACAAAATAGACACAAGTAAATGAAACTACATTATATGGGTGAATAATCGAAGCCGAATATGCCCCTTTTTAGCTTGGTAGCCTAAGAATTTGGGAACAGACCCCCAAATTGACGCGAATCCTAAAGATAGATCTATCGGGCCCAACAAGCCCCATTCTGGAATTTAGAATGCTTTAGTACTTCGAAATTATCATATCTGATGGGTGTCCCGGAATGATGGGGATATTCTATATACATCTTGTTAATGTCGGTTACCAGGTGTTCACCATATGAATGATTTTTATCTCTATGTATGGGATGTATATTGAAATATGAAATCTTGTGGTCTATTATTATGATTTGATAATATATAGGTTAAACCTTTAACTCACTAACATTTTTGTTGACGTTTTAAGCATGTTTATTCTTAGGTGATTAATAAGAGCTTCCGCTGTTGCATACTAAAATAAGGACAAGATTTGGAGTCCATGCTTGTATGATATTGTGTAAAAACTGCATTCAACAAACTTATTTTTGATGTAATATATTCTTATTGTAAACCATTATGTAATGGTCGTGTGTAAACGGTATATTTTAGATTATCATTATTTGATAATCTACGAAATGCTTTTTAAACCTTTATCGATAAAATAAAGGTTATGCTTGTTTTAAAAATGAATGCAGTCTTTGAAAAACGTCTCATATAGAGGTCAAAACCTCGCGACGAAATTAATTAATATGGAACGTTTATAATCAATATGAACGGGATATTTCAGTTGGTATCCGAGCGTTGGTCTTAGAGAACCAGAAATTTGCATTAGTGTGTCTTATCGAGTTTGTTAGGATACATTAGTGAGTCTGGACTTCGACCGTGTTTTCTTTAAAAACGATTGCTTAACACTTTTGTTGGAAACTATATATTATTAACATGTAAATATTATGTGATATATTAACCTCTTAATGTGTTTGATATTGTGTGATAGATGTCTACCACTAGTACAAATCCCATCGATTCACCTAATAATAATGAAGAGTCGAATATATTTTGGGAAGAATCACAAATTCCCGAAGAAGAACCGGAAGGGGAGGAATCGGAAGAGGAGGAACCGGAAGAAGAAGAACCAGAAGAGGAGGAACCGGAAGAGGAGGAACCGGAAGAGGAGGAACCGGAAGAAGAAGAAGAAGACGTTCTGGAGGAAGAAATATCGATACCTACAGTAATTCGATTAAATAAAAGAAAATCCTCAACCAACGGACCAAAGTTAATAATGGTCAATGGTGTTTCCGCCGAGGAAGCAAAATATTGGAAAGATTATCAATTTTCCGATGAATCGGATCCCAATGAGGATTCCGATGATGTTATAGAAATTACCTCGACCCAATTTAATAAAGCGAAAGAAAATAATAAGGGAAAAGTGTAATGACCCGGAATTTTCCGACCAAATTATACTTATGAGATTAATATTTACATAAATTAAACCATACCAACATGATAAGCAATCCAAATTATTAAGACTTGTGTTTTTGAAAAGAGTTTTACACAACGTTTGACCGTCCAATATGACCGATGATATCACGAACTATATAACATACGATAATTATACGTTTGTGTATATATATGTATTTATATATATTTAACATGATCTAAGGATGGTTTAAAATCTCATTGTGTACTAATGACAATGAGTTATAAGTATATTTTGAAACTACTAACTTAAGTTTTCAAAACGATAACTATACGTAACATTCTTTGATATATATACTTATAATCTATAATGCTTATACATGTATCGTATATATAATGTATTTAATCACTTTTTAAGGACTTAAATACATAAAACAATATAAGTATATTCACAAAAGATAGCTATATTTGAATTCTCGTTCCGTTTCCTCAAGATTTCTATACGTATATCTAGGGTATATGTACCCGTATCATACCCAGCTTCTATACGTATTTAATATTGGTATATACACATCAAATCAACATCTTAATAAACATTATTACTGCCCTAGATATGAGGTAACTAGTATTTGTCAAGTAGTATGAATTATTAGTAAGAAAACAAAATTAGGAATCCTTTTCTTTCTTTATAAACTAAAAACGTTTTTATAAATGAACACCATTTCTTCACTCCATTTTCTCATACCTACACCCTCATTTCTCTCTCAAAATACTCCTAACTTCATACTTGATCATCTCCAAGCATTTTCCCCATCATTTAGCTTCAATTACAAGCCTTAAACACCATAAGAAAACTATTTAAAGAACATATCAAAATAACCACCCATTTGAAGAAGTTTACTTCCAACCTTTTGATCTAACTCCACCACTCTTTGATTCCAAGATTATTTCTTATCTTTTTCAGTAACTTTATCCAAGTAACTTGAGGTAGTAACCTTGTTCATAATCTTATTCAATTCATATTCATATATCTATCTTATTTTGTGGTATAAAATTTTAACAACAAGAACATAGTTTGAATGATTTCAAACTTGTTCGCAAACTAAATAGATCCTTCTAAATTGACTTTTAAAACACTTCAAGACCTGTAATATATCATAATGATATACTAACCTAACAAGATATAACTTGGTTTTACAAAGAACATCTTAAAAACTGAATCTACGTCGTCGGAGTGCAACCGGGGGCTGTTTTGGGTTGGATAATTAAAAACCATCTTAAACTTTGAATTGGAAGTTCATGTTCTGGAAAAATGATATTTCTTATGAATATGTTAACACATAAAAATTTCATGGTTTAACTCAAAGTGTAAGTATTTTTAGAAAAATGATCATTAAATGTTGTTTTTATGATGGAAAATGATCACTTTCATAAGTTTCACCAAAGTTTGACCTATAACCTATGATTTTGAATACAAACTAAGGTATTTTCAGTTCATATTCTTAAAATTTGACTCGATCCAAGGAAGTGGCAAGTTGAACCAACAAAAACGGAGTTGTAATGAAGAAACTACGACTAAAACAAGATTGGGTATCCGTAGCTAGTTTAGATACGAAAATATTTGGAGAAAAAGTAAATTAATCATATCTTTTCTAATTAATATGATATTTTATATATAATTACTTATGAGTTGACCACCCGTAAATAACACGATAAGATTAATCATAAGACCTCATGATTGTACGCAACACGTCATTTGACAACACGGTACTTTATGTACGCAATATGTCATTTGACAACATGGTACCATGGGTCGAGATTAATTCTGATTAATACGAATATGATGGGGTCTTTATTTATTTTATTTAAGCAACTAATTGTGGACCACTAACATCGGACTGCTAACTACGGACTAAGGAAATATTAAAAGTATTAATAGTATATATATATGTAACGATTACTTAAAAAAGAAAATATGTTGATATATTATATATACGGTTAGGTTCGTGATATCTATCAGAGACCAAGTCGAATTAAATACCTTCAAGGCAAAAGTGAGTTTCATTACTCCCTTTTTATATATATTTTTGGGCTGAGAATACATGCGCTGTTTTATAAATATTTTACGAAATAGGCACAAGTACTAAAACTAATTCTATGTGGGTTTAAACCAGAAATATACCCTTAGCTTGGTAACATTAAACTACTTGTCTATGTATGGTAGGTGCGAATCCTAAAGATAGATCTGTTGGGCCTGACAAACCCCATCCTGACTATGGGATGCTTTAGTACTTCGAGGTTATTTTAAACACACCTGATCTGGTGTACTTCAGAGGGTAAAACATGAACGTTAAAGCTTGTTACCGGGTGCCTACAACTTATAGAATACTTTTATACACTTGCGAGTGTACATATATTTATAAACGGAAATCTTGTGGTCTATTAATATATTGAAATGATTGTTATGATAAACCTATGAACTCACCAACCTTTTGGTTGACACTTTAAAGCATGTTTATTCTCAGGTATTAAAGAAATCTTCCACTGTGCATTAGCTCACTTTAAGGATATTACTTGGAGTCATTCATGGCATATTTTGAAAGACGTTGCATTCGAGTCATTGAGTTCATCAAGATTATTATTAAGTCAATTATAGTTGGATATATTATAAAATGGAGTGCATACCGTCAATTTTTGTTGTAAAGAAAGTTTGTCTTTTAAAAACGAATGCAATGTTTGTAAAATGTATCATATAGAGGTTAAATACCTCGCGATGTAATCAACTATTGTGAATCATTTATAATGTATATGAACGGGTCCTTTCAGTTGGTATCAGAGCGGTGGTCGTAGCGAACCAGGTCTTGCATTAGTGTGTCTAACTAGTAGTTGTTAGGATGCATTAATGAGTCTGGACTTCGACCGTGTCTACATGTCAAAAGTTTTGCTTATCATTTCTAGTCGGAAATCATCTGCTTATCATCCTTAGGAAATTACCTGCTTATCATTCATAAGTCTAGACACATTTTACTGCATTTACTGCATTGATAGTGTATAAACGAATTCTTATCTTAGCATATCTGTTATTGCGAACTTTGACTGATATCTTTTCAAAGATTCTCCGTAATTTATGGGATTTTGGTATTATATATACATATGAAAATTATGTATTGAAGAGTACCAAATCTAGCTCCTATAATCTATTCCATACCAAAAATTCATTTTCCCCATTATACAAGATGGATTCCGCATCTAGTTCGAATTCTTCAGATTCCGACAGTTATGCCGATATGGATTTCCATTCGGGCTCCGAAAGCAGCGTCACCGGAATGGATCAACCAATTACCCGTCATCTATTCTGGATGAATTGGGGATGGGTTCGTAATATACTAAATCACTGGAGATAAGAAGAAGGTGATCCATTACATCCACCAAATTGCCCTCTTGGCGATGAACCTGAAGCACTTACCGGCGAACCTATTCGAACCACCATTTTCTCTCTCATTTCTAGAGTATCTCGTCACGATTATATACTATCCCATATTATAAATCTTGTTCATTCGCTCGCTCCAACCACCAAGCATCCTGGTGTACTAGTAGAAGTTAACGAACTTCGCGCTCGCGTGACGGCTTTGGAGAACATGATACGAAGGTTGCAAACACCAGCAGCAGCACCAGCAGCATAATCAGCACCACCATCAATAACATCGACAATACCATCATCACCACTAACATACAACATCCGCATCACACATCTCGACATCATAATCTGTCCCACAAACATCAACATCATATGCACCATAGATACCAAGGAGTACCAACAATAATGAACGATGAAGTATTGATCCATAACTTCATTGATATTCTGCGAAGAATATGTGGTTTCAAAAAGTTTTAGAGATTTCTTATTCTAGCTCAAACCGAAAAGCAAATGAGATTAATATCATATTAACTCATTAAATTCATGATTTCATCTGAAGAAAATATATATGTATATATGTTTTCATAAAGATTGTAATTAAAAGTTCTTTTGTACAAAATATTAATGGTGAAAAATTTTTTAACGGGTAGGTAATACCCGAGGAATAATTAGATTTCATCTTAATAAGTTACATTGTACATTCGTCGAAGCTGATTCAACAGTCATTTACTATCCTATTTACAACCACCGAAATACGTATCCGTTCACCGCAGAATAACCATTTTCATTCAATTTCATATTTGGATTTTGACTTCCCAGAATCCAACAAGTGGCATATGAAGAAAACATATGACAAAATAAAATCTGTTAGAAACAAACAAATTAACTATGAAAATTTTTTGTTAAGAATCCACGCTAACTATTCCAGCTAACTGTTCCTAGCTAACTGATTACATTTTATTTATCACAGTTTATTTATCGTAATTTAATTATCGCACTTTTATTTATCGTCATTTAATTTCTGTAATTATTTTACGCACTTTAAATATCGGGACACGTATTAATTAATTCGTATATTATATATTAAACTATATATGAATTATTGGACTGTTACTGTGGACTATCGACTGTGGACTAATGACATTGGACAATTAAAATGAATTAAAATATTGATTATAACATATGAAACTAAACATTTCTTCAAGATTGCCACTTGATTTCATCTTAAACCTCATTGTATCTCGACGATTACAATCAGCCTTCAAATCTATCATGATTCTTAAAAACACCTCAATCGAGAGGATAAACCAACCGCACTTCATCTACGGAAGAAAAGATTGATGCATATAGTTATGCACCTGAAAAACCCTCGGAAACTGAGTAAACGTTTGACACGTATCTGTTCTAGTACCTTTGACATTGTTATTACCGAAGATCGTTTTGCAATCCCTTTCCAAAGTAGCTAATTTTGTCACAGCTCCAGCAATTCAACTCCGACTTTTCATCCGAAACAACTTTATTATAACTGCGATATATATGCGTACTCTTTATTGTTACTGGGGAACCTTTTATATTCCACAATATTACCATCAGCGATTAATCATTCTAAAAACACAATTCTCCTGAAACTACCTCGATTTGATAATCGATGACCCAGATCAGTTAACTTTGAAAATGCTGACGAAGCAGCATGTTGTAGATGATCTTAATGGCCAAAAGTTTGATGATAAAGAAAGGAGTGTTAGGAACGCTAGATAGAAAATTTAGTACCGAAAAGCAGATTATGTGAAACTATGAATAAAGCCGTGGACAAATTACAAAGAATAAGTTTGCCTTCAAAGAATCCAAATGATTCTGTGCCTGCTGAAATCATTAGCAAACATCTTATTTCTCATTCTAAACCTTCACAGACAAATCTTCTTCATCATCCATTGATATTAGAAATTCTAAGATATTCTCGTATGTTCTATTATAAATATCCCCCATATTTCGGCCGATATTTTCACAACTATTCTTATCTGAGATCGTTTATTTCCCCGTAATATCTGCAACATAAAAGAAACTGTGTTAGTTTCTAAATTCTGAAACCTTCGAGTTTAAAATATGAATGTTTTGAAGTAGTGTTGGGAACTGAAGCATGGATTAGTATAATATAATGACACTTGATCAACGTCATTATATTACAGTAAGTCATGCTGAGTTTCTAATGAAGCATGATGATTCACAGTACCGTCATCATGTGCCATTTACACGACTCTTACATTCTATCTAATCTCTAAACATATCAAGAGAATATTTTTCTGGATGACTCGGTCTTCTCCAGGGTATTCTGGTAATTTAACAAATCAAAATCGTTCTATTACCATTTTCTTCTTAGAGCATTAGCTATGTTCATTCTGAATTTCATATCTACGAATTCCGGACCATTACTCGCTTGACTCGAAGTCGGGAAGAGAAAACGAAAGCATGAAGCTCCGAAAAATAATGAAGAATATAAACTCCGATAATAACCCCGAAATTACAAACCATGTATATCGATGCAGATAGCAATATAGAGACACGGGAGAATTAGAAACACTATAAACACAAGAGTATAGTAGAAGTAAATAGATTCTTCTGGTGGTAGATGAAAAAGAAGAATGACAGATATAAAAGTTAGGAGTATATCAAGAATCAGGACTGGATGGAGCATATTGATGAATGCTTTAAAGTAAGAATCAAGGGAGAAAGAATAGAAGGTGTGAGTCGTGGAAAATAAGGAAACGAAGGGGTGAATTTATAGTGAAATATCCGACAGAGCAATCGAAACAGATTATTGCATATAATCAAAGAAGATCCTGATTTCCTTAATCACCAAAGAACCAAATCTTATTACGTAAGATTCTCTTTAAATCCCTTAAATCCCGGAAATCAATCATAACTACGTCATCGGTTAAGACGAATATATTTTACTCATCTCACTCTTTTACGATAGTCTCATTTATATTCTTCGCATAATCGAATCGTTTTATCTACATTACTCAATGATGATAAAACTCCATTATCACCTTATATTTGTCATGAAAACCTTCTTATTGTTATCCATAACAACCTCTATCAAATTTCGGGGACGAAATTTCTTTAACGGGTAGGTACTGTAATGACCCAGAATTTTCCGACCAAATTATACTTATGAGATTAATATTTACATAAATTAAACCATACCAACATGATAAGCAATCCAAATTATTGAGACTTGTGTTTTTGAAAAGAGTTTTACATAACGTTTGACCGTCCAATATGACCGATGATATCACGAACTATATAACATACGATAATTATATGTTTGTGTATATATATGTATTTATATATATATTTAACATGATCTAAGGATGGTTTAACATCTCATTGTGTACTAATGACAATGAGTTATAAGTATATTTTGAAACTACTAACTTAAGTTTTCAAAACGATAACTATACGTAACATTCTTTGATATATATACTTATAATCTATAATGCTTATACATGTATCGTATATATAATGTATTTAATCACTTTTTAAGGACTTAAATACATAAAACAATATAAGTATATTCACAAAAGATAGCTATATTTAAATTCTCGTTCTGTTTCCTCAAGATTTCTATACGTATATCTAGGGTATATGTACCCGTATCATACCCAGCTTCTATACGTATTTAATATTGGTATATACACATCAAATCAACATCTTAATCAACATTATTACTGCCCTAGATATGAGGTAACTAGGATTTGTCAAGTAGTATGAATTATTAGTAAGAAAACGAAATTAGGAATCCTTTTCTTTCTTTATAAACTAAAAACGTTTTTATAAATGAACACCATTTCTTCACTCCATTTTCTCATACCTACACCCTCATTTCTCTCTTAAAATACTCCTAACTTCATACTTGATCATCTCCAAGCATTTTTCCCATCATTTAGCTTCAATTACAAGCCTTAAACACCATAAGAAAACTATTTAAAGAACATATCAAAATAACCACCCATTTGAAGAAGTTTACTTCCAACCTTTTGATCTAACTCCACCACTCTTTGATTCCAAGATTATTTCTTATCTTTTTCAGTAACTTTATCCAAGTAACTTGAGGTAGTAACCTTGTTCATAATCTTATTCAATTCATATTCATATAGCTATCTTATTTTGTGGTATAAAATTTTAACAACAAGAACATAGTTTGAATGATTTCAAACTTGTTCGCAAACTAAATAGATCCTTCTAAATTGACTTTTAAAACACTTCAAGACCTGTAATATATCATAATTATATGCTAACCTAACAAGATATAACTTGGTTTTACAAAGAACATCTTAAAAACTGAATCTACGTCGTCGGAGTGCAACCGGGGGCTGTTTTGGGTTGGATAATTAAAAACCATCTTAAACTTTGAATTGGAAGTTCATGTTCTTGAAAAATGATATTTCTTATGAATATGTTAACACATAAAAATTTCATGGTTTAACTCAAAGTGTAAGTATTTTTAGAAAAATGATCATTAAATGTTGTTTTTATGATGGAAAATGATCACTTTCATAAGTTTCACCAAAGTTTGACCTATAACCTATGATTTCGAATACAAACTAAGGTATTTTCAGTTCATATTCTTAAAATTTGACTCGATCCAAGGAAGTGGCAAGTTGAACCAACAAAAACGGAGTTGTAATGAAGAAACTACGACTAAAACCAGATTGGGTATCCGAAGCTAGTTTAGCTACGAAAATATTTGGAGAAAAAGTAAATTAATCATATCTTTTCTAATTAATATGATATTTTATATATAATTACTTATGAGTTGACCACCCGTAAACAACACGAGAAGATTAATCATAAGACCTCATGATTGTACGCAACACGTCATTTGACAACACGGTACTTTATGTACGCAACATGTCATTTGACAACATGGTACCATGGGTCGAGATTAATTCTGATTAATACAAATACGATGGGGTCTTTATTTATTTTATTTAAGCAACTAATTGTGGACCACTAACATCGGACTGCTAACTACGGACTAAGGAAATATTAAAAGTATTAATAGTATATATATATGTAACGATTACTTAAAAAAGAAAATATGTTGATATATTATATATATGGTTAGGTTCGTGATATCTATCAGAGACCAAGTCGAATTAAATACCTTCAAGGCAAAAGTGAGTTTCATTACTCCCTTTTTATATATATTTTTGGGCTGAGAATACATGCGCTATTTTATAAATGTTTTACGAAATAGGAACAAGTACTAAAACTAATTCTATGTGGGTTTAAACCAGAAATATACCCTTAGCTTGGTAACATTAAACTACTTGTCTATGTATGGTAGGCGCGAATCCTAAAGATAGATCTATTGGGCCTAACAAACCCCATCCTGACTATGGGATGCTTTAGTACTTCGAGGTTATTTTAAACACACCTGATCTGGTGTACTTCAGAGGGTAAAACATGAACGTTAAGGCTTGTTACCGGGTGCCTACAACTTATAGAATACTTTTATACACTTGCGAGTGTACATATATTTATAAACGGAAATCTTGTGGTCTATTAATATATTGAAATGATTGTTATGATAAACCTATGAACTCACCAACCTTTTGGTTGACACTTTAAAGCATGTTTATTCTCAGGTATTAAAGAAATCTTCCGCTGTGCATTAGCTCACTTTAAGGATATTACTTGGAGTCATTCATGGCATATTTTGAAAGACGTTACATTCGAGTCATTGAGTTCATCAAGATTATTATTAAGTCAATTATAGTTGGATATATTATAAAATGGAGTGCATACCGTCAATTTTCGTTGTAAAGAAAGTTTGTCTTTTAAAAACGAATGCAATGTTTGTAAAATGTATCATATATAGGTCAAATACCTCGCGATGTAATCAACTATTGTGAATCGTTTATAATGTATATGAACGGGTCCTTTCAAAAAGGTATAAAAATAGAGAAACCCGATTCCAACCCCGATGAACTTTATATGTATCGGCACCATCCGTATTTCCTAAAATTCAACAATGACCCGAGAACCTCTAAACCACCAGGTTTTTCTAAACCATTGTGGAAAACGAAGGCTCGTATTAGAGGAACACCATATATTCCTAGAAAATTAGGAAAACGAACCAAGTCCGAAGAAGAAGAAACCAGTGATTCAGATTAGGGAGTTGTAATCATGTTGTGTATTATATGTATTGTAGTGTGCTTGTACTTTTATGTTCTATAAAAAAAACTGCTTGTATTGTTTGTTAATTATCTTTTATGAATCTAATCCTTGTCTATTTTACAGTATAAAAACAAAATGGACGTTAAGGGTAGACAACCGAATATTTTAGAAGACCTACCAGAGGATATGATTGAGGAAATCTTCTCTAGAGTCGGTCAGAATTCATCAGCACATTTAGTTATGGCGAAATTAACTTGTCAAACATTTGAAAAACTTTCCAGAAATGCCTTAGTTTATAAAAGGCTTTCCTTTGATAGGTGGGGTATATCACATTCCGGAGACCGTAAGTTACGCCGTGTTTTCTTTAAAGCGTTAAATGCGGGGAACCCAAATGCAATTTTACGCTACGGGTTAAGAACCTATTTTGACTCAACATATCCCAACATAGGATTTCGTGAGTTAGAAAGAGCTTCTAACATGCAACATAAAGAAGCATGTTATACTTACGGGTTAGTGATGTTCGCTTCTTACCAAAGTGAGAAAAAGAATATCGGGTTACAACTTTTAAGTAAAACCTTCTCACAAGTGACGGATTCAGTAGTTGGGGTGAGAAACAAGGTTTTTAGATTATTACGGGGCTGTTGGACATTACGAAACCCTCGTCCTTTTGACGACATTACAACATGCTGCCTAGCCAATGGTCATAACGGTTACTTTCCACAAGACCAAGGATGGGAAGTCATCTTAGTAAAACCTGAATGCATGACTTGTTTCTGAACTTATGAATTACGTGTCTTTATTTCCTTTGCTGAACAACTTGCGTATTAACTAGTTTTATCTTCAAAACTGTTCTGTATCAAAGTGTACTATATTTCATATTATATGTAATATAGCGAAGTTGTAAGTTTGAAGAATATTTGTATGTGATATATTATTAAAATCATTTTTTCATATAGAATTGTAGTAGTTGAATTGTATATTAGCTACTAAGTATGAACTTAACGGGTAGGTAGTACCCGAATTTAAACTTATAAAATGCTAATATGAAGAATAAGCTTTTATAAATAAGTTCATATAATGCTACGAGATACTATTGACTACTCTTAAATTCTATATTATTAACTCAATTCTTTTGGCTATTTTTTTGAAGGAAATGGCACCGGCGACTCGTCAGAATTTGAACATGAGCGAGGAAGACTTCGGTGTTTTCCTTGCAGCAAACATAGCCGTAGTACAGGCTGCGATGCAAAATAAAAATAACTCTGGATCTAGCAGTGGAACTAATTCCACAAGAAATCATGTAGGATGCACCTACAAAGAATTCACTGCCTGCAAACCTTTGGAATTTGATGGAACCGAAGGACCAATTAGATTGAAACGGTGGACCGAGAAAGTCGAATCGGTGTTTGCCATAAGTAAGTGTACTGAAGAGGACAAAGTTAAGTATGCTACGTATACCTTCACAGGTACTGCGTTAACGTGGTGGAACACCTATCTTGAACATGTAGGACAAAATGCTGCTTATGCACTACCATGATCGGCATTCAAGCAATTGATGAACGAGCAGTACCGTCCTAGAAACGAAGTCAATAAGCTCAAGGCAGAACTTAGAGAGTTACGAACACAAGGGTTCGACGTTACCACATATGAACGACGATTCACAGAGTTGTGCCTATTGTGTCCGGGAGCGTTCGAAGATGAAGAAGAGAAGATCGACGCATTTATAAAAGGTTTACCAGTAAGGATTCAAGAAGATGTGAGTTCACACGAGCCCGCTTCCATACAAAAGGCAAGTAGAATGGCTCATAAACTCATAAATCAGATTGAGGGAAGAATTAAAGAGCAGGCGGCCGAAGAAGCCAACATGAAACAACTCAAGAGAAAGTGGGAAGAAACCAGTGACAAGGGTCACCAATACAACAACAACAACAATTACAACCACAACCGCAACAACAATCGCAACAATAACCGCAATCCTAACAATAACTACAACAAACGTCCCAACAACAACAACAAAAACCAAAAATGCCAAAGGTGTGAAGAGTACCACCAGAATGGGTTCTGCACGACATTTTGTACCAAGTGTAAAAGAAATGGCCATGGTGCGAAAAAGTGTGAGGTCTACGGACCAAAGTTTAACAGAACTAAAGGAACAAATAGTGGCGAAACAAGTAATGCCGCCTTTGTGTGTTATGGATGTGGAAAACCGGGCCACATTAGAAGTAATTGCCCGAATCAGGGGAATACTAATGGGCAGGACCGCGGAAGAGTTTTCAATATTAATACAGCAGAAGCGCAGGAAGACCCGGAGCATGTTACGGGTACGTTTCTTATTAATAATAAATCTGCTTATGTTTTATTTTATTCGGGTGCGGATAGAAGCTATATGAGTAGAGATTTTTGTGCTAAGTTAAGTTGCCCATTGACGCCTTTGGATAGTAAATTTTTACTCAAATTAGCAAACGGTAAATTAATTTCAGCAGATAATATATGTCGGGATAGAGAAATTAAACTGGGTGATGAAACGTTTAAGATTGATTTAATACCAGTCGAGTTAGGGAGTTTTGATGTAATAATTAGCATGGACTGGTTGAAGAAGGTGAGAGCAGAGGTCGTTTGTTACAAAAATCCGATTCGCATTATGCGTGAAAAGAGAAAACCTTTAATGGTGTACGGAGAAAAGAACAATGTGAAATTAAATCTTATTAGTAGTTTGAAGGCGCAAAACTAATAAGAAAAGGTTGTAACGTCATTCTAGCACACATCAAGGAAGTTAAACCTGAAGAAAAGAACATCAGTGACGTTCCCGTTGCAAAAGAATTTCCCGATGTATTTCTGAAAGAATTACCAGGATTACCCCCACATCGATCCGTTGAATTTCAAATAGACCTTGTACCAGGAGCTGCACCAATAGCTCGTGCTCCATACAGACTCGCACCCAGTGAAATGAAAGAATTGCAAAGTCAGTTACAGGAACTTTTAGAGCGTGGTTTCATTCGACCAAGCACGTCACCATGGGGAGCTCCTGTTTTGTTTGTCAAGAAGAAGGATGGAACATTTAGGTTATGTATCGACTACCGAGAGTTGAACAAACTTACCATCAAGAACCGCTACCCACTACCGAGAATCGACGACTTATTTGATCAACTACAAGGCTCGTCGGTTTATTCGAAGATTGATTTACGTTCTGGATATCATCAAATGCGGGTGAAGGAGGATGATATTCCAAAGACTGCTTTTAGGACGCGTTACGGTCATTACGAGTTTATGGTTATGCCGTTTGGGTTGACTAACGCACCAGCTGTGTTCATGGACCTCATGAACCGTGTGTGTGGACCATACCTTGACAAGTTTGTCATTGTTTTCATCGATGACATACTTATTTACTCAAAGAATGACCAAGAGCATGAAGAACATTTGAGAAAAGTGCTAGAGTTGTTAAGAAAGGAAAAACTGTACCCTAAGTTTTCAAAGTGTGCATTTTGGTTGAAGAAGTTCAATTCCTCGGTCACATAGTGAACAAAGAAGGTATTCAGGTAGATCCAGCAAAGATTGAAACCGTTGAAAAGTGGGAAACCCAGAAAACTCCGAAACACATACGCCAATTTTTAGGGCTAGCTGGTTATTACAGAAGATTCATCCAAGATTTTTCCAAAATAGCAAAACCCTTGACTGCATTAACGCATAAAGGGAAGAAATTTGAATGGAAGGATGAACAAGAGAAAGCGTTTCAATTATTGAAGAAAAAGTTAACTACGGCACCTATATTGTCATTACCTGAAGGGAATGATGATTTTGTGATATATTGCGACGCCTCAAAGCAAGGTCTCGGTTGTGTATTAATGCAACGAACGAAGGTAATTGCTTATGCATCTAGACAATTGAAGATTCACGAGCAGAATTATACGATGCATGATTTGGAATTAGGCGCGGTTGTTTTTGCATTAAAGACTTGGAGGCACTACTTATATGGGGTCAAAAGTATTATATATACTGACCATAAAAGTCTTCAACACATATTTAATCAGAAACAACTGAATATGAGGCAGCGTAGGTGGATTGAATTGTTGAATGATTATGACTTTGAGATTCGTTACCACTCGGGAAAGGCAAATGTGGTAGCCGACGCCTTGAGCAGAAAGGACCGAGAACCTATTCGAGTAAAAGCTATGAATATAATGATTCACACTAACCTTACTTCTCAAATAAAGGAGGCGCAACAAGGAGTTTTAAAAGAGGGAAACTTAAGGGATGAAATACCCAAAGGATCGGAGAAGCATCTTAATATTCGGGAAGACGAAACCCGGTATAGGGCTGAAAGAATTTGGGTACCAAAATTTGGAGATATGAGAGAAATGGTACTTAGAGAAGCTCATAAAACCAGATACTCAATACATCCTAGAACGGGGAAGATGTACAAGGATCTCAAGAAACATTTTTGTTGGCCGGGTATGAAAGCCGATGTTGCTAAATACGTAGGAGAATGTTTGATGTGTTCTAAAGTCAAAGCGGAGCATCATAAACCATCAGGTCTACTTCAACAACCCGAAATTCCGGAATGGAAATGGGAAAACATTACCATGGATTTCATCACTAAATTGCCAAGGACTGCAAGTGGTTTTGATACTATTTGGGTAATAGTTGATCGTCTCACCAAATCAGCACACTTCCTGCCAATAAGAGAAGATGACAAGATGGAGAAGTTAGCACGAATGTATTTGAAGGAAGTCGTCTCCAGACATGGAATGCCAATCTCTATTATCTCTGATAGGGATGGCAGATTTATTTCAAGATTCTGGGAGACATTACAGCAAGCATTAGGAACTCGTCTAGACATGATTACTGCCTATCATCCACAAACTGATGGGCAGAGCGAAAGGACTATACAAATGCTTGAAGACATGCTACGAGCCTATGTTATTGATTTCGGAAACAGTTGGGATCGACACCTTCCGTTAGCAGAATTTTCCTACAAAAACAGCTACCATTCAAGCATTGAGATGGCACCGTTTGAAGTACTTTATAGTAGAAAGTGCAGGTCTCCGATTTGTTGGAGTGAAGTGGGGGATAGACAGATTACGGGTACGGAGATAATATAAGAAACTACCGAGAAGATCATCCAAATTCAACAACGGTTGAAAACTGCCCAAAGTCGACAAAAGAGTTACGCTGACATTAAAAGAAAAGATATAGAATTTGAAATTGGAGAGATGGTCATGCTTAAAGTTTCACCCTGGAAAGGCGTTGTTCGATTTGGTAAACGAGGGAAATTAAATCCAAGGTATATTGGACCATTCAAGATTATTGATCGTGTCAGACCAGTAGCTTACTGACTTGAGTTACCTCAACAACTCTCGGCGGTACATAACACTTTCCACGTCTTGAATTTGAAGAAATATTTTGCTAAAGAAGATCTCACTATTCCGTTAGAAGAAATTCAAATCAACGAAATACTACAATTCATTGAAGAACCCGTCAAAATAATGGATCGTGAGGTTAAAAGAATTAATCAAAACAAGATACCAATTATTAAGGTTCGATGGAATGCTCGTAGAGTACCCGAATTCACCTGGGAGCGTGAAGATTAGATGAAGCTGAAATACCCTCACCTATTTCCAGAAGATGCGTCAACACCCTCAACAGCTTAAAATTTCGGGACGAAATTTATTTAACGGGGTAGGTACTGTAGTGACCCAAACTTTTCCATGATTATATATTAATTGAAAACTATATTTGCATGATTAAATGTTTCTAACATGTTAAGCAATCAAACTTGTTATGACTTGATTAATTAAAATAGGTTTCATATAGACAATTGACCACCCAAGTTGACCGGTGATTCACGAACGTTAAAACTTCTAAAAACTATATGATGATATATATATGATTATATATATAGTTAACATGATATTATGATAAGTAAGTATCTCATTAGGTATTTTAACAATGAGTTATATACATAAAATAGAGTTTATTGAATTAAGAAACTCGAAACGATATATATAACGATTATCGTTATAACAACGTCTTACTAAATACATATGAATCATATTAAGATATTGATACACTATGTTTAACATGATAAAATTATAATTAAGTATATCATTAAGTGTGTTAACAATGAACTACATATGTAAAACAAGACTACTAACTTAAGAATTTCGAAACGAGACATATATGTAACGATTATCGTTGTAACAACATTTAACTGTGTATATATCATACTAAGATATATTAATATATCATAATATCATGATAATGTAATAATTTAACATCTCTTTAGATATTATAAACAATGGGTTAACAATATTTAACAAGATCGTTAACCTAAAGGTTTCAAAACAACATTTACATGTAACGACTAACGATGACTTAACAACTCAGTTAAAATGTATATACATGTAGTGTTTTAATATGTATTCATACACTTTTGAAAGACTTCAAGACACTTATCAAAATACTTCTACTTAACAAAAATGCTTACAATTACATCCTCGTTCAGTTTCATCAACAATTCTACTCGTATGCACCCGTATTCGTACTCATACAATACACAGCTTCTAAATGTATGTACTATTGGTATATACACTCCAATGATCAGCTCTTAGCAGCCCATGTAAGTCACCTAACACATATGGAAACCATCATTTGGCAACTAGCATGAAATATCTCATAAAATTACAAAAATATTAGTAATCATTCATGACTTATTTACATGAAAACAAAATTACATATCCTTTATATCTAATCCATATACCAACGACCAAAAATACCTACAAACACATTCATTCTTCAATTTTCTTCATCTAATTAATCTCTTTCAAGTTCCATATTCAAGTTCTAAGTGTTCTTCATAAATTCTACAAGTTCTAGTTTCATAAAATCAAGAATACTTCAAAGTTTACTAGCTCACTTCCAATCTTGTAAAGTGACCATCCAACCTCAAGAAATCCTTGTTGTTTACAGTAAGATATCATTCTAAATCAAGGTAATACTCATATACAAACTTTGATTCAAATCCTATAACTATAACTAACTTAATTCGAGTGATAATCTTACTTGAACTTGTTTTCGTGTCATGATTGTACTTCAAGAACTTTCAAGCCATCCAAGATCCTTTGAAGCTAGATCATTTCTTGTCACTTCCAGTAGGTTTACCTACTAAACTTGAGGTAGTAATGATGTTCATAACATCATTCGATTCATACATATAAAACTATCTTATTCGAAGATTTGAACATGTAATCACTAGAACATAGTTTAGTTAATTCTAAACTTGTTCGCAAACAAAAGTTAATCCTACTACCTTGACTTTTAAAATCAACTAAACACATGTTCTATATCTATATTATATGTTAACTTAATGATTTAATGAAATGTCCCGTTCTTATTGATTAAAAACGTTCCATATTAATTGATTTCGTTGCGAGGTTTTGACCTCTATATGAGACGTTTTTCAAAGACTGCATTCATTTTAAAACAAACCATAACCTTTATTTCATCAATAAAGGTTTAAAAAGCTTTACGTAGATTATCAAATAATGATAATCTAAAATATCCTGTTTACACACGACCATTACATAATGGTTTACAATACAAATATGTTACAACAAAATAAGTTTCTTGAATGCAGTTTTTACACAATATCATACAAGCATGGACTCCAAATCTCGTCCTTATTTAAGTATGCGACAGCGGAAGCTCTTAATAATCACCTGAGAATAAACATGCTTAAAACGTCAACAAAAATGTTGGTGAGTTATAGGTTTAACCTATATATATCAAATCATAATAATAGACCACAAGATTTCATATTTCAATACACATCCCATACATAGAGATAAAAATTGTTCATATGGTGAACACCTGGTAACCGACATTAAGAAGATGCATATATAAGAATATCCCCATCATTCCGGGACACCCTTCGGATATGATATAAATTTCGAAGTACTAAAGCATCCGGTACTTTGGACGGGGTTTGTTAGGCCCAATAGATCTATCTTTAGGATTCGCGTCAATTAGGGTGTATGTTCCCTAATTCTTAGATTACCAGACTTAATAAAAAGGGGCATATTCAATTTCGATAATTCAACCATAGAATGTAGTTTCACGTACTTGTGTCTATTTTGTAAATCATTTATAAAACCTGCATGTATTCTCATCTCAAAAATATTAGATTTTAAAAGTGGGACTATAACTCACTTTCACAGATTTTTACTTCGTCGGGAAGTAAGACTTGGCCACTGGTTGATTCACGAACCTATAACAATATATACATATATATCAAAGTATGTTCAAAATATATTTACAACACTTTTAATATATTTTGATGTTTTAAGTTTATTAAGTCAGCTGTCCTCGTTAGTAACCTATAACTAGTTGTCCACAGTTAGATGTATAGAAATAAATCGATAAATATTATCTTGAATCAATCCACGACCCAGTGTATACGTATCTCAGTATTGATCACAACTCAAACTATATATATTTTGGAATCAACCTCAACCCTGTATAGCTAACTCCAACATTCACATATAGAGTGTCTATGGTTGTTCCGAAATATATATAGATGTGTCGACATGATAGGTCGAAACATTGTATACGTGTCTATGGTATCTCAAGATTACATAATATACAATACAAGTTGATTAAGTTATGGTTGGAATAGATTTGTTACTAATTTTCACGTAGCTAAAATGAGAAAAATTATCCAATCTTGTTTTACCCATAACTTCTTCATTTTAAATCCGTTTTGAGTGAATCAAATTGCTATGGTTTCATATTGAACTCTATTTTATGAATCTAAACAGAAAAAGTATAGGTTTATTGTCGGAAAAATAAGTTACAAGTCATTTTTGTAAAGGTAGTCATTTCAGTCGAAAGAACGACGTCTAGATGACCATTTTAGAAAACATACTTCCACTTGGAGTTTAACTATAATTTTTGGATATAGTTTCATGTTCATAATAAAAATCATTTTCTCAGAATAACAAGTTTATCATAGTTTTTAATTAACTAACCCAAAACAGCCCGCGGTGTTACTACGACGGCGTAAATCCGGTTTTACGGTGTTTTTCGTGTCTCCAGGTTTTAAATCATTAAGTTAGCATATCATATAGATATAGAACATGTGTTTAGTTGATTTTAAAAGTCAAGTTAGAAGGATTAACTTTTGTTTGCGAACAAGTTTAGAATTAACTAAACTATGTTCTAGTGATTACAAGTTTAAACCTTCGAATAAGATAGCTTTATATGTATGAATCGAATGATGTTATGAACATCATTACTACCTTAAGTTCCTTGGATAAACCTACTGGAAAAGAGAAAAATGGATCTAGCTTCAACGGATCCTTGGATGGCTCGAAGTTCTTGAAGCAGAATCATGACACGAAAACAAGTTCAAGTAAGATCATCACTTGAAATAAGATTGTTATAGTTATAGAAATTGAACCAAAGTTTGAATATGATTATTACCTTGTATTAGAATGATAACCTACTGTAAGAAACAAAGATTTCTTGAGGTTGGATGATCACCTTACAAGATTGGAAGTGAGCTAGCAAACTTGAAAGTATTCTTGATTTTATGTAACTAGAACTTGTAGAATATATGAAGAACACTTAGAACTTGAAGATAAAACTTGAGAGAGATCAATTAGATGAAGAAAATTGAAGAATGAAAGTGTTTGTAGGTGTTTTTAGTCGTTGGTGTATGGATTAGATATAAAGGATATGTAATTTTGTTTTCATGTAAATAAGTCATGAATGATTACTCATATTTTTGTAATTTTATGAGATATTTCATGCTAGTTGCCAAATGATGGTTCCCACATGTGTTAGGTGACTCACATGGGCTGCTAAGAGCTGATAATTGGAGTGTATATACCAATAGTACATACATCTAAAAGCTGTGTATAGTACGAGTACGAATACGGGTGCATACGAGTAGAATTGTTGATGAAACTGAACGAGGATGTAATTGTAAGCATTTTTGTTAAGTAGAAGTATTTTGATAAGTGTATTGAAGTCTTTCAAAAGTGTATAAATACATATTAAAACACTACATGTATATACATTTTAACTGAGTCGTTAAGTCATCGTTAGTCGTTACATGTAAGTGTTGTTTTGAAACCTTTAGGTTAACGATCTTGTTAAATGTTGTTAACCCAATGTTTATAATATCAAATGAGATTTTAAATTATTATATTATCATGATATTATCATGTATGAATATCTCTTAATATGATATATATATATACATTAAATGTCTTTACAACGATAATAGTTACATATATGTCTCGTTTAAAAATCATTAAGTTAGTAGTCTTGTTTTTACATATGTAGTTCATTGTTAATATACTTAATGATATGTTTACTTATCATAGTATCATGTTAACTATATATATATCCATATATATGTCATCATATAGTTTTTACAAGTTTTAACGTTCGTGAATCACCGGTCAACTTGGGTGGTCAATTGTCTATATGAAACATATTTCAATTAATCAAGTCTTAACAAGTTTGATTGCTTAACATGTTGGAAACATTTAATCATGTAAATATCAATCTCAATTAATATATATAAACATGGAAAAGTTCGGGTCACTATAGTACCTACCCGTTAAATAAATTTCGTCCCGAAATTTTAAGCTGTTGAAGGTGTTGATGAATCTTCTGGAAATAGATGCGGGTATTTCTTCTTCATCTGATCTTCACGCTCCCAGGTGAACTCGGGTCCTCTACGAGCATTCCATTGAACCTTAACAATTGGTATCTTGTTTTGCTTAAGTCTTTTAACCTCACGATCCATTATTTCGACGGGTTCTTCGATGAATTGAAGTTTTTCGTTGATTTGGATTTCATCTAACGGAATAGTGAGATCTTCTTTAGCAAAACATTTCTTAAAATTCGAGACGTGGAAAGTGTTATGTACAGCCGCGAGTTGTTGAGGTAACTCAAGTCGGTAAGCTACTGGTCTGACACGATCAATAATCTTGAATGGTCCAATATACCTTGGATTTAATTTCCCTCGTTTACCAAATCGAACAACGCCTTTCCAAGGTGCAACTTTAAGCATGACCATCTCTCCAATTTCAAATTCTATATCTTTTCTTTTAATGTCAGCGTAGCTCTTTTGTCGACTTTGGGCGGTTTTCAACCGTTGTTGAATTTGGATGATCTTCTCGGTAGTTTCTTGTATAATCTCCGGACCCGTAATCTGTCTATCCTCCATTTCACTCCAACAAATCGAAGACCTGCACTTTCTACCATAAAGTGCTTCAAATGGCTCCATCTCAATGCTTGAATGGTAGCTGTTGTTGTAGGAAAATTCTGCTAACGGTAGATGTCGATCCCAACTGTTTCCGAAATCAATAACACATGCTCGTAGCATGTCTTCAAGCGTTTGTATCGTCCTTTCACTCTGCCCATCAGTTTGTGGATGATAGGCAGTACTCATGTCTAGACGAGTTCCTAATGCTTGCTGTAATGTCTGCCAGAATCTTGAAATAAATCTGCCATCCCTATCAGAGAGAATAGAGATTGGTGTTCCATGTCTGGAGACGACTTCCTTCAAATACAGTCGTGCTAACTTCTCCATCTTGTCATCTTCTCTTATTGGCAGGAAGTGTGCTGATTTGGTGAGACGATCAACTATTACCCAAATAGTATCAAAACCACTTGCAGTCCTTGGCAATTTAGTGATGAAATCCATGGTAATGTTTTCCCATTTCCATTCCGGGATTTCGGGTTGTTGAAGTAGACCTGATGGTTTCTGATGCTCAGCTTTGACCTTAGAACACGTCAAACATTCTCCTACGTATTTAGCAACATCGGCTTTCATACTCGGCCACCAAAAATGTTTCTTGAGATCCTTGTACATCTTCCCCGTTCCAGGATGTATTGAGTATCTGGTTTTATGAGCTTCTCTAAGTACCATTTCTCTCATATCTCCAAATTTTGGTACCCAAATCCTTTCAGCCCTATACCGGGTTCCGTCTTCCCGAATATTAAGATGCTTCTCCGATCCTTTGGGTATTTCATCCTTTAAATTTCACTCTTTTAAAACTACTTGTTGCGCCTCCTTTATTTGAGTAGTAAGGTTATTATGAATCATTATATTCATAGATTTTACTCGAATGGGTTCTCTGTC
This sequence comes from Rutidosis leptorrhynchoides, assembly GCF_046630445.1. Lineage (NCBI taxonomy): Eukaryota > Viridiplantae > Streptophyta > Magnoliopsida > Asterales > Asteraceae > Rutidosis > Rutidosis leptorrhynchoides. The sequence goes on along the minus strand of NC_092335.1, from coordinate 164,292,512 downwards.
CTTCCTGCTCAAGGCATCGGCTACCACATTTGCCTTCCCCGGGTGGTAACGAATCTCAAAGTCGTAATCATTCAATAATTCAATCCACCTACGCTGCCTCATATTCAGTTGTTTCTGATTAAATATGTGTTGAAGACTTTTGTGGTCGGTATATATAATACTTTTGACCCCATATAAGTAGTGCCTCCAAGTCTTTAATGCAAAAACAACCGCGCCTAATTCCAAATCATGCGTCGTATAATTTTGTTCGTGAATCTTCAATTGTCTAGACGCATAAGCAATCACCTTCGTTCGTTGCATTAATACACAACCGAGACCTTGCTTTGATGCGTCACAATAAATCACAAAATCATCATTCCCTTCAGGCAATGACAATATAGGTGCCGTAGTTAGCTTTTTCTTCAATAACTGAAACGCTTTCTCTTGTTCATCATTCCATTCAAATTTCTTCCCTTTATGCGTTAATGCAGTCAAGGGTTTTGCTATTCTGGAAAAGTCTTGGATGAACCTTCTGTAGTAACCAGCTAGTCCTAAAAACTGGCGTATGTGTTTCGGAGTTTTCGGGGTTTCCCACTTTTCAACAGTTTCTATCTTTGCCGGATCCACCTTAATACCTTCTTTGTTCACTATGTGACCGAGGAATTGAACTTCTTCCAACCAAAATGCACACTTTGAAAACTTAGCGTACAATTCTTCCTTCCTCAATACTTCTAACACCTTTCTCAAATGTTCACCGTGTTCTTGGTCATTCTTTGAGTAAATAAGTATGTCATCAATGAAAACAATGACAAACTTGTCAAGGTATGGTCCACACACTCGGTTCATAAGGTCCATGAACACAGCTGGTGCATTAGTTAAACCAAACGGCATGACCATAAACTCTTAATGACCGTAACGTGTTCTGAAAGCAGTCTTTGGAATATCATCTTCTTTCACCCGCATTTGATGATACCCGGAACGTAAGTCAATCTTTGAATAAACAGACGAGCCTTGTAGTTCATCAAATAAGTCGTCGATTCTCGGTAGTGGGTAGCGGTTCTTGATGGTAAGTTTGTTCAACTCTCGGTAGTCGATACACAATCTGAATGTACCATCTTTCTTCTTGACAAACAAAACAGGAGCTCCCCACGGTGATGTGCTTGGTCGAATGAAACCACGCTCTAAAAGTTCTTGTAATTGGCTTTGTAGTTCTTTCATCTCGCTGGGTGCGAGTCTGTAAGGAGCACGAGCTATTGGTGCAGCTCCTGGTACAAGATCTATTTGAAATTCAACGGATCGATGTGGGGGTAATCCCGGTAATTCTTTCAGAAATACATCGGGAAATTCTTTTGCAATGGGAACATCATTGATGCTCTTTTCTTCAGTTTGTACTTTCTCGACGTGTGTTAGAACAGCATAGCAACCTTTTCTTATTAGTTTTTGTGCCTTCAAATTACTAATAAGATGTAGCTTCGTGTTGCCCTTTTCTCTGTACACCATTAAGGGTTTTCCTTTTTCTCGTATAATGCGAATTGCATTTTTGTAACAGACGATCTCTGCTTTCACTTCTTTCAACCAGTCCATACCGATTATCACATCAAAACTCCCTAACTCTACTGGTATCAAATCAATCTTAAATGTTTCGCTAACCAGTTTAATTTCTCGATTCCGACATATATTATCTGCTGAAATTAATTTACCATTTGATAATTCGAGTAAAAATTTACTATCCAAAGGCGTCAATGGACAACTTAATTTAGCACAAAAATCTCTACTCATATAGCTTCTATTCGCACCCGAATCAAATAAAACGTAAGCAGATTTATTGTCAATAAGAAACGTACCCGTAACAAGCTCCGGGTCTTCCTGTGCCTCTGCCGCATTAATATTGAAAACTCTTCCGCGGCCTTGTCCATTCGTGTTCTCCTGGTTCGGGCAATTTCTAATAATGTGGCCCGGTTTTCCACATTTATAACAAACTACATTGGCATAACTTGCTCCGACACTACTTGCTCCGCCATTACTCGTTCCGACACCATTTGTTCCTTTCGTTCTATTAACCCCTGGTCCGTAGACCTCACACTTCACCGAGCTATGACCATTTCTTTTACACTTGTTGCAAAATTTGGTGCAGAACCCCGAGTGATACTTTTCACACCTTTGGCATAGCTGCTTCTGATTGTTGTTGTTGTTGCGGTTATTATTGTTGTTGGGATGATTGTTGTAGTTGCTACTGTTGTTGTTGTTGTTGTTGGGCCGTTTGTTGTAGTTGCGATTGATGTTGCGATTGTTGGGATAATTGTTGCGATTATTGTTGTAATTGCTGTTTTTGTTGTATTGGTGATTCTTATCACCGTTTTCCTCCCACTTTCTTTTGACTTGCTTCACATTGGCCTCTTCAGCAGTCTGTTCTTTAATTCTTTCTTCAATCTGGTTCACTAGTTTGTGAGCCATTCTACATGCCTGTTGTATGGAGGCGGGCTCGTGTGAACTTATATCTTCTTGGATTCTTTCCGGTTATTCTTTTCACAAACGCGTCGATCTTCTCTTCCTCATCTTCGAATGCTCCCGGACACAATAGGCACAATTATGTGAATCGTCTTTCGTACGTGGTAATATTAAATCCTTGGGTTCGTAACCCTCTAAGTTCTGTCTTGAGCTTATTGACCTCAGTTCTGGGACGGTACTTCTCGTTCATCAAGTGCTTGAATGCTGACCACGGCAGTGCGTACGCATCGTCTTATCCCACTTGCTCTAGATAGGTATTCCACCATGTTAACGCAGAACCTGTGAAGGTATGCGTAGCGTACTTCACTTTGTCCTCTTCAGTACACTTACTTATGGCAAACACCGATTCGACCTTCTCGGTCCACCGTTTCAATCCGATCGGTCCTTCGGTTCCATCAAATTCCAAAGGTTTGCAGGCAGTGAATTCTTTGTAGGTGCATCCTACACGATTTCCTGTACTGCTAGATCCAAGGTTATTGTTGGTATGTAGCGCAGCCTGTACTGCAGCTATGTTTGAAGCTAGAAAAGTACGGAATTCCTCTTCATTCATATTCACGGTGTGTCGAGTAGTCGGTGCCATTTCCTTCAAAATAGTCAAATGGAACAAGTTAATCATACAGAATATTAAGAGTAGTTAATAGTATTTCGTAGCATAATATGAACTCATTTATAAAAGCTTTTTCTTCATATTAGCGTTTTATAAGTTTAAATTCGGGTAGTACCTACCCGTTAAGTTCATACTTAGTAGCTAATATACAATTCAACTACTACAATTCTATATGAAAAACTGATTATAATAATATTTCGCTTTCAAACATTTATACAATATTTTACAAACTTACAATACCGCTTATTTTACATAAAACATGAAATATAGCACACAATAACTTTGATACAAGATAGTTGTGAAGATAATTCTAGCTAGTACACAAGTCGTTCAGCAAAGGCAATAAAGACACGTAATTCATACGTCCAGAAACAAGTCATGCATTCTGGTTTTACTAGGACTACTTCCCATCCTTGGTCTTGTGGAACATAACCGTTATGGCCGTTGATAAGACAGCGTGTTGTAACGTCGTCAAAGGGACGAGGGTTACGTAATGTCCAACAGTCCCGTAACAATCTAAAAACCTCATTTCTTACCCCAATTACTGACTCCGTCACTTGTGGGAACGTTTTGTTTAATAGCTGTAGCCCGATGTTCTTTTTCTCACTTTGGTGAGAAGCGAACATTACTAACCCGTAAGCATAGCATGCTTCTTTATGTTGCATGTTAGCCGCTTTTTCTAAATCATGAAGTCCTATATTCGGATACATTGAGTCAAAATAATTTCTTAACCCGTTGCGTAAAATAGCATTTGGGTTCCCCGCAATATATGCGTCAAAGTAAACGCATCGTAACTTATGGGTTTCCCAATGTGATATCCCCCATCTTTCAAACGAAAGTCTCTTATAAACCAAGACATTCTTGGAACGTTCTTCGAATGTCTTACAAACTGATCTCGCCTTAAATAGTTGTGCCGAGGAATTCTGACCGACTCTAGACAAGATTTCATTAATCATGTCTCCGGGTAGGTCTCTTAAAATATTGGGTTGTCTATCCATTTTGTGTTTTTAAACTGTAAAATAGACAAGAGTTAGATTCATAAAAAAATACTTATTAATACAAGCAATTTTTACATATATCATAAAGCATAAGCACACTATATTACATATATTACACCACACAAATACAACTATCTTATTCCGACTCGCTCGTTTCTTCTTCTTTGATTTTGGTTCGTTTTGCCAAGTTTCTAGGGATATATGATGTTCCCCTAATACTAGCTGTCGTTTTCCACAACGGTTTAGAAAAACCTGGTGGTTTAGAGGTTCCCGGGTCATTGTTACAACTTAAGGACTTCGGGGGTTGACGATACATATAAAGTTCATCGGGGTTGGAATTAGATTTCTCTATTTTTATGCCCTTTCCCTTATTATTTTCTTTTGCCTTTTTAAATTCAGTTGGGGTAATTTCTATAACATCATCGGAATTCTCGTCGGAATCCGATTCATCGGAGAATTGGTAATCCTCCCAATATTTTGCTTCCTTGGCGGAAACACCATTGACCATAATTAACCTTGGTCAGTTGGTTGAGGATTTTCTTTTACTTAACCATTTTATTATTTCCCCCACCGGTTCTATTTCTTCATCCGGTTCCGATTCTTCTTCCGGTTCCGATTCTTCTTCCGGTTCCGACTCTTCTTCCGGTTCCTCTTCGGGAACTTGTGAATCAGTCCACGAATCATTCCAATTTACATTTGACTCTTCATTAATATTAGGTGAGTCAATGGGACTTGTTCTAGAGGTAGACATCTATCACATAATATCAAACGCATTAAAAGATTAATATATCACATAATATTCACATGTTAAAAATATATAGTTTCCAACAAAATTTGTTAAGCAATCATTTTTCAAGTAAACTCGGTCGAAGTCCAGACTCACTAATGCATCCTAACAAACTCGATAAGACACACTAATGCAAAATTCTGGTTCTCTAAGACCAACGCTCGGATACCAACTGAAATGTCCCGTTCTTATTGATTAAAAACGTTCCATATTAATTGATTTCGTTGCGAGGTTTTGACCTCTATATGAGACGTTTTTCAAAGACTGCATTCATTTTAAAACAAACCATAACCTTTATTTCATCAATAAAGGTTTAAAAAGCTTTACGTAGATTATCAAATAATGATAATCTAAAATATCCTGTTTACACACGACCATTACATAATGGTTTACAATACAAATATGTTACAACAAAATAAGTTTCTTGAATGCAGTTTTTACACAATATCATACAAGCATGGACTCCAAATCTCGTCCTTATTTAAGTATGCGACAGCGGAAGCTCTTAATAATCACCTGAGAATAAACATGCTTAAAACGTCAACAAAAATGTTGGTGAGTTATAGGTTTAACCTATATATATCAAATCATAATAATAGACCACAAGATTTCATATTTCAATACACATCCCATACATAGAGATAAAAATCGTTCATATGGTGAACACCTGGTAACCGACATTAACAAGATGCATATATAAGAATATCCCCATCATTCCGGGACACCCTTCGGATATGATATAAATTTCGAAGTACTAAAGCATCCGGTACTTTGGATGGGGTTTGTTAGGCCCAATAGATCTATCTTTAGGATTCACGTCAATTAGGGTGTCTGTTCCCTAATTCTTAGATTACCAGACTTAATAAAAAGGGGCATATTCGATTTCGATAATTCAACCATAGAATGTAGTTTCACGTACTTGTGTCTATTTTGTAAATCATTTATAAAACCTGCATGTATTCTCATCCCAAAAATATTAGATTTTAAAAGTGGGACTATAACTCACTTTCACAGATTTTTACTTCGTCGGGAAGTAAGACTTGGCCACTGGTTGATTCACGAACCTATAACAATATATACATATATATCAAAGTATGTTCAAAATATATTTACAACACTTTTAATATATTTTGATGTTTTAAGTTTATTAAGTCAGCTGTCCTCGTTAGTAACCTATAACTAGTTGTCCACAGTTAGATGTACAGAAATAAATCGATAAATATTATCTTGAATCAATCCACGACCCAGTGTATACGTATCTCAGTATTGATCACAACTCAAACTATATATATTTTGGAATCAACCTCAACCCTGTATAGCTAACTCCAACATTCACATATAGAGTGTCTATGGTTGTTCCGAAATATATATAGATGTGTCGACATGATAGGTCGAAACATTGTATACGTGTCTATGGTATCTCAAGATTACATAATATACAATACAAGTTGATTAAGTTATGGTTGGAATAGATTTGTTACTAATTTTCACGTAGCTAAAATGAGAAAAATTATCCAATCTTGTTTTACCCATAACTTCTTCATTTTAAATCCGTTTTGAGTGAATCAAATTGCTATGGTTTCATATTGAACTCTATTGTATGAATCTAAACAGAAAAAGTATAGGTTTATAGTCTGAAAAATAAGTTACAAGTCGTTTTTGTAAAGGTAGTCATTTCAGTCGAAAGAACGACGTCTAGATGACCATTTTAGAAAACATACTTCCACTTGGAGTTTAACCATAATTTTTGGATATAGTTTCATGTTCATAATAAAAATCATTTTCTCAGAATAACAACTTTTAAATCAAAGTTTATCATAGTTTTTAATTAACTAACCCAAAACAGCCCGCGGTGTTACTACGACGGCGTAAATCCGGTTTTACGGTGTTTTTCGTGTCTCCAGGTTTTAAATCATTAAGTTAGCATATCATATAGATATAGAACATGTGTTTAGTTGATTTTAAAACTCAAGTTAGAAGGATTAACTTTTGTTTGCGAACAAGTTTAGAATTAACTAAACTATGTTCTAGTGATTACAAGTTTAAACCTTCGAATAAGATAGCTTTATATGTATGAATCGAATGATGTTATGAACATCATTACTACCTTAAGTTCCTTGGATAAACCTACTGGAAAAGAGAAAAATGGATCTAGCTTCAACGGATCCTTGGATGGCTCGAAGTTCTTGAAGCAGAATCATGACACGAAAACAAGTTCAAGTAAGATCATCACTTGAAATAAGATTGTTATAGTTATAGAAATTGAACCAAAGTTTGAATATGATTATTACCTTGTATTATAATGATAACCTACTGTAAGAAACAAAGATTTCTTGAGGTTGGATGATCACCTTACAAGATTGGAAGTGAGCTAGCAAACTTGAAAGTATTCTTGATTTTATGTAACTAGAACTTGTAGAATATATGAAGAACACTTAGAACTTGAAGATAGAACTTGAGAGAGATCAATTAGATGAAGAAAATTGAAGAATGAAAGTGTTTGTAGGTGTTTTTGGTCGTTGGTGTATGGATTAGATATAAAGGATATGTAATTTTGTTTTCATGTAAATAAGTCATGAATGATTACTCATATTTTTGTAATTTTATGAGATATTTCATGCTAGTTGCCAAATGATGGTTCCCACATGTGTTAGGTGACTCACATGGGCTGCTAAGAGCTAATCATTGGAGTGTATATACCAATAGTACATACATCTAAAAGCTGTGTATTGTACGAGTACGAATACGGGTGCATACGAGTAGAATTGTTGATGAAACTGAACGAGGATGTAATTGTAAGCATTTTTGTTAAGTAGAAGTATTTTGATAAGTGTCTTGAAGTCTTTCAAAAGTGTATGAATACATATTAAAACACTACATGTATATACATTTTAACTGAGTCGTTAAGTCATCGTTAGTCGTTACATGTAAATGTTGTTTTGAAACCTTTAGGTTAACGATCTTGTTGAATGTTGTTAACCCATTGTTTATTATAACAAATGATATGTTAAATTGTTATAATATCATGATATTATGATATATAATATATCTCAGTATAATGTATATACAGTTAAATGTCGTTACAACGATAATCGTTACATATATGTCTCGTTTCGAAATCATTAAGTTAGTAGTCTTATTTTTACATATGTATTTCATTGTTAATACACTTAATAATATATTTACTTATCATTTAACATAATTAACCAAGTGTATCAATATCTTAATATGATTCATATGTACCTAGTAAGACGTTGTTATAACGATAATCGTTATATATATCGTTTTCGAGTTTCTTAAATTAATAGTCTCATTTTTATGTATATAACGCATTGTTAAAATACCTAATGAGATACATACTTATAATAAAAACATGTTAACTATATATATAACCATATATATGTCATCGTATAGTTTTTACAAGTTTTAACGTTCGTGAATCACCGGTCAACTTGGGTGGTCAATTGTCTATATGAAACATATTTCAATTAATCAAGTCTTAACAAGTTTGATTGCTTAACATGTTAGAAACATTTAATCATGTAAATATCAATCTCAATTAATATATATAAACATGGAAAAGTTCGGGTCACTACATTGGCGACCCTGTTTGATGCTGAGGTCCGTGGATTTCAGCTGATTTTCGAGAAAACTTTTCAAGGTTTTTCGAAGACTCTACAACTGGTCTGGACGAAAACTTTCTGACCTAAATCAAGAAGCGCGTGTCTTTTCTCAGAAGACTGTACTTCCTTATAAATTCTATTTATATTACAATAAACTGAGTAAAACTGATGAATATTGTCCAAAACAAAAGTATCTTCAATTATTTGTACAAAAATATGTGATATATGTTCTAAATAACTTGGTAAATTTTTCCCACACTTGGCTTTTATTTTCCTTTCTTTGCCTTTTTATTCTCCTCTATTCCATTTTAAATCAATTCAAGTATTTTGGGTTGTTTCTCAATTTATGTCCTTTCTGGGGTAACAATAATTTCGGTGTTAACACCTAGTTTTATCGTTCATAAATATGTATAAACATGATTTTGAGTTCATTTAGTTGAAAATTTTTACTAGAATTGGGTAGTCAGTATATAAGACTAGGGCTGTTCTTTATTATCAGAGAGCACTAGATTCTAATACAACTACTGCGTTACTAGTATTTTTAATGGTAACCAAGTGTTTAAATTAAAATTTTAAAACTCGAAAGAATTTAACCCCTTCCCACACTTAAGATCTTGCAATGCCCTCATTTACAAGAAATCAGTAGCAATTTAAATTATTGAGGGTAATTAGCGTAGAAAAATGATTAAATTTTACCAAAGTTTCCAAACATATTGTTGTTTGTGTTTAATGATAAATGGTGCACATCATTTGTTCATTCTGTCTGTTGTTACATCACACTTGTTTTTCATTTTGTCGTCAAAATTAATAGGTTTTACTGAACTTAATGCCAGTCTTTGAAAATGCGCTGTTTTACCCTGTTGTGTACATGAGATAAAATACATACAATACAAATATAAACATGCATGGTATTTTGAAATGGGAATTGATATCCCACTTTCAAATTATAAAAATGAAATATTAGTACAAAATAATAAACATATTAAACATTACATAAAAGTATCACAATGTTAAATGTTTAGCATAAATAAAAATAATAAAAGAGAAGACATCACCAATGGAACACTATTGATTAGGATAGAGATTCCATTAGTCATTTCCACCTCATCTATAGGCTGGAAAACGTCATTAAAACTATCCCTAATGTTATTCGCTTCCTCCATCTCTTCATTCGAACCCCTTTCTACCTGTGGATGACGGCCCTGATATGGTAATGCCTGATTGCGTCTCCTAGTCAATACCTTTGCACCTTGATAGAATTGCAAACCTAAAGTCTCGTCCTGTTCCCTACATACCATCATCGGACCCCCTTGATCCCTATCTACACCTAAATACTCTCCAATGAGAGTAACAAAAATGCCTCCTCCTATTATTCCCCCTTCCTGTATACCTTCCATCATTTTGGACAGATAAAAACCAACACAGTAGGGGATATTAACAAAGTTTCTAGTGTTTCGAATACACTTAAGGTAAAATAAATCGTGTAAGGTCATTTTCTCCTTGTTGTTAC